>NC_052513.1:11999649-12314149 GCF_014356525.2 Nilaparvata lugens | reverse complement strand
GTGTTGATTCAGCTGAAATGCTCATTACAACAGTTACAAGTTCATTCTGATAAGTTGATGAATGACTTTTTATTTGATGACGAGGCGAAGTTTGATTAGTAATGTCCACTGTCATTCAAAGTCATTCACTTAAATACTGTTTGAGATTAACGACTGGTAAAACGTTTCTTGTAGTTGTATTGACCATTGAGATAATTTTAAATGATATCATTGGATATAATGCATTACAATGGATCATCAAATGTCATTAATAAAATCATACATTAAATAACTACTGAAAACTGCTTTATCAGGATTATTAAACAGCACATAACATGGTTGAACTCACTTGATAACAAAGGGTTGGGCTTGTTGAAAATCAGAAGCACAATAGCTTTGTTTACATAAAATTAATTGTCAGAGATAATAATCTCGGCAGTATCATGCTACACTCACACCACACCAGAACAAACAACCCTGCACACTGACAGAGCAAGCAAGAAGAGACTCTGCACACACTCGTATAGCACCTCCACCATCCACAAAAACAGTCGCATTGCTAAGAAGAATGTTCTTGGGTCCCTTTACACTCCCAATTTGTATCCAGCCAAGAGATGATACAATAATCTGTCGAGTTTTTACCCCAGCCCCTTATCCAGAACCCCAATTCCAACCACCACCACACCCTGTTTCTCTTCTCTCAAATGCAATTTCGGTTATTTGTTACAACAATGTAATTTCTTTCTTCATATTATCTTCATTGCGGTATATTATTACAATTGTTGTGGGGAAATGTTTCTTCAGCTCCAACACTACCTGCGCCATGCTCAATGGGGTACCACTCTGAGCTACCAGTTTGCTGGAATAATGTTATCAATACAATCAGTGTCTTCAATAATTGTGAGGAATGTAGAGATTGATAAAATAGGAAGATTACGAAAAAAACAACATATTGGATAATATTTATGAAGGTATTCAAAATTTTTTCCTTAAACGAAGGGTCCAGACATCAATATTCATTCACTGTATTTCAATATTTAATCAATGCCTCACTTCCGAGGATACTCGTATATTAATAAAAGTCTGATGAAAATAACTCATCGGGATGTGTAAGTTTTTTCATAGAATCTCACTCTTATCATCTACTTTCATTATAGAGCACACTCAACACCACTTTGTCATGGTGAATGATGATTATATTATGGTATGGTGAATGTGTCAAAAATACAATTTAGATGTTTTAAAAATACCCTCCATTTATCATACTGAATTATTAAAATCTTATCGAAACTAAGCAGTTTTCGCGATGTCGGATATACAAACAAAATTAGTCTTGATAGAATAGGATGAATTGATTAAAGCAACTCCAGTCATAAAAGTTTGTTTTATGAAAAATAAATAATTTAATCATAGATATGATGCGATTTTCTTCCAAATACTGACACTTCCTCCTTATTACTTCCTAACACTTCCTAACATCGATGACGAATGATTCTATTGCAGATACCAATACACTAATAAAGAAAGGTTTTGCAGCATTTTTTGCATTAAGATCTTCACAACACTGATGTATATTTTGAGAGAGAAACATTTCTATATATCGGATCGAGAATTTATGAACGAGAGCAAAAATGCACTTGGACCAGCCTGTCTCATTTCCGCGTTAATTCCCCCACGTTCTCGACGTGTAACGTTGCCAATGTCGTTCACTAAGCGCGTGACAGTCTCACAAGACCGATAAATCCTGCGATTAAATACGCCAGCTCACGTCTTCGAGCCCAGCGATAGCACGCATGATATTGTTTCGACGTGATGCAGAAAAAGTATTACTACTGGAAGGTTGCAGTTTGGCTGTCACAGTAAGCAAGGGAGAATGTCTGATTCCATGGAATTGTGGAGATATTTGAAAGTGGATCAATATCTCTTTCGATAGGTGATGACATTCTTGATGTCCAAGATTTTAGATGAATAAAACAATATTGATTATAGTATTGACAATAATATAAATAAGGAATAAAAATGGAAATAAAAATTAAGATCCTAAATAAACTTTGGTTCCATTGAAACTCTGTAATCACAAAACAATTATTAAAGACATTTATTAATAAAAGTTCTTTTACATTTAGTGGACAGTCAATAAATTTCATATCTTGTCAGATATATCTCCAAATATATCTACTCATAAACATAATCATATAATCTGATTAGAGCTTTACTGTATTTCTTTATTTATTTATTTATTCATACGTGGATTCAATAACAAATCATATAAATATGATTGGGAAGGAACAACAGGCTTGGCCCAAAACTATTCCATTCCCAAATTTTGATTACATGTCCAAAAAATAGGTTATGTTTCTTCAGTAAGAAGTTCAAGCTTAACTTTCGTCCAAAAATAAATATGAGATGCAAATTTTAAATTTAGAAAAATTAAAACACCAAATTATAGTTAAATATATATTATAAAAAATGTATTAAGGGTAGGCTTGCAAAATCATCTATACAAATTTGATAATATACGAAAATAATCTTGAAAGAACTTTAAAGAGTTGATGCTCAAACTTACTTCACATTACTTCACATACGTAATTAGAAAAAATAAAATTTCCATAATGATTCGGCTTACAATCAAAATGAAAAAAGAAAAATGACAGTGATCTCATTTGAAATCGTGTTGAGGCACCATAATATAAATAAATATCTCGTAAACGAAGCACAAAGTTGGTAAACATGTTGCAGAGAGGCCGTTTACTTGACAAGGGTACACATTACATTTAAAAAGCTTTCGGATAGCCGGAAAGAGAGATATACGTCTCCAAAAGTGGTCAAGCATTTCGTAACGGAAACGGAAAATTTCGGGAAATTGCCGTTTCCCAGAGGGCGTTGTCGGGAAATGAATGAAAAGCGGAAGGCCGTGCAGAGTGGATCCGTTCATTCGGAAAAACCGGCGATTACTTATTTAGCGAGCGTTTAAAAAAAGAA
The DNA here is from genome assembly GCF_014356525.2 of Nilaparvata lugens. Taxonomy (NCBI): domain Eukaryota; kingdom Metazoa; phylum Arthropoda; class Insecta; order Hemiptera; family Delphacidae; genus Nilaparvata; species Nilaparvata lugens. The sequence goes on along the minus strand of NC_052513.1, from coordinate 12,311,188 downwards.
GCAACTTGTATCTCTGAGCAATAACGACACCACTCATGAGACTAGAACGTTCCACATTAATGTGATATCTAGAAAAACCTTCTCTTATGTAGAGCTCTGTGGAAAGTTTCATGAAATTGAAATTTTCTGTTTCGGAGCTGCTTACAAATTGAGGTTGAAAGAAGAATACCACAGAATGATGTAATACAGGAATGCATACATTTTTAGTGTAAAGATGTACATCAGTAGATGTTAGGAGAGCTACTGTTTCTGCACTATGAAAAATCATGAACTCATCAAATTACATAGAGGTTGAGGCTAATAAGAGTACTAGGAACCGATATAATAGGCTATATCTAGGTCAATACTAGGCTATATCATTTTTCTCGTTTATTGATCTTTTGAGACATATTGTTTATCATGAATATTCAACAACAACAATGACAAAACAACTTGATCATGAAATGATTGGGAGGCCTATAGCCATTACTATTCCTCATTAGTGTATAATTAGTATTAGTGGAAGTTAGAAGAGCTACTGGTTCTGCAAACATTTAAAGAGTCCCAAACTCACCTTCAGTAAAAGTAGGGCGGTACTTTTATCCTTGATGGGAATGGCTTGGTTTGGTATAACATCAAAAATACTGTAATGCAAAAACAAAATAAATCAAAACAACAATCTAATTGAAACAATAAAATAAATATACATGTATACATGTATGTATTTGAAGGGAATATAACATTGAAATGAAACTAATAATATTGAAAACGCTTAGAAAAGGACTGACGTAATACAATTAGCAGAAATGTCGAGAAAAATAAAACAATATTATTTTCTACTAGCATTGATAGTTCTTACAGATTGCTGAATAAAATGGATTGATAGAAATCTAAATAATAATTGAATAGAATTCCTAATAAGGAAGGACCTTTACAAGTCCACTTGAAAGAATCAGTTTGCCGCTTGATGTGTGATTTCTGTCAGTGTTGTTTTCCAGAACAGCATTCAAAGCAGAGTAATTCAATGCGGCATTCGCTTGAGCGTGGTCTGAATTTAAACTAGATCACGTGGAGGAGGTAAAATGAGCATCGGAGAAAAACTGAGCTACCTCACGTGGGAATTAACTTTTTTCACGAACCAAAACCACTGATGGGACGGCGTGAGAAGGGAGTTGCGAGGGAGTTTTGGGAACAGTTTCACGGTTGCGGCTTGCAAGTAATGAAGATAATTTTTGGGTCGTGATCCCCCCCCCCAGAAAGGTGGTAAGAAGGAATTAGCATTCCGGGTTCGTGGCACACACAGATTCCCATTGCCTATCTTGGGCGTAAGGTGAGCAACAGCTGTTGTATCTCCCACGATGACTGCATTAAGCAAAGCCGGGCCGAGCGCCCCACCTAATTCTTGAATTCCCTTTAATTCTTAAACCATGACGTGACCATGAGCAGGCTATTATTACGCGTTAACAAGTCTCAATCCTGCCTTATTTTCCGACCCCTTTCTAATTTTTCACCTACGTTGTGCGAGAGGAGAGAAAAAGAACAGATTACGTGAGAGAAAATTGAATGAAATACTGTGTAAAGACATCGTGCCGAGGTGAAAAGTATCATGTACAACTGGGCACCCTCATTTATGCATGGCATCTCCTCTTGAATAATAATGAGTAATCTTCTCAATTCGGTGACAGGAATCATTCAAATACTGTCACTGTCACATCACTATTCACCTTTCTTTATTTTTTTATATATTATAGTAGTCTAGGTCCCGTATTATGGATCACATACTGTATGTCGATGAGACCTCCTATAAATTTTATTTCAAGAATCCTTCAGAGACTCATAATTTGTATTTCATTATGATGATATTTTTGGACCAATCATATATAAATAAGATTAATATAATATCTCAGATTAATATAAATTTATGAGTCTTGATTAGATCTCTTCTCATTTTCAACGGGAAAAATATAGAAATAATGGAATTTTTTATATTCATTTGTACTTTTAATCTCTGCTAGCAAATTATTCTATTAAAAAGTGATGAGAAACATACAGGCTGAGGCTCTTCAAATTCGTAAACTGTTGGATGAAGAGCGAACAACTATTTTTGATATGAGTTTTATTGTTATGCTCACGATAAAACAGAATAGTAAAATCGACAACATCTCATCACTATTCTAGATGAATCATATTTATCTCTGCCATAGTATCTTAGAAAATATAATCCAACTCTCATTGCGGACTAGGAAGTAATCAGTACCAGCATATAAGTACAATTTGGAAACATATTATGTAACAACATACAACAATGATCCATCTTTTATTGGAACAATAAATGAGATTAAATGGTCAACACTGTGAAAGACATGTGCCAAAATTTGATACTGAGGTGGATGGCCACCCTTCTAATGATGCCAACGATGATATTAGAGCTGCCGGAGCTGATGATATGTAGTTATATAACGCTTTCCTGACGCCAAAGTCCCCAACTGCTATCAGCATCACAGCTCCCCACCCCGTGAAGCGCCAGGCTTGATATTGTTTAGCGATTTAAGGAGTGTAGCAGGTTGCTTGAATCAGGGTGATGGTGTGTGTGTGAGTGGGGGGGAGGGGAATGTAGGAGATGTCCCTTTCATGTCAAGAAGGCAGGAAAGTAAGCAGCAGGCCTCATGTCCGTTCATGTCCTGTCTGGTCCTGTGCTTCTAGAGGCGTTGAAATCTTATCACCATTAGCGGTGTCGTCACGTACGTGACAGGGGACTTAACGAGATGGCGATGAGTAGGAAGAAGATGAGCATGAGGAGTAGGAGGTGGAGGAGGAGGGTTGTCTCATGAAATTCGGCGGAGGGCTCACTTGTTTCAGCAAGAGAGAGGGTAGACGGAGTGATTTGGAAGTCACTTCCCTTCCCTTCTGCTGTGGCGAAAAGACCTAACGAAATGTTGGAAGGTAAGGCCGGCCTTAAACTCCGCTAGATAACAGGATAGGTCTCACTACAATTTTAGATCTACTGTTCTCTAATGTGGAGTATTAAGGGTATGAATTGAGGTGCTATTGATTCTTTCATAATTCCGAATAAGTAATTAAACATGTTGGTTGTAATTATTAATGTATTGTACAGTACATGTTGGTTGACAAAAGATTCAGTTTTAAACAAAAATTTTGAAAATCAATGAATAGGAGAACAGCTAATAAGTATAATGTATTTTTCAATTTTTGTACTGAATTCACTTCGCTTCGCATTTCCAATCAATATTCTTTCTGCTGGTATTGATGCAATGACGTTGATTCTCTCATCCTATACAATAAAGTGAACTGTGATACTATGTTGTTGAGACTATCTGTATGCCATTCGAAACAGTTATTTTGATTAAGTTTATTTCTTTGTAGAATCTTGTCAGATATCAATATTATTAGAAAATACTATAAATTGTCACTACCAAGTGAAAATTCAAGAAATTAGAATTCATGAGATTGGTAATGAAGGAGCGGGTTTGGTTGTTTATCAGGTCAATCTGAATTAGTCGAATTTACAAGAGTCGCAATTCAATATCTCTCTTCATTCAATAACGGTCATTGGAATTTGTGAAAGAAAGGTCTTACCTTTGGTGAGGCTGGTCGGCGACAAGGTGCCAGTAGGCCGGGTAGCTTCGGGGCGCTCAGCAGGTGTGACCTTGGGCGATTCGCGTTGGGCGCCAGGGGAGGACGAGCTGGAGACTGCGGCCACGCTGACCACACCCTCTCTGGCCACGTCCTGGATGGCGGTTGCGGCACGCGACCCCGCTCCGGCCGGCTGCAGGATCGTGTACTGTTTCGAGTCGGGAGACGACACGGTCGCGCTCGCTTTCGGACCGACCACCTCCTGGCGCTCCAGATCCGTCTCCGATTTGATCGCGGTAGGTTTCAGCTGCAGCAAACATTTGGCCTCGTGTCGACTGGGGCCTGTCGCGGTCGTCTCCGCCGGGTGGAGACTGGGTGGCGTCGGGTACCCCACAAATGTAGCTCCGGCTGGGAACGGACCCAACGGTGACATGGCGGCGCCCACTGTGCCCTGCAGGTCCAAACCACCTATTCTCCCATCCTTGTTCTCATTATTAATTGGCCTGAACGCTGATGTGGGCGAGAATGTTGCTCCTACATTCCCACCTCCCTTGTCATCAGCATGTCGAGGCTGAGCAAAAGTTTCACCCAAAGAAGGTTCCTCCTTCACGGTAGTTTTCTCAATCGACTTCTTATCGTACTCACTCTTCCTCTTCGACTTGTAATCAGCTTTTTCTGCTTGTCCCCTATCGTCATCATCTTCTTTCTCACCTGCTGGATCCGACATATCGATCTCTAGTTCGTTGGAGGAATCGTCAACAAGCTCATTGAAATCAGGCTCATAACGTGGAGCTGACACGAACTTCTCACCTTTACTTGAACCATCACCCTTTTCTCCCGGTTTACCTTTTTGTGAGTTCATACTCTCATCAATCTTCCTCATGTTGTCTAGATCCTCATACTTGGATTCCTTGTCATTGTTGTCCCTACTGCTCGATTTTTGCCCTGTCCTGCTATTCATGCCATCTCTGGATCCTTGTCCTCTCAGGTTCCCCTTCATTGATCTGTTCTCCTGTTGCTCGCGTAGTGTGATGACATCCTTCAGTGAGCACGATGACGAGTCACCACTTCCCGCGGTGGCTGAAGACGAGGATGCTGGTGGAGCCTTATCAGCCGAATTTTTCTTCTCTTCGAACAGATTCTCGAAAGCGGGGGATTCAAACCGGTCTTCCGGTTCTGAGCGATTGTAGAATGAACTTCTGGAGCCAGGCCAGCTACCTGAGAGACTTTTCAGCGCTGCTTCAGTTTCTCTGATGAGAGTTTCGTCATCCAATGCCTCATCCTGGTTGTTTGACGAGCTATTTTTCGCACTCTTCTTGTTGGGACTGTTTGATACACCTCCCACTAGGGCACGCTTTTTCTGAGGTAACATCTGTTGTTTCTGTGCTTCTGAAGCTGTCTCCTTTGATGACTCATCTCCATTCATTTCTCCTCCATTGCGTGTCATCTTTCTTCTTCGCTTTGAAGCTGGTTCTTCCTGTACAGGAATCTCCTCCTTCTTTGTCATGTTCTTCTTGTTCATAATTTCGTTCGTTTTTGGCTTAACCATCGCTGATAATTCTTGTTTTCGTTTCTGGAGAAAGGATGTGCTGTTTTGGTTTGATGTGGATATGGATGAAGTTGAGTTAATTGGTCTGAAAACAGAGAAAAATCAGTAAATTAAATTCACAATGTTTGAGAAGATGGTTTAAAAGTATTCAGTACCGTAAGTACCATCATTTGATTAGAGTGCAAGTAATGCTCCCCTTGTTATAGAATAATGCAATCAATTGGATTATGTTTGATTTCTGAACAATATATAGTATTTCATTGCTATTATAGTAAAGCTTTCAGTGAAATTATAATATTTCTAAATAATTTTTCCTCGAATACCAACAGTTCCTGAAGTAACGAGAATTTCCAATGAATAATATTAACTTGAAGATCTTTTATCTGCTTTAAAATTTCCCCCACTAGCCTTCTATTCAGGTCCTTCCGATTGCTGTTCCTGATTATTTATCTATTTATTGAGAGTACATTACCTGAAAAAATTTCATTGGAGTGAAAGATTTCAATGACTTGAATATTTAAATTCCATAAATAAATCCATATCAAGGAAATTTCCTACACAATTCCATATTTCTACAGTGTTGTGTGAGCTCCACATTGAATTTGTTCCACAAAATATAACTCATCCATTCACGAAATGGAGAGAGTACTTCGAATTAAATAGTAAACATTGAAAACGGAGTGCTTAAATCCGGTGGTAATCACAGTAGCTTTGCCGCTAATCCTTCATTCAAGAGACTTGAGAATGTTGGTGGTGGAGTGGGGAGGGGAATTGTGTGTGCTGAACTCGAGAGTAAGTGGCAATCAAGTTTTTGCCGATTGAACTCTTCAGTTGCGGATTAGGGCCAGATACCGGCTGTGTTTCGAGGGTTTACAAATTTGACTCCCCCGTTTGTTTCTTCAAGATATCAAAGCCGCCTTGGATTTGAGTCAGAGTGAGAGGAGGGGGATGTGAGATGAGCTGAAATCCATGTGAACAAGTTGTGAGAAGAGTAATTGTCAGTGGGGTGGAGTGTGGAGTGTGCAAACGCCTGTCACAGCGATAACACATGAATCAAGGCTCACATCACAAATTGAATTTGACATTATACATCAGCTATTTTATATTATATGGTATAGTATTAAGCGATTGACATACAAATGGAAAATTAAACCAATTTGGAAAATTTCTTTCAATATAATTTTCTCAAATGTATGACAAGATGTATTCCAAATTACTGCTTTCTCAATCATCTTGAAATAGAACAAATTTCTAATAATCGAGAGCAACTTGGGAATTAATGTCAATTTTCAATGAATTCAAAATTGATTGAATCTATATTATTCATATTTATCTTTTTTCATAATTTACAAGAATATTATTAAAAATCCAATGAATTCACCTTTAATGAATTTGAATGTTTAGAGATCATCAGATAATGGTGTAATTTCAGATCATTTAAAAGTTGTTTCACTTTCAATAACGGAAATGTTTCAGTTATTGTGAGTAGGGCAGAATCAGTAGTTAAAAAGCAATAAGCTGTCATGATTGTGTATGAGATAGAAAAGTGGATGAGAGTAAATGAATTCGACGAATAATACCTATATATTCTCTACTAGTGGATGAGATTGAGAGAAATTATTCAAAAGAATCCATTCCTCCAGCTCAAGTAAACTGGTCGAATTATCTCATCACCGACTCATAGTTTCAGGCACCCTTGATCGACCCCCACCGAATTTCCTGCACCCCACTAATGCACATATATACCCCGCCTACCTCATTCCCCAAATCCACCCTTCCAATGTTCATTAGGCTGTTTCCTACAGGCTCTAAACTGATAATAAATTGTGGGATCTCGGCAGTTTATCAGTAGTGCGCATTCCATTAGAGGATGTTGTACTCCTTGATTCCTCGCGCCTATGGGTATCGAAGCGTTATTGCGTGAAAGAAAGGGGTGAAACAAGGAGAGGTGGTACTTTTCATCTACAAAAAGCTATATAAATGATTTATTCAGTCGCTTATGTGTGAGGTATGGTACCTTGCAAATACAGATTTCGTTCTTAATCTTATTTTGGGAGATTAGAGGTGAGCATAGCATTTTACAGTGAAAATGATTTTCCGTTACAGGCTTAGGAGTACGGTTGAATTCTGCAGATTGAATTAAACAGATCAATATGAAACTAGAGATTGAAGATTCAAGAGCTCATCTGATTTGAAGGAATCCTAGAATAAGTTGTACCAATAAATTATTATCTATCTACTCTGAAAATATGAATTACAAAAGATAGTTCGGAAAGTACGGCACAATCGGAATATTTCTATGATAAGCGACTTCTTCAATATGTACTCCATGGTTGCATAAATTGGTTTTGAAGAATGAAGAACCTCCTCCTGTCTTAATACAGAGGAAGAAAAAGGAGCTGTTCTAACCAGCAAATAGTATGTTATGCTAATTGCATATTACAGCATTAACCACTAGGTGAAAAACTACCCAGCTGATTCTTATTACTAAGAATCAATTAATCATGAAAAATTCATATAGAATGCGTGAATGCTTTTGAATCTTAATTCATTATTCACAACCATGATTAACTTGAGTGTTATTCATTCAGTTTTAACAGAAATTGTATTATTTTCATCCAATTGGAAAGCTTTTGTTCTTTCAATTGATAATAAAGATTTTTTTTAACGATTGATGATGTTGAAATAACATTGATGTTGATAATAGAATACTTAAATAACTAATTGATTAACTGGATCAGATTGGAAAAATTCAGAGACTGTCCTTGACTTATTGAGATTCTGATCAGCATCCAATAACACTATCACAATGGAGTACAATATTCAAATGATGAAAGATTCAGTCGGTCGGCCGCCTAATGACTTCCCGCCCGCAATCTATTCTCTTTTATTATCGCCATCATTACTCAAACGCGCCCAAAGTTTTTTCGCCGATAATTTTGCAGCGTCAGCCCAACAACAAAGCATCCGATGAGGTGCCGACTGTAATTAGAAAACAAAAGAGAGGCCGATGGACCGCAGATGGCTCGAGTAAGTGAAAGCGAATGGGGGAAAGCGGGGGAAAACTTGCGGGAAAAGGAAAACTTGATGGGGCCGGTTCAAGATAAATGCCTTTCCAGTCGGTAATTGGGTTAGGACTAGTCTTTCAGGCGTCTCTGTCCAATGGGAAGGGGGACCCCCGAAAGGAAACATATTTTTGCCCACTCACTCAACTTACAGCTAATGAAAGGGGATGGATTGAGAATATTAGCAGTCCAGCTGATGGTGATCATCCACCCAATCTACCCGGTAGCGACTCAATTCAGTTACTGTAATGTCAATCATTTGTCTTCTAGTCTTTCCTTGAGAAGTCTCTCAAACATCACTCATTTATAAATATTATGAAGCTCATGGAAAAGGGCTGATTTGTTAGTAGTCTAGAGTTGGTAAATTGATTTGATAAATGGATTGACATATTGTTATTCATTCATTTATTTAATAAAAAAACACAAGAAAAACTTGACGATACAAAATTGAGATAAATGTAATGACACTCATTTCATTTAGAGGGTCATGAGAGTAGAAGTCTAATTTATCATTCTAATTTCTAACTAAAAATGGGAATAATGCTGTGCATGAATTTTTTGCTCCAAGCTAGGAATTAAGGCTCAAAAAATCACTACATTGAAAATAACTCAGAAGAGGGTTGTCACTTTTCCATTAGAAATTCAATGGTCTTGCAAATTGACGCTATTGCTTTCTTAAAATGAATCAATATCCTTGTTTGGATGAATAAAAATTCCTGTTTAGAAATATGTCTTCCAAGAATTCCTTGTGGAGCTGAGAGAGCGAAAAATAGTAGCTCCTATTGAGCTTAGCTAGTATAAAGAATAATAATGATTATTCTATTTTGTATTATCTTTCTCACTAGATCTTACTCAACCTATGAATGACTCGATGTGACTGAACTGATTGTCTTTCTCATGAACGAGTGTACGCACTACGATTACAGAAGGAAGAGATCAAGCAGAGAGAAACAATGAATAAAAGATGAAAAGAGAAGGAAGAGCATGAGATATGAATGAGTGAGTTAGATAGAGTTGGAGTAGAGTGGAAGCGCGTTCACGCTTTAAAAGGGGCATCAGAAATATAGGAGTTATGACAGCGTGGTCGTAAAATTGTAGCACATATCATTTGGAGGGTTACATGCTGGAGTAATCGTTATTATTACCGTTATAGCCTATATTTATCTAAACGGAGGTAGAAATTCAGTTGTGCGGTGAACTAGTCGCCAGGTGACTGACTGCCTAATAGAGTGATAACATGCACTTAAATGTCACCACAGTTCGAGTAGTTGGTTTTAGGGTGACTACTGGTGGGGGAGCGGGGTTCAGAAGGAGTGGAGGGAATCACGAATGGGGATAGATGGAGTCGGTTGGGAGGGAAGGAAAGGAAAGTGGAGGGAATCATAATGAAAGGGAATTGATATAGCTTGAAATGAAGAAGGAAAGGTTACGGTATTTTTATTGTGTTGATGGAAGAGGATTGTGAAAGATTTTATGAATATGTACGATGTGAGGGAATTATGTAATAGCTTATGTGTAGGAACGGTTATGAAGATTAAGAAAGATAGAGATGATGTAGCATGTTGAAAGAAGAGAAGAAGAATGAGTATTGTAGCGAAATAAACGTTTGTGCGAAGAGAATGGAAGGTTTGAATGGGAAGAAACAGGGAATGAGACTGAAATGAGAATGAAAGTTGATAATGAAGAGGCTATTTTAGGATATAGCAATTAAAACTGATTCTAATGTTAAAACATTTAAAAGATCGTCATCAGTAGAAAGCCTCAAGGGTCGAAAGGGCAAAAGGCCTTCTTTACTTGCCCAGGTGACTTGACATCACTTCCTGGTCACGTGACATCATCACGTGATATTGTACCAGTCTCCTGTCGACGCTAAGCTCGCCTGACTCCATGCTATCTAGGCGACCGCAGATTTCTCAACCCCTACTGCTGCACCCTTGAAATATCTCCAAAATGCGTCGCTGCTCCTTTCACAATAATCACGAACCACCTCCACATGTCGAGGGTTGCTAGAAGGTGTTTCCTTCATTTTTAATAGATTGGTTTTCTCTCTTAGTACTCGCTGTTTTGTCCAAAAGCATTTTAAAATCAATAGTTAAGCTCTTGAACACTAGATACAGAGAGAAAACATAAACTACAAAGTTCTATTATATCAAAGAGATCAATAAATGATATAATTGTTCTATTATATCAAAGTTCTATTTGACTCAATAGAATATAGTTTGAATGGAGATGAGAATGAAATTGTGAATAGAATTTAATTAGAGTAATGGAATAAAATAATAAAGACTGACAAGATATATGAAGGCTGCAATGCTGGCTAGAATCTGTAATGCATTATAATTACTTCTCAAGAGAGTGGATCAAAACCTGTAACAATAAATCTGATGTTACTGGGAAATTTCAATTACAGAACCAGCTTTCATAATAAGAATACTGATTAATAAGATAGGAAGGCCTTGAAAAGGTATTATAATGAAAAATTTGTATTTTGGCTGTAGGACATGATTTTCTATTTTTGGGTATATTCCCCCTCCCCCCACTACTAAATTCGAAAACTCCTAAGGAATCCTGTTCATAATGAATTGTTCTTTCACGTGATGTGTGGTTTTTTATCTATACTAGGAAAATATCCATGTTGAATAGGGTAGAAGTGGTAGGTTTGCATAATTTTGAAAACCCCTTGAAAAATACCCCTTTTTTTGAAAATTCGTAGATCCGGAACCAAAAATGGTAGGTATTCAAAAAATAAAAAAGGTATTATAAAAAATGAGGTATTCTCCTCAATTTTGTCGAGAATGATTTTTCTTGAGAAACTCAAGGTTCACGAGATAAATGGGAAAATTGAAAAAAGTCCGAAATTTTGGGGGGTTTTGGGGGTGAAGCCGCCCTCTGGCGTGTCAGCAAATTTCAGATTCGAATTCAGCGCCCAAAAATACATATAGAAACGTCCAGAAAAATTCTTTCGGGCTGTTTCCTGAAAAACGAACATTTGACTGGACTATTGACAAATTATGTTACAAGTACTGGGCATGAAAATCATAGTTGAAGTATATTCTATTTTCATGATGCCCTTGTCAAACAGCATACAACCTCGGAATGACAATGTATCTCCTTTCTTGAATGGAAATTGAATAAGTATCCGCTTGTATAAAAGAGTATTATGAGAAAGTTCATTCTATATCATACAAAAATTAGAAATCAAATTTTGAATGTGAGATAGGAGCTCTTGGAAAGTTTGAAAGAGAATTGTGAAATACAAGCCTTCAAATTTTTGAGATTGATTGGAAATATTTTCTCTTAAAATCGTAACCCTTCGACTGTGACCTATCACAGTTCACATTTCACATTTCTGTATCATTGACCTAGAAACCTCCATTCGCAATTCATCCCAGTTACTCTCATTTAGTTATTGATCGAAATTACAAGGAAAGGTGACGTAGTTTCTTCTGATCATAGGGCGAAGGAAATCAAATGCATTGAATAAGATATGGACAAAATCTGCAATGAAAGAGTGTAGGACAATATTAGAGGGGGTGATAAGAGTCGAGTAGGGATCGGGTAGATCAGTGGAAAGCGATGGTGAATGAGGGGGATGGTAGGGTGAGGAAGAGAGGATGACTGGTGGTACACTCGTGTCTTTAATTACGCGAACGTGGGAGGGGGGGGGCTCTTGGAAATGACGTATGGCTTGGGAAAGGGGAACCCAGTACCCTCACTACACCCCCTGAACCCCCCTGCAACTTTGGACCAGGCTCGCCGCCAACGTCAAACTTTTGTACAGTCAACACTGAAATTTCGCCCGCAAAACTTGTAGAAGCTTCCAGGCCTGCTATGCTACACTCAGCTGCCAGCCTACTACTGATTGCCGCTGTAGAGCTCAACGCTCTGGCTAAATCTGAAATATACTGAGATAAAACTCCCAGGTTCTAGCAGTGAATGCAGAGATCCTGGTGGAGATTGATCTATAGAATCTGTAGGGAATCTCCCATTACTGATCTCAGATTAGGGATCTTGGTTTTGAAGAAAATGAAACAAAATTATGAAAAATTATTCATTAAACACTCAGATGATAAATTTTGAATCATTCAACTTTATTTTAAATAAATTTTATGATGCAATTCACTCATGAACATTCAATAAATCTTCAGTAGACAGTATTTTAATACTGATATTAACATCATTAATAGCTTGCAAAATAATGGATCAGAGTGCATTCAAATTGAATAATGTTGTGAAAAATCTGTTCATTCAAATTGAATAGATGTTGTGGAATCACATCTTATCATTACAGAATAATAGGATGTAAGAGAATATCTATTGAGACAACAGATATTATTTACGGGTCGATGTCAACCGAGGCCACCGACAGAAGATGAATCTTCTAAACGAGACCTGCGACATTTGAGGACTGCGACCGTAGAAGACTCCTCAATTTTTGTACAGGCCCGACAGTTGAGAACTGCGACCGTAGAGGACTCCTCAAAAAGAGTCCTCAAATGTCCTCTACGGTCGCAGGCCTCGACTGTCGCGTCCCTTTATTTACGACAGCTCTCAACCTTAAAGATTAAAGTATATGAGTACCAATTATACATGCATGATATACATTAATGAGTACGGTACAGTACTTGTAAAGTATAATAAATACTTGATGGAAATTTCCATCATGTTTACACTATATTTCTTGAAGCTAAGTTGTAACGTGACCGACTTTAAAATCACCTAGCAGCTCGTGTAAGTCCCCATAGACTAAGCATATTATGTCACTTCAGTATTTACAGTCAACACCTCACTCACCCATTCGAGAGCCCTCCAGTCTCGGCTACAGTTCAGATTATAAATAAACCAGCCTGCCCTGACTTGCAGTAAATCTTGCAGCAAATCGATGGTCGAGCTTGGAGGGTCGGTGTTTGCTTGTTCAAATCCTTGCAGATCATAGATAGGTCAAGTGGATTTGAAAGCGTTAAGATATAGAGGAATGAAAAGTCAGATACAGGGTGGGGCGAAGTTTATTCGAGGGTCCCAGTCCAGAGGGGAAGCGAACATTTTCCAAATAAAGAGTGGCAGAGGAAAAGGAGAATCGGCATTTTGTGATTTACAGGCATGCCAGTTGAGTCAGATATGCCGGACTTGATTTATTCCAGAGGAGGAAAGCTGATCTGATACCGCTAAGGATATGGACGAACGAGTGAGAAAGAAAATGTTTCCAGCTTCCGATTCGAGTTAGCTTCTATTTGCGCCGCGTGCTCTGCAGGTATGAACGATTTATACCCTTGATAAAACAGGTTCGTTGGCACCTAGCTGCTGATCCCATGTCTCAGGCTCCAAGTAGCCTATACTGTATCAGATGCTGTGCTTGATCAATGTAAGCAATGTAAGATTTATTACTTTATTAAGTTCACATCAGTTGGTTTACGTGAATACAAGCGCCAAGATATTGAAGTATAGAATGTCGACGTTACTGATTCTGTAATCAATCGATTACAGTACACTTTATTTACTTTCTTTGAGTCTTTCTTGAAGATTGTTTAGATATAAGGGTCTCTTTAGAGCCTGAATAATATTATAAATGGATAAATTTATAAATGTTATTTCGCTTTTATATATATATATATATATATATATATAAATGAGTTGGATATATTATAGAACTGATGTATCAACTGTATTGATACAGTACTCATAGCAGGATATGCTTTAACAGGAGTGGATGAATTATTCCATGTAATGAGTATGTGTACTACAAGCATATCGGTAGACTTTCAATTTAAGAAGAGTTCTATTATGTTATCAAATAATAGTTTAATGTTAACAACGGGGTTACATCGCAATGACTTAATACATGAATTTTCTGATAGACTTTGAAGTTGGAGTTATTTGAAGTAAAACCAAAGAATGCGGACCTAACCGACTTTCAAAGAAAAGTAGAAGAAAGTGCAAACCCCAAGGTAAAGGCTGATTCCGACCAGAGGGAAAGAAGTCTGGAATTAAACTTTTAATTTCAGCCCTCACAAAGCACTTTGACTCGCATTTCTTTATATATTTGTACTACCCTTGAGAAGATGGCTGGAGGGTGGAGAGTGAATGGGTGGTAGGAGGAGGTGAAAGTAGAATTCAAACAATTCAGCTGTCAATATTACCTCCTTTTCTTTTTTGACTTTCTACAAGTATTCCCTGCTATTGTTTTCTGCCATTTAAACAATTTCTCTCAATTATTCTGCCTTTGATAAAAAAAGACAAAAACACGAGGTTGGGAAGGGTTCCTTTGTTTTTCTCGGCAACTTCCATCATCGTGGAAACGATACAGATGCTTTTTTCACCTTGAACAATTCGAATTTCCTCCAACTAACTTTTGTTTCCCGACCACCTTTTTACTTTTCCCACCACGTCGTGAATTGTTGCAAGCTGCCAATGATTCACGCAGAATAACATTCGTCTTTAGAATTGAAAGTTAATGGGATTCTAGTAAATTGGAGCCCATTCATGCGTGACTTGGTTCATTCCAAAGGAATTCCAACTGATCAATTTGTTCGCTTCGTACCTGATTGATAATATTGTAATAATAAAGGTTTTTGGAACTTCAAAACTAAAAGTGGATGATTCTGGTACAGTAGAGACCAAAAGCACTTGATAAAAACTTCATAGTTTTCTCAAAATACAAGATCAAATGAAAGTTGATTACAAGTTACCAAATTTTATATTTAATCAAACACCAGATTGTAGGAAAAAATTTCCATAAAATATACACCCTAATATTTCTGGTAGAATTTCAATAGTAGACTGAGTCATTTGTTATGAATTCTATCAAAGAGGACGAGGGTTGGAAGAAGTGGATTTTTCTAACCCTCTTTGATTCTATGTTGTTTGACAGAAACACAGATGAAAATCGCATGATTCACGATGACTCTAAAGTTACAGTTGAACTATTTCATGAGCTTACATAAAATTTCTGAGACTGAAAGATGTATCATAAATAAATGAATACTTCTGGTAAGATGAAGATTCTGATTGAATAATGCAAATTCCAGAGACTTTCAAGAGATGTCAGAAGAATTTTCAGAAAGCTTTGGATCTACAATCATGAGTTTACATGCAACTTGCCAATAGGGATACCATTCATATACCATGATGGAATGTGACAAACAGTAAAATCTTATAAACTATTGAAGAATGAAAAGATTTTGCTACAGTTCCTAAACAAATTTTATCGCGTCAACTTGATCTGAATAATCCAAATGTATTAAACCATAGAATTTAAATCACTGGGTTCTCTGAATAGTGACTCACTGAGGCATTTTCTCAAAGCAATTATCAGATAACTGTACCGTGTTTCTGGAGATTGTACATTGAACAACGCAGCAAATATCCCCCTTTTCAGATTTCAAAGCTCAGAGCCATTGATCTAACATGTTCAAAAAGCTGTTGAACAAGTGGTCTAATTTGCTAAGTCACTTTCAGAAATTATGTGCGAGGGTTACGCTGGACAATGGAAGAAGGCCGCCTACGACTCTTTTACAGGGTTTTAGCTGGGGAACAGCTTTATTGAGACAGAAATCTCGTAAACGGATGAAGACAGGGAGCAAGAAGAAAAACAACAAGGAGGAGGAAGAGGAAAAGGTAGGTGACCTCTTCATCTGGCAGGATACCCTTTTATCTTGTTGTTCCGAGCAGTACACCACTTACGAAGAAGCCTTACTACAGACGCCTACTTTTAGCACGTTTGGCTGGGTGATGGGATAGGGAAGGGAATTGCGGAAAGGGAGAAAAAAGAGGAACAATTTAGTTAGCGGGGTAGAAGAAGGCTCCTTGGGCTAAATTTATGACCGCGACCCCGTGAACGCCAAGAATTACCCTCCGGGAAACGACGCAGATTATTGCCGGCTTGGTTGCTGCTGTCTGTGACCTCTCTTTACTCCTCCTCATCCTCTCCTCTTCTTCTTTCTCACCTACTTCTTCCGCTTCTCACGCCTCTCGCTCAGCAAAAAACATAAAGCCGTGCCGAGTCTGCCTCAACCGCCATCCGATCTTGTTTTTCACCACTTTTCCTTATTCACTAAGAACATTATTTCTTCTAGCTGATTCTCTCTCCAATGCCGTGTCTACTCAAAAGAGAAGGAGAGAAAACATGAGGTATTAACAAGAAAGAGAGAAGGATATTTTTAAGGTGAAAAGGAAAAGAGTAAATGAGAGAACCTAAAGAGAGAGAGAGACAGATTTTATTCTCACCTACACCTCTAACGTCGTCATCAAGTGACTCTTTCCAAGACTAGCAAAGCTATAATATCATCAGCCTTTAGCATGCAAACATGTTGCCCCTTCTTATTCGTGCCTCAGTTTTTAGTTGAGGTATTATGCACTTTATTTTGAACATTGCTGAGCGTTGGAGGTGGCTTCAAAATCTCCCTTGCTTTTTGTTGGTCACTTTCTGCTATGACTTTTCTTTCACCTCTCCAACTTCCTACATTGTACATACAACTGCAGCAATGGGGAAGATTGTGAACTACTTCATCTGATCCTGCAGTAACGGAAGTTATTCAAATCAATAATTTTCCACATAGTTTCTATCAAAATGTCACTGGCGAAATTTGTCCATGTTCCTTTATCCACGTTATCATGTTAAAGTTCTTGTCATAGTATAGAAAAATAGAAACCAATTATTGATATTGACATCCAATTGAAACGAATTGAAAATAGATATTCAGTTGATATTCATTTCATATTATTGATAATGTTATTACCAAATAGTATCATTATCCTCTTTGGTAAAAGCACTATCAGAGTACATCATCTTGAACCAATTATCAGATATCACTGATATTACAAAATACCTTTTTTGAAGCAATAGAACCCTGTTTTTGTTGAATTTTTTATCCGATTGTTTTCGTTAGAAGAGGGGCAAAAATATCGTGAGATATGTTTACGCTGCAATATATATCAGAGTGGAAGCCAGACCATGTAAAGTGCTTCTGAATGGGGGATTAGACACGGGGTCTCTGTACCCTCATCATATCATATCTTGCCTGACGGAGCGGCACGGCAAAGTGGTGGTTACCCTCTACATCAAAACTTCACTACCCATCACCACCCTTATAACAATTTTTCTCTCGGCACTCAAGGGTGTCAAGGGAGAATAAAAAAAGGTCACCCTCATTGTATTAATTCATTAATTACCGCTTTAAAGGAAATTGGAATGTCGTGTCATAACGCATTTTTCAACGACGCTTATCTCTCATGTGCTCTTAGAATTCTCAAATTAACGCAGTCAAGGAAATTTTTCAAGATAAACTTTTTCTGTAATTGGCTTTCAGCGAAATTAGAAAATAATCATTGTAATTGTTTTTATGAGATGTATTTATTTGTCCGTTAATTCATCTATATAAAGAATGATTAGAGCAATAATATAATATTATTTCCTTCATATCAAAGCAAAAAGCTGACTTGAACTTCGTTTCTTCAAATAACGCTGAGAAATACCGAATTTCTCCTCCTAGCTTGCACATTGAACTTGTTTCGAGTCAGACTCTACAGAGTACACCTCCCAGCTTATCTGTTAATTCCCGCTTTCTAGTCAACGTATGAGGTGAATCCGGCTAAATAAAGTACGTGATGCACACGTTTAGACGCAGTTGTAACTGCTCCAAAGTAACAGAAGCTAGGTGTGATTTACAGCACGTGACAGCGTGTTCCATGTTGGTGAAGGGGGAACAGGTTAGTTACTTAGGCGAGTATTCAAAACATTCACCGATGTTATGTGTGCAAGGTATCTGCAAAATTGTATATGTATCTATACAATGTAAGTGTTGTAAGAAGTGGCGGTGGCTGTGAGAATGGAAGGAACAGTTCATAATTCAGAGTCGGCAAGCTGATGTGCGCTCGTAGCTCTTTATGCTTCCGACGTGCCATTTTGCGAAAGAGGAATTAGGTCTATTCGCTGTTTCCTCTTTCCTCCTCTTCCTCCCACCACACGTTTTACGGTTCAAGAAACGTCGGAAGAGGGAGGTGGGGAGAGGAAGAGGAAATGAAGTCGCGGGTGGTGAGTTAGTTGCTCTCTGTTGTTGGAAATCTGCGACTATATTTATGTAATTCTTCCCTCTGTGTGTCGCCCATTCCTCTTCTTCTTCTTTTCAACACCACCCTATACTCTTCTTTCTCACTCGCTCCCCTTTCTTTGCTGCACCCGCGCGACAGCTCCTAAATTGCTACTAACTCTTGGCCTGACACTCGGGACCGTCAGGAAGAAGGAGATTGTTTTTATGGCTTTGCACGTGGTGACCGAACGCTACGCACGCCTTCTTGCTTCTGACGACACGCCAGCTTAATAATTATGATTGTATGACATTCGGGGACGACGTTTCAACCGAGTAACCACCCAAGATTGGTGACTAAGTATTGGAAAGTTGCAGCACTCATAATAATGATCAAGAAACCAGTTTGCTCTGGAATTTGTTTGTCATGGATACGATTAATGAATGAATCAATTTATTTATTTGTAAAAGCAAAATACAATGAGGATAATTATGTGGCCTGACACACCCAAAGAGTACACTCTATACTCTCTGGGTGTACCAAGTGGCACCCATGGCGATCGGCTAG
The DNA here is from genome assembly GCF_014356525.2 of Nilaparvata lugens. Taxonomy (NCBI): domain Eukaryota; kingdom Metazoa; phylum Arthropoda; class Insecta; order Hemiptera; family Delphacidae; genus Nilaparvata; species Nilaparvata lugens. The sequence goes on along the minus strand of NC_052513.1, from coordinate 12,292,411 downwards.
ACTTTTCAACACTTTTGAACTTTTGCATGTAATTTTCAAGAAAATTTCTTCCCAAAATCTATCAATTAATTGAATTAAAGATCTGCAAAGACTCTTCTCCAACTGAATTTATAGTTTGTAATAGTCTAGAACCATGAATAGAGTCTAATCATATTCAATAGAGTGAATATCATATTCACTGCCCATGAGAAGCTCAATATCATATTCATGAAAATTCTATGAATCTGACAACATAAAGAAAGGGAAAGGAACAGTTGAATAATCATTCTCGAAAGGAGAACTTGAATATCAAGTGAAGGTAGAGATAGGATAGACGTTAGAAGAGGAAAGCTGGATACAAAAGAAAATATCAAGAAGAAAAATAAGTGGCTGTGCACTCACACATCAATGATAATTTTTGAACAAGACATTTGATAAAATTATTCACTTGTAATTTCATTCTAGAAGGAGAGTATCCTACAGGGGGAAATGGAAAGAGAAAAAACACCATTGGAATAGTGGTGAGTAAGAAAAATGGGAGCTGGAAAAGACGAATGAGAAGAGAATGAAAAATAAGAGAACTTATGAAGATGTTGTTAGAAGCGGAGAAGGAGAAAGATTATAAGGGAGCCAGTAAGAACAGCATAGTGAAAAGCAGTAAAACTCTAAGAGAAGAAAATCTATGTCATAAAATCTGCGTAATATTCCATAATCCCACCAAGTTTCGGCCAGAAACAAAGACTCGAATGAAGAGCATGGAAATGAAAAATATCAATGGTCGAAGAGGGAAGCAGGGATTTGGAGGGAGAGAGAAAGATTGTTTGAAACGGGAGACTCATATTTTGCTCTCGCTTCACGTGATGTAGCCTCCAACCCCCTTGCAATAAACTGGGAATTCCCGGGCTATGCAAGAAAGTGGCTACAATCCAGATTAAATTTCATGATGGCTTAGGTTCTGTGAGGTTTACTTGCATAAAGAGAGGTAAGACTCGGATATTAAATAGTTCCACGCTCACCAATAAGTCTTTTATGTGGGTAGACTGGTGGCGTCACTCCGTATGGAGAAAATAATACATTAAATTCCCTCAGGAATTCAAATTTGAAACTAATATTCATATCTGATGACTCAACAATGTACTCCTACGAATTGAAGATTCTCCGAAGAGAATGATAAACAAACATTGACTTTAGTAAATTAGTCTGTCTAGTCATGTTATCTTTAAAAATCAACATGAGTTTGTTCATGAATGTAATTGACATTTATCTCCCATTAATGTAAGGAATAATCCACAGATGTTCCATCTCCGTTTCTGAAGAAGGATACCCAAGAGCTGTCTTGAAATGACTTTCGATGAACTAATAATTCATAATTAATTTGTGTTACTCACAAGTCTTCTGATATACGGCCAGCTCTCGTCATGGGTCGTTGTATTTCGTCCACCTGGAACAGGAGTTCATTTCAATTCTTCATGATAGAATTCTTGGAACAAAATCATATTTAGTAACTTTGTTAAAATACAAGATTGAGCACAAGCAATTCCAAAATACAGAAACAAACCCTGTGAAGTGGATAAAACTGGAATAACACTTCAAGTTCTATACGATGTTAAAGATTTATGAAAGAGATAATTTATTATTCAAACGTGATTCACATTTGGAAGAAGGGAAAAACAAAATTACTTCGTTTCAGATGTATTCAATTTTAGAAAATTTGTCTTCTGTTATAGTGGCTGATGTCATCGATGTCAAGATTACAAGTCACTTCTATTATCACCCAAGATATTGATCGAATTCATATATACATACAATTCTATAACTTTGAGAAGCAATTGTTCTTAGTGCCTAAACTTTTTGTCATCATCACGTAATGCGTAATCATTTTACTGTGAGAGTGGACAGCTCACACATCACTGACTAGAGTGACGGCACTTGAAACCGATTAAAAATTCTGTAGACAGACTTGAGTGAGTAATCTTCGCGTCCCCCATTTGTATCAACATCACACGATTGAAGCTGATGAATCAAGCATCAGAAGCAACAAAAGCAGTTGTTTTTAGGGCCGAAGGGAACAATGGCAGCAGTAACAGCATAGCACTTTATTCGGATAACAAAAGCTTCGAAAATGATCAGATTACATGGGTCATGTATTTATACGGCCACTAAAATTAACATCGGTGTTCCCCAACCCGGGTTAAGAAGAGCTCTGCTCCAGAAAACATAACACTCTACATTTCTTCGACAGAAGGGTGGAAGAGAGTGGAAGGGAGGAGGGAATGTTCGATAAGAAGAAGAGGAATAATAAAGGAGAAGGAGAGAAGGAAGAATAAATAATAAAGAAGTGAAATGAAGAAGATTGAGGAGGAGATGAAACAGTAGCGAGAAGAGAAAAGGAGGAGCAAACAAGAATATGTTATAAAAATAGAGAAGAGCTAGTGTGTAGGAACGGACAAAATCAGTATATAAGGAGTGCAGGCAGAAATATAAGAAGTGGGAGATCGAGGAGAAAATGGAAATCCAATTAAGAGAAAAAGAACCACAAGAAAAAGGAAATAAAGAGATGAATAGGAATGCGAAAGAGAGGTAAGAAATGAAGGAGACGATGAATAGAAAGGCTAGAAAAGTATATTATACGTTCATATGAAGGAGTAGTAGAATAAGAAGGCAAGGGAGAAAAGAAACACGGAAATAAAGAAGAGGAAACAGAGAGAAAGTGTGGGAATTTAGAAGAAGAATAGTGATAAGGAAGAGGAGTAGAAAAGGAACAGAGAATGAGAAACGTATCACAGGAGAGTGCTTGTGCATGTGTTTTTTGGGAAGTGCGAAAGTAATGCTGGGAAGGACCCAAAGACTGCTATGAGGAAGGGGTGTGGTGTGAACTAGGGAAAATGGGGTGTAAAAACACATTTGGCCGTCTCTAACCCCATCCTCTAATTTCCCCGATTTGACCCCTTGCTTATCAGGCCCTCCTGCTTCTTTTATGTGGAAAAACAAAAGCCCAACGCTTATAATTCATCTGGTTTCTTGTGCCAGCGAAATTTTGATTTTGGGACGTCAGGACGACCTGTTTCCTCCTCCACGTTCTAGTAAAACACTCGATTTATGGTACGCTAATATCACGGCTTTCACGCGTGCAAAGGGTGTTAAAGATAACTATACCACCCTTCACTTCTTAGCAAGATTTTGACTACATCAACTTATCCATACTGGGTTGAATAAATAACCGAGTAATAGGAGTCCAGTTGAAAGTGACATAACATGATGATTATAAAGTGACCTTGCATTTTTAAGAAAATAGTTTACTTCTGCATCAAAAGAGTAACACAAGTGTTGGGAGTCAAATGACAGGTCATCGACTATGGAAAAAAGGTTATCGACTGAATATTTATAAAATGGAATGAGGATTGTAATATAAATCTCAACCACTTTCTGCTTGAACAACAAATTAATATGATACCTTCATGGAAGTCTGGTTGTTGAATTGGAAAGTCAAGGAAAGATTGAAAGGTTTGCAGTGAATCAAAGAGTGTGGGGGAAAAAGGTTGGAACCGTAATAGCTTTTCAACTGGTTATGCCAAGACATGACAGGATAACAAATCAGGCTAGAAATGAATTTCGATAGAGACTTACAAGGATTCAAATAACAAAGTGAAAAATTATTCACTAAATTTGGAAACTGACAGCAACTTGAATCAGTATTACTGATCACTGGATTCTACTTCGTGTGAAGTAGAGGTACTTACATCACGAGTACTAATGGATTGTTTGGAACATTCGTTTCTTAAAGGGTTGATTCATATAGATTGAATGATGAGAATAGTGAATTCAGTATTTCACACTGAAAGATGAATTTTTATGATTATTCTAGTGAGCTATATACTGATTATCAATGAGAGTCATCTATTTACTTTTGCAGTCGATAGAAAACAAAACTGGAAGATCAAGCAATGAAATAATCTATCAAATGTCTTCATAGAGCAATAGATTGTAGGAGAACATTGATAGCGCAATAGATTCTTTGCTAGCGACATGCCACCAACTATTAATCATTATTACAGCCACTTGATTCAGCAGAAAACGATATAAAAATCAGAGCGGAAATGGAGAAGTAGGCTGGAAGGCAAGTTTGCAACCCTTGTAACGCCGACGACAAAAATAACAGTTTTTTCTGCGACTGTTGGTGGAAACAGTAGGGGATGAAATAGTTTAGGATGAGCACGCTTCCTTATTCTTGCACCCCTCTTACACCCCCCATACCAGCCCTCCGCCCCACAAATGGAATGAGCCGTCATTGGAGTCTCCCCGTCAAGATTGATGGTTTGGTGATACCTTTAACGCCTCCCTGGGGCGTAATTGTTTTTGCTCATTCTACTTTTTTATCTGCCACTTCCTGAATGCCTTTTCACCCTTTTCACTCTCTTCCTCCTTCAGATGGCTCTTCACAGTTATCTTATTTTATGGTTTGAATTGCTTTTTCTTTTAATTTTCTCCAGAAATCTCTTCTCGTTCCGCCTGAAATGTACATTGCGCAAAATTATTATTGCTCGTTCTATTATCGTGCTGCACACGCCTGAAGGATTGTCGGCATTTCTTGGATGATGTTGATAACTGCTTAATTATTCCATTAACTCCTTCAGAATTCCTAAAATGAAGGTTGATAATAGGATGACGTACTTCTTGAAGATTCAGAAGAGTGTGAATAATACAGTGTTAGGGAAATGCTTCTATAGGGATTATGATGGACATTAACAACCCTAACAAAATATTATTAATGTTTCCATAGTGAATGTTTTCATAGAAATTCCAAACAAGAACAAGGTGGTTCACAGTAGAAAACTGATTCTTCTTAATTACTTACACGTTCACGAACCATGAACAATGCAGATGTCAGAGATGATAAGATCTTCCCCAAAAACGAGAATAATGAGTGACAGAAGAAGTAGCCTTCGACAATAGTGTTGTCACAGTGATTTTGTAAGCTTCACAGAATTGAGGTTTTAGTCCCATCGACCATAGCAGAAGTTGACGGGGAAGAGCTCGCTACGCGTGGTTGCAACTTATCTCCATGGGGTGGCATTACAGCTGGCAAATAAACAGAAAAGTCGAATACAACGGTGGTTTTTAAAATCCTCTTTGCGAAAGTTTGCAGTTGCCAACAAAGACAGTAGGCCTATCGTTTTTGTGGTTACAGACAACAGCTCTACCAACGCTTTAAGCAGCTCAAGGGAAGAAGATCACTGCTCCGCTTCGAATGGGACAACAATAGTACATTAAAAACGAAAATATCGCTTATAATTTTATTGTTGGAAGTTGATGAGTATTATTTCTCTTTTTCTGTATGATCCTTACCAACTTTGAATGCTTGACCTCTTGATATTCTAATTTCTTACGCTTTTAAACTGTAGCCTAGTATTTTTGGCATTGAGACCACTCTTATTCTTCGCTATGTTGGTCATTGAATTTCACTCTGTAAAGTTTTTGTCATCTTGTGAAATTCTCGCAAAAAATCTTGACTCAATATCTTGATCGAATCCAATGAAAATGGCTACAGATGAAAATTACTGAGATATTCCATTTATTCAAATGCTAATAAAAGATTTGGATTTTCGTTTAATAATAATTACCAATGAAAATGATTAATTTTTTGAATTTATTTATAAACATCTTCACAGACAAGACTTGAGAAAGGCGGGTATCAGGGAATGGAGAAGGAGAGCTGCTGACAGAGAGAAATTGAGAGGCATTTTGAAGGAGGTCGAGCCCCTAAATGGGTTTTAGCACCAAGGAGTAAGTAGTAAGTATTGTCACAGACAGTATAAACTTATAGATAAACAAACTATATTGTTCAATGCAATTAATACGTCCCAGAAATTGATAGATATGGAATTGAAACATAGTTGGATGGATTTTAAAAACATTCAAATCGCAGGTGGATTTGTGAATCAGGAACCATGTTGCAAGTCACAAGCCGTTATGGGCTGATGATTGATGGATGTGATTTAAAATGAAATGTAACTTGTGATATCATTGATTTAGAAGCGAACCTTGATAATACGATCTGTGAATGACTGGAATAATTATTCTGCAGCTTTTAATTGTCGTATTGTATTTCTGTAACCTTATCAGTGGTTGTTGAGAATTTCGTTTGAGAGAGATTTCAACTTTAATAATATGAAGTTTAAATGACATGAGAAATTTTATAATATGAGTGGCAATAAGAAAGAAAACATTTCTAACTAAATATTCGAAAAAGATAATGAAGGATCGTCACTCCCCCCCATACAACGTCTCTATTTATGAGCCGAGGCAGTTATCTGCACGACTATTAACCTGTTGAATAGGTGACTAGGTGGCTGCTGTCATTCATTAGCCATTCAAATACAAATAGCGAGCCGTGTCAGACTGAGCTGTTACCGTATCCAATGGAATTGGACCCCTCTGCTTGGAGCTGCGACTCAGCTCATCGCTATTTCAATAGAAGGGAGTTCGTTGATGATGACGATTACGATCATGATGATGATTATGATGAGGGTGGTGGCGTTAGTGATTGTTGCGATAAAGGGTGAAAACTGACCGTCATCTATTAACCCTCGTCAGTAAAGGTGATTTCACCTTTTCATTATTATAACTTTATGTACTCTCGTATTTGAAAAGCACGCTATTTGTTTCACAGATGTGAATAAGGGGGTTTTTGGTGGGAGTTTTGTTAAATAACCTAATAGTATTGAAACGAATAAGTATAAGAGATATATTGAAACGAATAAGTATGGTGAATTTATTGATATGACGTTTGAAATATGTAAATCGAAAATCTGTACAGAAGGAAAGTTGAGACATTAAATGCCTCAGAGTGTCAGACAAAGATGAGAGGAGAAAGCAGAACATTATAGCATCTTCATTGAAGAGCTATTTACTCTGAATCAATTATATTATTTATTCTATCAAAAGCATAACTGTATCTCTCTTCTTTTCATATCCATTAAAAGAGGTGCGAAGAAAAACTCTTGGTTTGAGTGGGTCCAAAAAAGTCCCAAAAAGGTCAGTATCGTGTTAAATTCGACCATTTTTGAAATATTTAGAATTTTTCTAAATTTAGAGGGGGAGGGTTTGTTCATTCACCCCTGTCATTAATTTTTTTTATTTCTAAACGTTCCTTCTATAATCAACCTCCTCACCTTTGTCTTGATTACAATGGCAATGTTTCCCATTTTCTATCTTAACCACAAGTTTCCATCAATTTCCTACCTTCTTAACAAGTCTCCTTTCTTCTCTCCATCATCATTGCTTTAAGCTTTTTCCTCTTTCCATCATTTCCTCCACCTTGATCGCCAAGTTCTCTCATTTTCTACATTTCTCTCCACCTCTCCATCTTCCGATTCTTATCTCTCACTTCTCTCTTTACCTGGATCTCTCATGTTGCTTGCCTCATTCCGCTTTGTGCTCATACTTCCGCCATCCATCCATCTATCAGCTGTCAGAAAGTTGTTCAGCTAGCAGGTCTCGTTACTCGTTAGCGAGCGCGGTGGTAACCAACGAACGCTGCCGAGGGTCTCTAATCTACTCGACTTGCTTCTCTTTTGCTTGCCGAGGAAATTGGACTCGAACAGGAATTCCTGCCGCTACTTCCAAAGTCTGACAACTTCTCGACGACCTTTCACAACATTCGACATTTCTTCCTATGTCTTCCTGTCAATCGCACTCTCCTGCTCTCTGAAACCCCTCTCTCTTTTATCCCATCCACTCCTTTCTCTCCTTCAACCATGTTGATTCATCTAATTATCATACTACCGTTATTCAAATAGAATAAATATCGTTCAAGAAATTTTCACTTTATCACATTCAGTGAATAATTGAGTTAGTTGATAAGTTAATCTAATTAGCTGTATTGCTAGTGCAAGAATCAGTATATAAATCAGCATAGGTTTATATTGTAATTTTAAAAAATGAAGAAAGCTGATGCAATGTAATCTGATTTCTCAATTTTTTCTATACGTCCAGGAAGAGATACCTTAACATTAAAAGCTTCTTGATTCTTCTCATATGCTGGAGATGATCTATCAAAATTTCAACTCATTTACGGAATTTATATCGTCACCAATGCTCGGAATATTTGTCGGATAGTGAAAATCTAATAAAAGCGTTATAATGTGAAGGAAAGGCGTAATAATGTAACTTACCTCATTACATGCAAAACATTGTATAGAGTAACAATATTTGAAATTTCGATAGAGTTGGTGCACCAATGATATTTACTGTTCACACTCAAACATTATGGTATTGTCAGAATTTATCATGGTGATATAGCCTAGGTTCAAATTGTTTGCTCATATTGTTTGATCACAAGGATATCTGAATAATCGGTTTGTAAGAGAACTGCTCAAATTATTTCAATAGGCTATATGCCTAAAGCTTTCTTGGTCCTCCAAGTATAAGTACAGTGAAAGCTCACAATATTTGTTGTGTACACTGGTTAATGAAGAATATTATAGAGGAAGAAGAAATAAAAACGCAGTTCGTGCCACTCCATGGATTTCTATCTTGATGTCTCCCTATTATTTCCATACAATATCAATAGCTAAGGCAAAATAACAAAAATTATAATTTACATTCCTGCATTTCAACTTTATAAGTAATATAATGATCTACAACGATAATGGAATTGAATATAAAAAATAATTATTTAAATTAATTTTAATGATCTTGTTCAGTATCAAACTGAATAATCTAATTCGAATTAATGGAATTGGAATTGACACTCAATTAATGTAACTGAAATTAATTGAACCCTTGATTAAGAAGAGGATGTGTACAGAAGCAAGGCAATGGATTTTGTCGCCGCTGAATAGAAGGGGAAGCTTTCTGTGATTGGAAAGGAGTTCGGGAGACAACGACGGCAATATTTATGTGCGAGACAGCAGCATTGACAGCATCATTAATCAGCATTAGCAGCAGTGTGGCGTTATTCTTTGAGATGACAACGGCAGCGTGGGGACTGAAGACTGGGGACTGTGATGATAAATTCGCCAGATTGGCCCTTTGTCTGCACCTAGATATCCGGTAATCCGCCATCTTACCCTCCCTCCTCTCCACTATCCCTCATTAACTTTCCAAATCTTGAAAAATTGCAAGTGATCATTGAAAAAGTTCGAAGTGAAAATATGGCAAAATAGTCATTGAATATTCCTCTTCCACGGGAGAATTTCTGTATATTTTGTTCATGCGCACGTTGATCCTCGTTTCTTTTCAATTATTATTGAAGATTCAATTATTTTCGAGTGTATATGAGTAAATTATTGAAGAAATGCTGGATGTATCTTACTTTCAAACTGGAAGTGTGAATAATTGGAAGAGTCGTTTATGCCTGTCGAGAGATGACTAGTGAATAATTGAATGAATAAATGTATTATTATTATCATTATGTGAATCACAGGCGTGAATTAGATTTTAACGTTCAAATCTTTCGCTACCAAAACCATTTCTTCCATTCTAAATTTAGGAGTGGCCGAAGTCGAGTGGATCAGATGCTGGCTTTATGATTCAGAGGCCCGGGTTGAAATCCCGGCCCGAGCAAGATATTTATCTCGGGCCACTCCCGTGTTTCGGATGGACACGTTAAGCCGTCGGTCCCGGCTGCCTAAAAAGCAGTCGTTAGGTCATGTCAGAGGCCCTGAAATTGATCAGCTGCGACCTGAAAACTCTGACACGAGACCTGAGCCAGCCAGGTCACTCGATATTATTATTATTATTCTAAATTTAATTTCGATCAGATAAACGATGATCGTGACAGCTAACGAATAGTGTAATGAAATAGAGAGAAAAACGATGTAGCATACAGGAATGTTAATGGTATCAAGGATTGATGGCTCAGTCAATGATATTGTTGATCGTATATTATTCTTTGAAATTGTATTGTTATAGCAAACCTCACATCTCGACAAATATTGTAATGATAATATCGATTTCGTGATCCCCCTCGTCATCAACGTTCTTCAAGAAACGCTTGAATGTATATTTTTGATTTAACAGTTTTATAAATCGGAATCTCTAGTTATTCTTCTAGGTGCAATCCACAAACTGAGGATGTAACTGACTACCGTACGACTAGATCACTTTGCATCATATTATGCTCCTTAGATAGCTTAAAATAATTTACAGTGAGATCCCATTATGGATTCAAAGTAATTAAAGAGAGGTTGTAAGTGTTGTATATGTACAATTCATTAAAACGTTGTTGACGTTGAAAGAGAGAGATACATAGAGTTTTCGCAGTTTGAGTTTCGATTGCTCAAAGTGTATGAAACGCCCGCACTCTCTCTAATGGCGGCTTTCTTAGTTAGACATCTTCAACGAAATGCAAAAGAACGCAACGCTTTGATTGAATGAGGAGCCCTGCTTCTGTTTGTGAACTTTTGTATACAAAGTTGAGGAACTTACTGCTTCACCTGTTTGAGAGGCTATTTCTTGGGAAGAGCGGGGTCCTACAAATTAGTAATTTGTCAAGATGAAAGCGAGAAAAAGGAGGGAGAAGAAACAGATGAGAAAGTAAAGAAACAGAAGAAGAGAAAACGATGAGGAAGTTAAACAGAGACAAGTAAACAAGACGGCTTGTTTACTTAGCAGTCTGAGAGCAAGGAGTGTGCTATAAGATGGTCTCAATAATTCAGCCAAGTTTGGTGGAGTTATCAAGTATGCACAACGCTAACACTTTCCATTCAACTCCAACTCACAAAGCATCTCAACTTGCTAAACAATCTTACTAAACTCTACTTATTACTGTCGTGGAGAACATGTGTGCATGGCATCCAGTAGTGCTGCTGACTTCTCGACTTCCATGTATTCGATAGATCCTCTTCCACCTATTAGGCATATGCTCCATAACTTGGTCTAAATGAGAAAAAATGATAATAATACACATTACACTCTTGCAAAATAATATTTTGATCCAACAATCATATCAGTTCAATGCAATTTGAAATTGAAAATATTTCTGTTATTTGAATATCGTTATATATATTCCAACAGGGCTTTTAAAACCAGTAAGATTAATTCATTAAGACAAATTTGTGACAATTCATACTCAACTGTAGAATCAATGATAATAGTTATATTCTGTAATATTTAATTATTTGTATACAATAACTGTATTTTTGCTAATACTGTACGAGTAATCCAGGGTGTGTAAAAATTCTAATCAGCTTCAATCCACCACGATTGAATCATTCTAAAAAAAATGCTCCAGTTAGACATTTTCACAGACATTGAGTAAATCACTGGAACTATTTATTCCAAGGTCATACAATTGGAAGTCAAGAGATAATCTTGGAAAGAGCTCATTTTTACACTAGAGTTAATTGTGAAAACACACTTTTCTACAAGAGAAGCTCGATTTTGCCTAATTAAGAGAGAGCTGGAGAACGTGATGATTGAGCCAGAACCTCTGACGGCTTCCTACATCTGCTCCTTGTCGCTTCAAAGACATTGCGCTACGACATAGGCGCGGCTGCCACTTATTAAGCATGCAAAATTCTCCATTCATATTCAAAATTTTAAATCCCGTCCCCGCCAGACTCTCACACACAGAGAGCGGCTGCCGGCACCGGGACCCCTTCTAATTCCCCGCATGCTTCAGTTTTAACCACTAATTTATTCAGATTCCCCTTCGAGTCCTCTCTGGATTCAACCACCAGATGCGTTGTGATCCCGGCACGGTTTTTCGCCACAGCATGCTGAGGACATCCAGCCAAGGAGAAAGAGAGAGCGAGAGAGTGTGAGAGTGCGCGACAAAGATGCTGATAGCTCCGATGATGAAGACAAGATGTGGAGAGCGGCCCAGAAATTCCGCAATCCGCAATCAGATTGAGCAGTCCCCTCGAATTCTCCAGCTTATTATGACAATTGTACTCTCCCGTCGCCTACGATCTCTCCCGCTCGCAATATTCTGCTTTTCAATTACCTTAATAAAAATTTTTATACCTCAATATTCCTCTCGAGGATTCCATCCAATGGTGATTGTAAGCTCCAACTCATCCCGTTTTTTCCATTGCATACATAATTAATGGAATTTTCGTGATACACACGTTTTATTTGTAATTGATTGCTGGGAATCTTCAAGGGGGAACACAATGATTGGATTTTTCGGACACGAATCCAGCAGAGGTTTTTATCTGCTTCATTCAATTATAGGCTGTAAGACCACTTGATACTCGCAATCTTTTTGATTTCCATATTCAATTATTGAGATACTTCTCGACTCTTTCTGTCACTAATTTGAACTGGAATCGTTTCAGTCCTTACTAAGTATATTTTTGATGTTATTTATGGAAATTATTCTCTATTGACTCCAGATTATCTAGCATTTTTCTATTCATTCATCAATAGAATGCAAAAGTATACTAGGAAAAATATTGGAATTCCAATAATCAATTTTCTCTATCCTAAGCCCCCATCGAGTTCCTCATTAACTTTTTGGTACAAGAAATAGGAGAATACTCAATAATATTTAATGACATTCAGATAATATTATCTATAGCCTTTATAGTTATGATGTGGATAATTTGAATTGAATTCATAATATAATTCATAATAACAATTCTCCGAAAAGGAAGAATGGAAAAGAGACCTTAGATAGAATACCATGTTTATCTTTGACTATTCTGTAGTTTGTCGAGTCATACACGTTGTTGCCAGGCGATATTTTCCGCCGATCAGATCCATCTTTTTGCGTGAACAGATGTTATTTTATTATTTGTGGGCTGTTGGCCGCAACGAAGAGCGATAGCCCTTCAAGGACCTGCGAGAACGATCGGTCTTGCATCCGCCTTCTGCTTTCTAGCCTACTTGTCAATTTCGACCACAAGACAAAGAGCACGCTAGGGAATGCGGAGCCGCAAAACCAGACACAACCCAGCCTTTTCTTGTTACTTCGTCGGATATTACGATATGAGTTGTAACAACGTTCACTAGTATTGATACTATGGTTATGTTTACTGGAGAAACTTTAGAAGTGTAGATCAATACGAGACCTAGGTCTATATGCACCATCCACTTTCGACACTGATCCAGGTTCACTAAGAATTTGATATAATTGTATTTTATTTTCAATCAAAATTTGGGAATGGAATAGTAAGGGCTATGAGACTGTTTTTTCGTTTCCAATTATTATATGATAATGAATTTTTGTCTTTGTTGAACGAAATAAATAAATTATGATGTGTTCCATCCCGGGTTTAAAGGAACAGATGATCCTGAACCCTAATCCTGATCCTCAATCTCCTTTCAAACTTAGATGCTGCATATAGGCTCAAGTGTAACAAATCTCATTCCTGCACTTTTTTTCTATTTACCATTTGTTGAGTATCACTGATTGGATGTTTTTAAAAAATTCAAACATAGTTTAATGATGCATTTTAATGTTTGATAGGAATATAATAATTTTCAACAATACCACGTAGTAAATTTCCAATTGAAAGCTTACAAAACCAAATCGTAAAAGTGCAAGTCAGTAGAAAGAGAATAAGTTTTATAAAGTGATGATGAATTCAAGATAGAGACATGGGTGATTTGAACTATTTGATATTCGATTTCTGTAACCTGAGTATAGTAGATTAGATTCATTTAGCTTTTACTATAATGAATTGGTACTTTCTTCGGATACTATTAAAGTTGGAATAATTTGGAATCTACGATTGAAGTTTTCATTTCTAAGACCCATATGCACCATGTTTAACGATAGATTTACATGAATATAATTATATGGCATAATCACGTTACATCTATGTATTTATTTTTCATTCTCCATCTATTACCATGATGCGTCAAATTTCAGGTTTGTGACACCATTGTTTGTTCGATCATTGTTTAAACAGGGATGAGGCCTTATGAGTCTAGATAGACTTACTGTGTCAATCACCAATATTATTATGCTCTTCATATACAACAATGATTCATGTACATGTTCATGTAAATTAAATGAATACTGCTCCAATTTGCATTATGAACTGTGATTGCCTTTGGTGTGTTTACTCTCGAAATTAAATGTTTCTGTTTCATAAATTGAATTGGGATGTAATTTGTGTGCAGATATAAATGATTATATTCATATATATATCTATGATTATATTCATAGGTTTTCCAATGAACTCTTTTCTAGTAAAATTCTTTGTACTCTTATTATCTCCTATAATTATTTTTATATTGTATTAAAACATTCCTTCAAATAGGTTTGGCCAACTGAGTGAACTCTTTTCTAGTAAAATTCTTTGTACTCTTATTATCTCCTATAATTCTTTTTATATTGTATTAAAACATTCCTTCAAATAGGTTTGGCCAACTGAGTGGTGTACTTTCATTTACAATGACCCGATCAAAGCATGTATGTTCATACGAGTGAATGTGGAATTCGATTTTTCTAATACAATGTAGACTGCAACCACACTTCTTGCAGTGCTGAATGGTTCTATTGACATAAGATGATAAACTAAAAATAATTCCAAAACCTCTAGCTCACATTAGAACAGAAGACACCACATGAACACCAATATTAGAACACATTGTGAATAGTTTATCGCAATACAAAATTATATGAAAACTGTAACGAAAACGTATTGATCCCAAACAATCTGAACTGCTTGCATTCAAAGTATTTCATCAATTTTGTGAGTACATTGAAACATTCTCAACTTGTGATTGGAACCTGTTCAACTCGATTTTCAGTACTATAGAGCAGGTATTTGAACGAGTTTTTGATTCAATTAATAGTGTGAAGTTCATAAAACATTCAAAGCCAAAAACGATATACGATAAAAACGACACACGCATTCAACGATAACATGCAGTGGAAAGTTTATCAATTACTGCATTCAATGTCTGGACGGGACACTGAAATTGAATCGTTACCAAGGCTACCGAGCACTGAACGCTGTTGATGAATGCTACATTATTCAGTCGACCGGTCATGGCATGAATGACAGGCAGGCGTGCTCACGCATTCAAATTGACTCCAAAAATGGTTGCCATGGTCATAATTGTCAACTATTAGATTTTCAATAACATTCGGTTATATTATATTAGTAATTGAAAGTAAATTAATTGGTGACTTTCTCCTACTGATGAATAGCAAACATTAAATTGTGAATAACATCTAGTGCTTCATAATTATGTAGTTTCATAGTGGTGAAATCTGCCTTGATAGAGCTGTTGACTCACAATAATTACTTTTCATTCGAAAATAACAATCACTTTATAATCTTCCTTCTTTTGATAATTTCTGCAGATGCTTTAAAATCCTGATCAAAATGAAAACAGCTTTGAAGTGGTTGAGTTCAACTCAGTCTGTTGTATTGGGAAATTTGCTGTAGTGAAACTTCCATGGAATGAAATAAGGAATATTTGGGTTTGGATGAGTGATGAAACTAGTAGGCCCTACGTCCTACTAGAAGAAATAGCTAAATGAACGTATAAGGTCACGATTATTAATTATCCCAGTAAATGTAAAAGGAACAATTTAATTCAAGAATTTTAGAGTTATTATAGATAGAATACAGTCACAGTTGCAATTGGGAAAATGAGAGGCTCAAGGTTAATTAGAGTGTAGATTAGAAAATGGAATTACATAGCAAACTAATGAATATTGAATACAGGTCGTATTTTGAATAGGGAAAGGAGAAATTCCATGTGATTCGTATTTTTTCAGCCACAATAATGTCTCTTCATCATAATGTAATGATGAAGAGAGGAATTGAGAAAAAAATAATAAAAAACAGCTAGAATAGCAGTTGCAATTTCAATTCTTAAAAGTGGAATTCCAGGTAGAATACTGCATAATAGCATTCGCAATATTAGTGGTAAGATAGGGATATTGAAATAAAAAATTAATATATCATCAGAATTTTCTGACTTTTCTAGCTACAATAATTGGTGACTAACAATTTAAAAATAAATTTCAAGTAAATCAGATGGTAACCAGCTCATTCACCACATATTTTCTAGAGTTTACACGGTTGTCTACCTTACAACCTTACCTCAGAATTTGAAACCATAATATCTTAGTCTCACCAATCACTCCCTCTTTCTTCACCTCACTACCCTCCACCAATGCTCACTCACTTCCTCTTCTCCCACAGTCACTAACTTTCTCTCTCTCCCTTTCACTCAGTTCCCTCCTGGAGCCATTCCATCGCCTTGTCACACATCAGTGCAGCACTCTGCTGATAACACGGTCTAAGGACTCCCTCTTAATTACCTGCCTAGCGGAGGAAGTACTCGCTGTCTCCAACATCAGCAACATTTTACTTGCTCTCTCTTCCCACCCCCTCTCAACCATTTTCCCTACCCCCTCCCAACCACAAACCGTTTCGTGGCATCACCAGTCAGCCAGGCTGCTCCATCAGACCTCACGTATCTGGTAAATAACATTAATTACTCCATTACATTTTGATTGCGTTCGACTATCATAATGTAACTAACTCTGCGAGCCCCAAAGGCATTCACAGACGATTTAACATATGTGAGTCGGTGTGCTTTGGCTTCAAGGTAAATGCGTTTCAGCCAGGCAACTACATACAACGACAAAGAAGGTGTTTCCGAGAGAGAGAGAGGTAGTCTAGAAGACGACATTGAGCCCGGTTAAAATATGGCATTCCAGCACACTAGTATCCGTGTTCGATGTATAGTACACATACATAAATAAAAAATAGTATATATCACGTGATATATACCTACTTCTCCTACCTTGAGGTTCTAAGGAGAATGGGGAAAGACATTGAGATAAACACCACCATCAAATGCAAAAAGATCCAATATCTGGGACATGTAATGAGAAACGACGTAAGATATTCTCTATTACAGGTGATTCTCCATGGAAAGATTTTTGGAATGAGGGGCTCAGGTAGGAGTAGAATTTCTTGGCTAAACAACATCCGATCCTAGTGAGGAAAAAGCTCCATAGAAATATTTCGTATTGCCGTGAATAAAGTGAAAATCGCCATATTGATCGCCCACGTTCGAAGCGGAAAGGCACAATAAGAAGAAGAAGAAGATATACCAATATTATATTAAATTTTGTCTGATAATCGCTCAAATATTTGACCGAAATTCTATGTGATTGAAGTCTGAACAATATTAAATCAATCTTGATTTTGAACTCCAACTTGATTTTTATAGGAATCCAAATGATTATAAGCACTTCAAATCCATCCCAAATCAGTTTATCAATTCATTGAGAATAGAAAGTTCGAAAATTGTATTTGTCTGGAAACATTTTGATTATTGCGAAAAAGAGCTTGTATGAAAAACTGCTCGATATAAAACTCAATCTCTTCAAATGCATTATGATGAAATTTACATCGATGATTATCATGAAGGTTGAGCTTTATATTATTATTCTCACAAGCATCATAATTCATGTGGCTTGTAGAGGAGTGAGTCTACTGAAGATTAAATCTGCTCTACAATTTTGTCTATTATTGACTTACTTACATTCAGTTTCTAACTATTTTTGTAGATTTAGTATATTTTATCAGTTTACACCATCGAGTAAGGATGGTCATCCCTTAAACAAACCAGCGAATAAAAGTTTTTTGGTGGAATATTATGCAATATAGGAAGGAAGTTGAAAATCCCATATTTTGAATGCAAATATGCACCAGAAAGACTGCTCCGGTGTCTAGAAACGGACCGACTTAAATCACCATTACACACTCTAATTGATAAAAGCGCATCAACCTCTTGTTCGGGGTGCAAATAATAAAATCGGGCCTAATAAATTTATAGGCGTTTATTTATTATACGTATATGGGCCCATAAAGGAGCCTGGCTTCTCATGTAATAATGGACATATGAATATGCAGGGCGCACTAAACGAGAAATATTTCCTTATTAGAGACTCTATTCGGGTGTTTCGGCTCGGCTAAGTGGATTTTTGATGGGGTTCCGATGGATTTAATAATGAACGGGGGTCGAAGGCGGAAAGAATGGGGTGTCCGGGGCCGAGGCATCGTGACCGTGTGAGCAGCGTGATTGTGTTATTCAGGGTACGAGTCCCCTGCGAGTCAGGCGTCTTCATCACTGAGGAACAACCTTTCCACCCCCGCTCCGATCCCTCCCCCCACTGACCTCTCCCCCCTTGTAAGGCCCCTTACAGCCACCGCCGTCGCCGCCACAGAATTTCATTAACCGACAGGTACCATCCCCTTGTCGTTGTACCCCAACTTTCTTCTTAATACAGACGCGGCGGGGTTGTCTGTACAGCGTGGGGTGCAGATTCGTAGTGCACGTCAGAAGCAGGAAAAACAGACTCAGTAGTATACATTGCGTTAGCGATTTTAGCAGATCTGAGATGGGGTTGAAAGTATTAAAGTATGAGCAACGAGTCTGAGTGTAAGGAAAGGATGAGTGAAGATTGAATCAATCAATTGATGAGGAAAGTGAATGTGTTGCATTCAATTTCATTGTAAACCGTTTTTTACTAAGTTAGTAATATCTTTTGGAAAAATTCATGTTTTTTTTCAATTTTAAGATATGAAACATTGTAGTTTAATTCTACTGAAATAGTGTTTTACAATTTAAATAGTGTTCTAATATTGTAGGATCTAATTGTGCAAGTTATCTTCACTTCACAGTTATCACTTCTGTTTTCACTGTGCAACTCGAATTTTCAGCTGCATTAGATCAACTTTGTTTGATTTGGAAATCCAGTATCCCGAAAACCATAGAAAATCAAGCGATTATTGTTCATAGCAAAACCACGCAATTGGTGAAAAAGACGTTTTCGCAAAAGTCATGGTTACTCACCAAGGTTATTCACCCACAGTTAAAAAATTTTTAGTGATTGGCGAAGAAAAACCTTGTTTAACAAAACATATATATAGTGGGTCTGGTAAGTAATGCGAGGTTATCAGTAGAAGGGGACCATGTATGGTCTCTTAACGGCTCCCTAGGGGTCTTCCTCGTATGGCGCCCTCTTTCTAGCTCCTTGGTTCTTCCAGTGCTGGTAGAGGGGACTCCAGGGGTGTCTCCTGCCCCAAAAACCCAAAAGCCACTCATCCGCAATGCCATCATCTTCGTTCATCCCTCCTGCGACACACACACACTCACAAGTACATGTGTCTACCCCCTCGTAACTGACAATAACCGTTCAAGACAGGGCTAGTCTGAATGCTCTATTGCTAACACAAAATGATCTCATTGTTGTGTGAGCGGTGGGAAGGAGGGAAAGAGAACAGGTGGTGCATTTCCCACTTACCTTGCTCATCTCAGGACGAGGCTCCGGCCGTTTTATGGACAGATCTGTGGAAGAAAGAAGAGAATTCCAATCAATATATGTTTGAGAAAAGTATTATGAACATGTTTTTCTTCTCCATATTGTGATGTTTTTGACATACAAAGTGATTTTGAATATAAAAATGTTTTGACTAGTGGACTAGTGTAGTAGTGGAAATAACATGATAAATTCAATATTATATTGATGAACGAGGTGGGGTTCGAAATATAAGACGCTTCGTAATAACACACGATACCATTGATAGAATTTACTAGTAATATCATTCACGAGGTCATCCCTGACTGGGAATTCTTAAGGTCATTAAATTTTCTAATTGGAAGGGAATATTCCATCCTTGGAAAAAATTATCAATCCTTGGGAACGAAAGAGACGTTGTGTTAATCATATGAATGGGAAACTTAAACTAGAAGAGAAAAAGTGTTTAATGGAAAGAAAATGTGTTGAATAAAGAGAAAATCAATGTTTGAGGCCTTATCCAATTTTTGAAAAGTTCTATTTGATGAATTCTTAGTGGCCTAATGAAACAGCTGTATTTATTGCAGGAAAAGAGAGCAGACCATTGTCGAAGAGGGCAAAATAAGGATGAAAGAGTTCAGCATGCAACAAACTCCCGCTTAAATAATTGACCTGTATATCTTGCATAGTTGAGTGGTGAAAACTAAAGATGTCGTATAGTTTGCATCATCAGCAACTCATGCAATACATGATGCTATTAACAAAAGCTAAGATGCGTGAATGAATGAATATTGAGCTTAAAAGTGGAGTTTCACGGGAATGAATATCATTATGAATACCGCCGAATTGTTTCTATATAAGTGGGCTTGAGAGCAAGAGGATGAGCTACACTGACCCCATATTGACGATGGATTTTTCGGAAAGGGGTCGAGCTGAGTTTTTGGCATTGGGGTGTTCCGGTGGGGGTAAAAGAGTGGGCTAAACGGTTTGGATGGTCATATTGCTTTCAGATTCATTTCTTCATACCAATAAACCCGGGTGGTTTACCGGACGGTTGAAGGACATGGACTGACCCTTATCTTTTCTCTCAGAGGTAAACAGTGGCGGACGTATTAAATTGCCGGCACGGATAAAGTAGGAGGAGGAGTAAGAAGAAAAAGGATGAGAGAGACAGTGCGAGAGAGGATACAAGAAGAGAAATAAGTGGAGGTTGTGCCTCTTCCCGCGAAATGACTTTTAATACGCTCTCGTGGCTTGGCCTGTTCAGATTTCATTTTACGCCGATGGGCGATTTTCGTCAGCCCTTAATATCTCTCCACAAACCGCTGACCACCCTGGCCACGTGGTGTTATTAATCTTGCCGCATATGAATATTTAGAACAGCAATCTGCTCTCCAGCTATTCATAAGAAATGATTGCAAGTAGCGATCTTGGAAAACATTTAATTTTCCAACATTCTGGACCACCTACCGAGCTTCTCAGGGAAGAACGGTTCAATGTAGAGATTTCGTCATTATTATCATTATATTAATTGATATGATTCATGGGTGCTAGAATACTGCTTTGTCTGGTTAGTATTCCTTCTCTACCATATTTCCATCAACTTAGAAATATTCTCTGATAGTTTCTTTATATTTTTGGTCGAGGAAATGTTTCTATTTCCGGATATCATTCTAAATTTGTTACACGGTTCTGCAATGACAGAAAACGTGTGTTAAGGCTATATTACACACTGATGCTCCATTTCTTTCGAATATATTTAGTTATACTGCTGAACTGCTGTACTGGCTAATCATGAAAATAGATAAGAAGTTATAGAATGGATCTTGAATTGAATGTAGAATTTGTAAGAATTATTCGAAAATATTAATTTATTTTATAAAAAAAAAATCTGCCCTTTTTACAAATAATGTAATTCTCTTCATCTCACGATAAATATATTCTTTTTCGGTTTTATTTGTTGGTTCTGTAGCAGTTCTTGATATGATCCAAGACTGATGGGTACTGAAATATTTATATTCATTAAATTCTCTACCAAAAAGTTTGTGAACGCTAACGAGGAATGTGTTGGTGAACTGTTGATTAATGGACTTGTGTTCATGTCAAGGTGGAAGAAAGAGACCTAAATTTGGTGAAGAGGTGTAAGGGCAAAGACCACTAGGGAACAGAATAGGCTGAAGAAGCACACAGTAAAGCACCTTAGAGCACTCCAAGGGCGAAATTGTACTCAAAAGGGATTTGATGCCGCCCTTAGCCACCCTACACCCCGCCATCCCTTAATTCTGGCTCTTCTTATTCCACCTCGCGGGAAGGAAAACCTCTTCTGACTTTTAATTACCCCTGGATCATCTTCTTCTACTACTTCTCGTTTCATTCCATCTTTCTTCATATCACTTCTTCTACCTTCTTTCTTTGTCGCTCATCTCAATATAAATACAGGGCGTCAACATCCCGACCCCTAGCGGTGGAAAAGGGTAACTAACATCATCAAAATCTTAAGAAACGCGGTGGCACCCCCACCCCCTCCCACCACTTTCAGAGGCAGCGGCCGCAAAATTGAAGGCCTTAATATAGCAGCCTTCATCCCCGATGGCGTTTCGTTTCTCGACCCCGCGCACAATGGAAATAATAAATTTCTTGTCGGATTTAAATTTTGCGGTTAATTAAAAGAGGCGAAAGCCGGCTGAAACATGAACGGCGCTTTGATTCGGGTTGGCTTTGTGGCTCTGAATTCCGCTTTATTGAGGAAATCATGTTTCAATAGGGTATTTTATGAAATTCAACGCATATTTTAAAAACAATAGATATTAGAAAAAAACTATTAAACGAAAATCCTAATTAAATGCTGTAGATATTAGGCTATTAGGAATATTGGAATACGTAGTACGATGTTCGATCAAGAGTGGACTAAGTACTAGTGCTACTTCTTCGATGTTAATCGATGACGAATAACTGGGAGAAGACACAGAAGTAGGATATCAATGATTGATATTGGATTCATCAACAACCAAGTCAAATTTCATTAGATAACTGATAAAATTGGATTGGATACGAATAGCTCCACTAACAATCTGAATTCGTTCATATATATACTCCATATTATTCCAAGTATAATCATACTTCAAATTAGAGACATAGAAATATCTATGAGAGAACATATTTATAATAGGAGAAGAGAAGTTCTAAGGCTAAGAACAGCTAAGTTGTAGAGGTAAGAGGGAAAATATGAGCGATGTAGTTGTAGGGAGAAAACAATAGAAGAGGAAACATTATCAGTGGGAGAGAGGTGAGCCCTTGAAGAGAGATAGAACGTGCAAGATAAGTTGGTGAGTGATATTAGGCGAGTGAGAGTGGGGAGTGGGGAGTGAGTGAGATACATTGGAAAGATGCAATATTGCTCAGTGTGCAAAACGTTGCAATAATTTTCCTCGTTCCTGATCAACAACCCTCCTTACAAAGTGGGGCTTGGGTTCTTGAGGCGAACCCCCCCCCAACCATACCTCCACAAACTCAATCAACAGGAGAAGAATAAGAGACAAGTTGGGGGGGGGGAACAACTCCTTCACCCTGGCCAGCTTTTTGATTAATGCAAGGAATTAGAAAAGGCCGGCCTATTGAAGGAGAGGGTCCATTCAGAGGGTACATTCATACAAAGTGATATCGCTTCCCCCTCACCATCCGCACGCACACACCTTTACCGATGTCCACTATGCAATGCGGCCCTCTTTTGATGTCCCAGCTAATGAAACGTCAGATTCCTATGTGATTATTTGAAGATGAACTGCGTAGTTCTACTCTGACAATATGGCGCGCTTCTCATTTATTTCCGGCATGCAATCTCATACTTATGTCTCCCTCGTTATTAGTACGCATTGGACAAGTGAGTAAAGTCTCAGCACAGAATCATTGTTATCTGTAACGTTTGTGATATGTGGTGTCATCGACAACATTTCATCAATGTTTTTTTCAAACCATTCATTTGAAAGATACGGACCTCCAGCTTCTTGTACTCCATTCCATTAATGCTTTTATTTGAAACTCACTTATTTGGAAGATACGAAACTCCAACTTCTACTGTATGTAATTAAAAATATATAATTTTATGGTCAAAAATTGGTCTGATAATTAGAATGTGGAATCATTTAAACTTACAATAACAAATAGTAAACCTTATTGCAATATGTTCTTCAAAAATTTTACTTTATTTTGCAATTGAATGAGTTTAATTCGGGCACTGGATTATATTTTCCTTAGTTTATAAGATGAAAGCTCATGAATTATAGTTATTCATGAATTTGAAACTTGAGAATGTTCTCTCTCTATTATATTAATATCGGCATTGAGATTTCTGCATCTGAGATCATCTGCTAAAGGTATTCGTCACCTCTGAATTCAAACCAGACTAAATAATAACTCACTTTTTGTATAATCAATTACAATTCGGAAATTCTAACCCGATGAACACCAGTAGGTAGTTGAAAGTTTGTAATATATCGATATTGAGACTTTACTGAAAAAGATATTCTCTGACATCTTTAGAGGAAATATTTTTTCGTCAATCGTCATAATTTGAAGATAAGGATTCAATTAGTGGATGAAGGTAGCTATCCAGAGCAAAGTTCACTCAACAAGTAGGCTTTGAAAATCACAGAAAAATGTAACTAACAAAAAGGCACACTTCAACCTGTCACCCTCCTCGTTAAAAATAACATTCTCAGTAAGAGGGTAATCGTTATTTGAGAATGGTGCAATTAAAAAGTCGTTCTGCTAATGGAGTGGGGGAAGTTGTTATCTGTGTACTTAAGGGGTTGAGTGGGAGATTTGGATGAAAAAAGTGCTCAGCTATTGTCATCCTCGCATCAATGTCAGTTCACAGAGATTCCTCAATGAATAAAAAAGGCACACTTCTGGAAAGAGGAGCTAACTGTAAAAGAAGGAGAGCTACCTGTTGATCGGGCTCGGCTCTGATTCCACAGTTATTAAACAAAGACCTACCGCGCCAGTTTTTATACGCACACTAGAATACGAAACGACTCCTGCACGCACACTCACACACGTCATCATCCCCCTACGCAAACAGTTCCTACATCCACATTCCCCCTGTTCATCCACGGGATTATCTCTTTTTCATTCCTCTTCTTCCGACTTGCCGAGGGTTAACGTATCCACCCCTGAAGCATAAGAAAAGGGTGCCGG
The DNA here is from genome assembly GCF_014356525.2 of Nilaparvata lugens. Lineage (NCBI taxonomy): Eukaryota > Metazoa > Arthropoda > Insecta > Hemiptera > Delphacidae > Nilaparvata > Nilaparvata lugens. Next base: position 12,268,005 of record NC_052513.1, on the reverse strand, counting down.
GATTCTTTTCATAGGCTCTTCCACCCTTCTGCTTTTCGCCACGGGTGAGGAAATTCCTACCGCTTTTTTCTCTCTGTCTTGATCTCCACCTGAAGATCTCCACGCACTTGGGTTTTCACTTGTGGCAGTTCTATACGCGCACATGTCTGACATCACGGCGTCGACGATTCATGTCCGATTCAATTTTCTGCCAATCGAGCACACATAAAGATGAAGATTGTCACTCTTGGAAAGCTTTAGGAAAAGATTTGCTACGTTGATTCATCTGTTGTTATTGGCTACATTGATTTGTTTGAGGGGATTGTTTCCGGTTTCATCTCTTCGTCTGTTTTGGCCGGTCTATTTCTATCAATACCGTTTAATTAATGCATTCACGCTTGAGGTTTGTTCCTCTACTGCATATTACAAGAGAGCAATTCGATGTTTTCTAGGGAAGTGTAGAAAGTATTCTCGATCACGTAGAATCTAGAATACTGAGTATGATCATATAAATTCCTACGAAATCCCATCGAATCCATCTCTATAGTTCGACAAAAATACTCTGTATTTCAGATTAGAAGATTAGATGGTTTGAAATAATTTTCACTAACAGCTTTTAAAGAGAAATAACGTAGTAGGCTACGTAATAGTTATTTGTGCAACTAGTGCGCAAAGTGACAGTTTGCTGCACCGAAAGAAACGCGGAATGGTTTCTTGAGTGCAGCAGAGGAACTTTGCGCACGTATTTCACATTAAGTTTTTCCTACAGTTACCATTGAATATGAAAAGTGGGTAATTATGGGTAAAATTGCCTGAAATCCATCAAATGTTTTTCTGTATAATTTTATTATTGATAAAAACCTTAATCCTAAAATCCTAAAGTCCTCGTTGTCCTTGGTTATAATATATAATGAATAATAATTAGCGCGTTGTGCTTGGTTGCACCTCTGCTCACTATAGCAGCCACAGCAGTCACTGTTACCAACTTCATTTTGATTTTGCTGCACTGTTGCTACATATAACCTACTAAGTATTTTGCGTTGCCATGTTGCAAATCTGGAGTGCAGAAAAATTTTTCCCCCACTAGAGCGGAAAAGTGATTCTTTGCGTTCTGTAATCAGTGCAGCAATGGCCACTTTTCAACGTAACTGTAGGAAATAGTATATTTCGCACCTAGGGCCGAAAATGAGACTTTTCCGGCTCGTAATCGGTTTTCAAGTCCGAGGCCGTAGGCCGAGGACTAGAAAAGATTGAGAGCCGGAAAAACATTTTTGCCCATGGTGAGAACGTTATTTTTCGCCACACGGAAAAATAAACAATATAAATATGAGAATAATTGTTTATTAGGCACTTCCGAAAGCAAAACAGGAAGGTCATAGCTCTAGCAAATCTGAGGTAATCTGAATATCAGGAAATTGTCCAAGTATTTTTATTTTTTATTCTGATTTGTCTAAATAACCTAAAAGATTATGTTCAATTATGTAAGAGGTTGAGTTTATACTTTTTATTCTTCCAAATGACAATAAGATGATATTATTATAAATGTTTTGATTCTTGAATGATAAACACAAAAAATGAAAAGATTTTGATCAGCTGTTTTAGCACACTTGAAATTTGGCCAATCTGAATGTCAACGTCAACAATCTTCAATTATGTAAGAGGTTGAGTTTATACTTTTTATTCTTCCAAATGACAATAAGATGATAATTATTATTATAAATGTTTTGATTCTTGAATGATAAACACAAAAAATGAAAAGATTTTGATCAGCTGTTTTAGCACACTTGAAATTTGGCCAATCTGAATGTCAACGTCAACAATGCTTGTTGTCGTTGACTTCGGAAGTTTAGATTAGAAGTTCTATCATACTCTGAAAATCGAATTTGAATAGTTTATAATATTATAACTTTTCTGTATTTCATTCATCCAAATAAAATGATAGTATATTATTGCAGAATACTTAATTCAATTCTAAAAGCATAAACTTATTCCGTTACATAAACTATTTGTAAAAACGTTCAGCACCATGGATATTGCCCAAGTAGTTCCAAAATTATCCACCAGGCTTCGTGATGAACGATTAAACGCAGTACGATTAAACGCAGGTTTGAGGTTAGATTCTATTATACTCTGAAAATCGAATTTGAATAGTTTATAATATATATCTTATCTGTATTTTATTCATCCAAATAAAATGATAGTATCTTATTGCAGAATACTTATTCAATTCTAGAAGCATAAACTGATTCCGTTTCATAACTTATTTTGTAAACACGTTCACATCGAATCAGAATCAGCTGACTTCAAGGTTATTTTACAGCCCTAGGGCCGTAAAAATTTTACCGGCCTGGTCAGAAAACAATCATTTTCGGCCTCCATATGACGCACGAAAACCAGCTCATTACATCCAAGTGGGGCGAAAAATAAATAACGTGAGAGGTGAGAGAAATAACGAAGTAGACAGTTTATCTAATGGAGTGGGATGGTGAGAGTTTATTAACACACTTCTCTCTATGTATTCCACACGACAGTCAAATACTAAGTAAATAATCAAAATCTTTCACTTACTGACTATTCAAGTGAATAATCAGAATCTACTTTACTTACTGAGAGTTTATTATTTCAATTAGATATCCTTGTTACTTTGATTAACTTAGGATGTAAGAAAAATATTATTGAACACAACAAAATCTGTCCATCTTGCAGCTCAGGGATTGAGACATTGGACCATTCTATTCCATTGCCCAGTGTATGAGGAAATAGAAGAGAAGTATGTATGCAATTTTTTGTTAATATAGTTTATGATGAGGATAAATTTTAGTTCTATTCTCAAATTTTACAATGATTAAGATATTTAGTTGTTCTCCTTTTTACTGAGTCACTGGAGAAAAGAGGGTATCTCATAGTATTTCATAGGCTATGATTGATTTTATGGGATATACCACTGATTGTTGGGATTTATGCCAAACAGTCAAAATTTGTGCTTGCTCGGTCAAAATTTTTGATAGAATATTGTTTGAAGTTTATTTGTAATTTGTATACAATAATTTTTCAAGTTTATTTGTAATTTTTATTATTTTGTCTGTTTTTATTGCAATTTTTTATAGCCGGATTTATTATGTTGGTCAATAATCATCACCACTATTCTGTTATATTATTTTCACTTGTTAAAAATGGTGCAACTCTGTTTGCATAGGGCACGACTCTAATAACAAATAAAACTTTTTGAATTGAAAAATAAATCGATTAGACTCAATGATAGAGAATGAATCAATCTCTGAATGCTGTGACTTGCAATAATTGACTGATAAATTACTTTTCGCCCCACTTGGATGTAATGAGCTGGTTTACGTGCGTCATATGGAGGCCGAAAGTGATTGTTTTCTGACCAGGCCGGTAAAATTTTTACGGCCCTAGGGCTGTAAAATAACCTTGAAGTCAGCTGATTCTGATTTGATGTGAACGTGTTTACAAAATAGTTTATGAAACGGAATCAGTTTATGCTTCTAGAATTGAATAAAGTTTTTGCAATAAGATACTATCATTTTATTTGGATGAATGAAATACAAATAATGGGATATTATAAACTATTCAAATTCAATTTTCAGAGTATAATAGAATCTAACCTCAAACCTCCTAGTACAGCGTTATCATGGAACATGGTGGATAAACGGAATCATTTTATGCTTTTAGAATTCAATAAAGTATTCTGTAATAATATACTATCATTTTATTTGGATGAATAAAATACAGATAAGATATATATTATAAACTATTCAAATAATTCTATTTTCAGAGTAGAATAGAACTTCTAACCTAAACTTCCGTTGACATTCAGATTGGCCAAATTTCAAGTGTGCTAAAACAGCTGATCAAAAACTTTTCATTCTTTGTGTTTATCATTCAATAATCAAAATATTTATAATAATATCATCTTATTGTCATTTGGAAGAATAAAAAGTATAAACTCAACCTCTTACATAATTGAACATAATCTTTTAGGTTATTTAGACAAATCAGAATAAAAAATAAAAATACTTGGACAATTTCCTGATATTCAGATTACCTCAGATTTGCTAGATCTATGACCTTCCTGTTTTGCTTTCGGAAGTGCCTAATAAACAATTATTCTCATATATATATTGTTTATTTTCCTGTGTGGCGAAAAATAACGTTCTCACCATGGGCAAAAATGTTTTTCCGGCTCTCAATCTTTTCTAGTCCTCGGCCTACGGCCTCGGACTTGAAAACCGATTTCGAGCCAGAAAAGTCCCATTTTCGGCCCTAGGTGCGAAATATACTATTGCAATTGATTTTTGAAAGACGAGAGGGGTAGTTAATCACGGAGAATTTGTCGGATGATGAAAATTAAAGTTCTTAACCAAAGCTCAAGGTATAAAATGCATAAAAAATAATTTCATGAGAAAGAGATACAATTGTGTCAAACCGGTATTCTATCCACAAACCCTTAGACAAAATCCCCTTCCGAGAGGTGTGGGAATCCTCTAAATACGCCTCAGTATATTATTCCATTGTAAAAAAGCGCTACTGGTAAAAACAAGTGTTACAGTTTCTCGCCCACTGCTTTAGTCTGTCTTCTTATCCTCTTCTCTTTTCGTTCCATTATCATCTTCCGCCTTTCTAGTTCCCCACTCTCCATAAACCCCTTCCCCATTTATTCCACTGCTTTTTTAATAATTATGATGCAGCCGCAACCCTTTCTGATAAAAATGCATAACCCTTCTTCTTATGCCAACATCGTTGTTGTGTCAACTCCACGAAATAGAGCCTTCGTTTGTATAAGACTTTGTAATATATAGGAAGCCTCATCCTGAAAGTCTTTCTTCTTGATCTTTCCCAGTTTTAAATTGAGGTACAACAAACTAATTTCCGCTTCCTCACCCTCCCTTACGATTACCTATGGCTCAAAACTTCCTCTGCTCCATTGCTCCACGAAATTCTGGCACGGCCTGTCTCAAGAAAAATTAATTAATATTTTAATCATTGTAAAGGCTAATCCATCCACGAAAAATGCCTCTGGCGTAGCCTCTGCAATGTCAATGTTTGCTTTATCTCCCTTGATTAGTTGTAGGATCGATTCTGATATTTTATTCAACGAATGAGAAACCTCTAATCAGTTGATATTCTTGTAATGATCAAACAATAGCAAATAGATGATTCATTCAGAATGAATTTGGAGAATCAATTACTGCATTAAGGAAGGGAATTTTTTTGTTGATGGATTTTTTCGGCAGCATACGATGCACACATAACAAGACTTGTGCGTGTATAATGTGAGAGATGATGATAATAAGGGAAAAGAGAATACGCTTTGGAAGGTTAATGTTGTCTTCAATGACAAAAAAAATGGTTTCAATAAATAATTATAGAGTTTTTTTAAGCAACATCAACAAAATATGCAATAGACATCCATGTCTAATCCTTTTCACGTTTGATAAATTGTTCTTCCAACCGTTGTTTCCTCTTGAGATTACATCACAGAAATCAGGTGATTTATGCAGTAGGGTAAATTTTATACGTTTTTTTTATAAGCAAAAGACGAGTGGCATACATAAGGGAGTGCCTGCCGTAGAGATAAACGGAATAATATAATGCCGTGGTGGAGATTGCTCATGTTTGTAGCTCCATATTATGCCTTTCTTCATGGGCCTCACTTCCCCCTCACACACGCACACACACCCACCAGCGATCATCCCACTAATACACATTCAATTTTACAATGCGAAACATATCCATATTATCACGCCATTTCATCACGGAAATGCAATTGTTTTGTTGAGGGTTATGTAATTGTCCTTAAAGGATTCTTTGATATATGACTGTTGCTATCCATTTTTCTTTTCCAGCGTATCGCATTTCACCGACAAAAATGTTTATTGTTTTAAAGTATTAATGATTCACCAACCAACCGTCCTCCAGCGTTTTGCGTGTCTACATTTGCAGAACGGTTATTAATACTTTTGCAGTGGGATTCCTTTTTGTTATTGATATCCTGATGGGAGAAAAATTATCGCTGAAGAAATAATTATACACCAGAATATACGGTGTCTTGTGTCTTGTGCTAACTTTTTTATCAGCAGCAATCTGGCTACAGAAAAATTCACAGTATCCTAATATTGCCTGTAAAGTGAGGTTCCATTATTCCTTTTCATTTTATTATCACTATGGGTGGATCTGTGTACTGTTTTCCTTCAGGAAATACAAAGAAAGAAAGTGGAAGAATTATTTATTAGGACGTCATTTATTCACGTCATTGTTCATTTTCCTCCGCTGGAATACTTCCATTTTATTCTATTATACTCATTACGATTCAAAGTCGAATGCAGTAAGTCTTTATTATATTAAAGCCACATAGACAAAAAATTCACAGCATGTACCTGCTGGAGAAGGTTTCAAATTTCTATTGACAGATCTGTTGTTCTATATTGTTTGTTGTTATTTCGTGGCATACTAATGATCTGATCTCACTTAATTTTATCAAAGAAGAGAAGAGAACACTTCTCATCTCATAAGGATATTAGCCACCGTATAGTACTGTGGAACTCAATACAAACTGGTTGAATTATTGATGCACAATAAATAAATTTGTCAGTCATGCGAACAGCAATAGTAATTTGTTCGATGTTCTCGGTAACGGAATGATGGCAGCAGCTATGGTCTTGAACAGCAAAAATACATACTTAGCTGTCTCCAGGGAGCCACTCTCAGTTGGGCAAGGGGGGTGCAATGCAATACAGCCCGCGGCTGAACATCAGCTCATACCCTATCGAACTCTGTACGTTGTCGATGTGAGGTAACGCCAGATATCTATTGGGGAATTACCATAAACAACATAAAAATACCAAACAACGGTACGAGATAATTTTCACAGGCGAGGGAGGGGTTTCATCCCTGACCCGTTATTTCCCCGAATGGAATGGCGGCAACCTGAATTTAAATGTGACAACAATTCTCCCGTCCAATTTCCTGTGTTTGTTCGTCGGGGGGAACCGGGAAAGAGGGGTATCATCACGTGTCACAGCCTATTGGCAATATTGGCTCGTGAACTCAATTTGACCTTTTCGAGAAGTGAGAAATATTTTTGTGATTTCTCATAACTCCTTCACATACCCCCTTCCCAATTGGAAACTGTGAGGCTTTCATTCTTCTCCTGATTTCTCTGTGAATTTATTTTTTTTCTGTAATTTTATGCCCTTCAACAAACAAATAGAAGTAATCTGTTTTAATCGTCACCTTGCACCTTTTCAATTTTGATGAGTATGCAAATTAATTCAAGGAAGATCTGAAAACATATATTTCCAAGTTCCACATGGAAGCTCGAGCAGGCTATTTGTCATTCTCTTCTTTTTCTTTTTCCTTCTTTTTACTTTTTCACTCCTGTCATATTCTCGTCATTTCCTTCTCCTCTATCCTCTTCTTCTCTATCCGATCCTCTAAATGCCAATTAATACATCTCTGAGCTATTTGTCAGCATGGTCTGATGCACATGGGTTGACATTAAATCCTACTAAGAAGAAAAGTATTGTCATCGGTTATCCTAGACTGATGAATCAATTAGATCTGGAAGGCTCAAGGGTTTTCATTAAAAGATAATATTTTCCCCTTTTCAGATTGTTTGAGGATTATAGGAATATCAATTGATTCATCGTTGAGTTGGCTTGAGCAGACTACTCATGTTTGCAACAATGTGTTTGGTGGCATGCATCAATTGAAAAGAATTAAGCGATTTCTCCCGGAATCAGTGAGAGTGACTCTGGTGAATGCATTGGTGGTACCATTTCTATTATATTGCTGCATTGTCTACAATGATCTCACCAGCGAATTGGATCTGCGCCTGCAGCGGTCTTACAACTATGCAGTTCGTTACATCTTCGATGCGAGAAGGGATGCACATATAACCCCACTATTCAATGATCTTGGATGGCTCAAGTTGAAGGAGAGAAGGGAATTCTTCCTACTCTGTTTGACCTACAAAATTATAATTATGAGAGAGGGTCCATCCTATTTTGGCAGACTCATTCGGTTATTGGATGAAGTTAATCCTGGTCGCCGTACACGGGCTCATCGTTTTACGTTACAGATTCCGCTGCACCGCACTGCCATTTCAACAACTCTTTCATTGTGACGGCCTCTAGGTTATGGAATGAGTTGCCCCAGCAAATTGTTTTATCAACATCTCTCTCCTTGTTCAAAAGAAGACTGTTTGTTCATCTATTGAATAATGAATAAGTTTAGCAACAATCTAGTCCCAAATTTAATTTATTACTAACTTATTTACACCTTTCTTCAAGGACGGATGTGAAGTCATTGGCCTTGTGAGGTCCACTGAATTGCAGTTCTGTGATCCGAACTTTCAACGCCTCTGAAAAGTAATTGTGCTCTATTTGTAGTTCATTTCTAATATATATATGTATACCAATAATAGTTTGATTATGGGATCTTATCAATCTTATATAATTATCTTTCTAAATTCTAGTACTCTTCGTCATCATCTGTTTCTTCCTTCATTATAACTTTCTCCCACTTTTTTATTATCATTATTCTTCATTAATTAGTTACAATAATGTTCTTCCTTCTTCATCATATCTTAATATTTTTCAATTGTAATGAGGTTATACTTTTTTGTCTTAGTTTTATATTTTTAAATTACCTTTAACTGAGTTTACTTATTATTTTTCTTTTTTTGTATATATTTGGAATAATATTTTTAATTTATTATTATTTTTCATTTCGCATTGTATAATTATTGTAATGTATAAATGTAATAGGTTTTTCAAGCATGTGACAAATAAATCAATCAATCAATCAATCTTCATTCCCTTCTTCTCTATCCTCTTCATTCCCTCCTTCTCTCCTTCCTCTTTTCTGGCCCTTACCAATCAACTGCAGCTTTGCATCACATCCTCAGGAGCTCTACCAGTGTATGTCTCCCACTCAACTAGCTCTCAGCCCTAGCGTGAAATTCATTTAATAGCCGCAGAGAACGGCAGCCTATTATTTGTGTTTGTGCTCTGCTCTGAGGCCACAGACCACACCACTGATAGCAGCACAGTGTAAAGCGAAGAGTCAATGCTCACTCACATCTCTCGGGTTTGTTTACACAAGACCGGTCGGCGACTGCCCATCTCAGTCCACACATCATATTATTTACAACCGAGTCCATTTTCCGGAGGGCGATTTCCACGGGCCGGAGCCAGTTTTCCAGTTTTCCGCCAACCGGGAAAACACAGCGCAAAGGGAAGAAGGCTTGTTTATTTTGGAGCGAGCATCATTAGCCTCCTATCATCTCTTATCTGCTCGAATTATTGCTGCAACCCTTTTATGACTTTCTCCCTTTCATCGGATCGCACTCTCTGTTTACCACTTTGCTTGTGGTTTTCTCTGTCTTCCACAATCTCACTTCTCATCGATTAATTTTGTCTTGCTAGTCTCCTCCCATTAAACTTCTCTCTCTTCCAATTTTCCTCTGGAATCAATTATTTGTTTCGATGTTGAAGAGAAAGTTTTCTTGATGATCAAATAGATTTTCAGTCTCCAGTCCATAGTTTGTTAATAAATGATCTCATAAAAATACACACATTCATTCAGTTAAGAATGAACAATCATCTTCTAATTTACAATTTCCCTTGTCATGAGATAGGATAGGTAGAATGAATTTTATTAAAATTCAAAATACAGAATATTTACGAACTCTTTTCGTAGATACCGATTCGTGTTTCTATTTCTGAGAATAATGTTCGTGTGACGAATTTATACATAGTTTCTATTGATACAATATTCAAAATAAATGAGTTATATGTCACTCTCACAAAACAAGAAGAGAATAAATATAAGGAAATTACTCTTATCTTAACAATAGATATACATAGTAAATAGACATGCGTGCACCTGCTTTTTAGACCTGACCTGAGAATAAAATTATTCCAAGTGTTCATAACCTTGTAATCAATTTTGAAAAGTGAGTAAATTATCCTATATTTCACATGAAGTAAGACTGTTTTCGCTATGAAAATACAAGTTGTACTTATCCTCCTTACTGATATAATGGAATATGCATCAATAAGTAAATGGAGTCACGTAATAAGTAGCAATGATTGTGATCATTGCGATGAGTACAAAATGCCTTAGTAGAGGGAGCCGACAAGTAGGTATAAGTCAGAACTGAGAGCCACAGTCCTCCGCTTGCTGATAGAAAATACGGGAAAAGACGTTTAAGTCCTTTGTGAAGATGTAGAAGGGATGAAGCGATGTAGGGAATGCCTGTGGTGCTGACGTGCATACCAATCACGAAGGGCGTTTGTCAGAGAACACAGTCACGAGTTGTAGCAGATAAAAAGACAAAGCAAAAGAAGTGGAGGGAAAAGAGGAAAACTTCGGGAGGAACATGACCGCCAAAAAGGAAGCACTTACCCTGAGCCACTTGGCTTTTTATTGCTCCCTGATTGGTTGTAAAAAAGGGTTACGAGTGATAATTCCACTTCCTCACTTCCCTCCTCTCTTCTTCACTCACACATTGGCTGGATGTGATTTGAATGACAAAATAGAGAAATATTAACAGAGGTTGAATTAAGTTGGTGAGGTTTGAGCTACTGAAATTCAAAAAATCAATTCGCTTGCAATACCGAATGAATCATATTATACATTATGAGCAGAGACACACAAAACGACATCATTAGAGACACACACACACACACACACACACACACACCACACACACACACACACACACACACTATGAACTTTATCTCCATAGTACTCTCTAGGTACCAGAATTCTGTTTTCACTAATATTTGAACTAAATTTATGGCAGTTTCAAAAAACATGTGTGGCAACTTAAAATATCATTGATCTATATTGATATAATTGAGTGATGTATTCGATAAATCCTGATCACTAATCACTTCAACAACACAAGGTTTATCGATTACAGTGAATAAGAATGATTGAGATGCATCCGTGAATAATAGCACTCTCCTGAGAAACATATTGATAAGAAAGTATTTTGAACCCTGAATTAAGCCGTATTATTTTCTTCAATGTTATGTCAATGTGTCTTTTGAAGAGAGGAAAAGGAGGTTAATATTATGACGAGCACAGGAAAAGTCATATCTACTGTACTTCAAGCTATTACAGAGAATTCATTATTTTTGTTCCTCGAAGAAGTGCTGAGGAAACATTGAATATGAGCTCTGCAATTTTCAATCGTTAATTGAAATAAATATTCGTTCAATATAAATAAATATTACTGAAACCGAAAACTACGCAGTTACATTTAGATCTGAGACTTTGTATCCATAGACATCTGTATGATGGAAACTGGGGATGATAATTGAATATTTTAATTCATTTGAATCTATGGTTATTTTATCAATTCGTTAAGTATCAAACTGATTCCAAACTCCGAATAACTAACTCTTTCATTTATTGCAAATGCAGGATAGAATTTCACATGAAAGGTGTTGCCACCTACAAAACTCACGAAATGATTAGTTGGCTGAGGAATTCTGACATGCTCGCTCCACCTTTCATTCGATTTGAAGGCAGTTTTTTCCCGACAGACTCACGCGCTTTTCCTACTTGACTCGGGCACCTTTCTTGATCTTGTGCGCCCCCATTTGGGTAAAAGTACTCGCACTAGTTCCCCGCCCCCGCCCGAAGCAAATTACTGTCAGCCAAATTGCAAAGGCAGTTGAAGGGTAAATGACAGTCACGTCAGGGCCTGAATGGTCGCTCAACGTTGTGTGTGGTGGGGGGGGGGAGACGGGGTACAGACTAGCGTTTCAGTTATTAACCCAGCGGGGAAAACTTTTAACTGAGCTGTAGACCTGCGGGCACTCTCTTCATCCTCCCTCTCCTTCTCTGCCAACTTCTCTCTCAATTCTAAACTTCTAACCGCTTCAATCCTTGACTTTCCTCTCATTCGGTTGCCATGTTCTGCTCCTGGCAGGTTCTTATTTTGCCATATTCCTTGTTGTTCTCCTCTCTGTCCCTCTCTTTACTAATTCACATTCACTCTTCTATTTATATAATACACGAGCTCTGTCCCACTAACCACGTCTCTAGGGTTGAGTGGAAAGTCACTTCGAACTTGAAGAATCCAGAATGAAGCTTCATAATATTTATAATACAGTACTTCTAAAATCAATATTCTCCATTCCCATTTTAGCTTGCTGTGACGTTTATAGGCTAGCAACTTAGTTCAGCCCAACCCTGATATAATTCATCGCTAGGACCAATATAGGAGTTCTTTCATCAAAGCAATCTTGATGAGTAGCAGTATATCAGCGATTAGAAAGTACGTTTAACGGTATTAAGAATGTTAATAAAGAAGATTCGATCTATCATCATTCGTTATATCAATATCTATTACTTCTATCACTTCTGTTCGATCAGTGATTCCTCGAGAAGTTGATTTGCTAAAACTAAATTGAACTCGATATTTCATTCATTGAATACAATCGATTACTGACAATGTTGTCAAGAATTTTCAAATGTTTTATAATTGAATTCATAGGTTGCGACAGTCTCCGTAACCTCTAGCTATGATTGATTACGATATTAGAATGAAATGTGTGTGAACTGAGTGATTAATTTATATTTGTTAATGTAATTATCCAAATTCATTCAGGTCCCAAGTAGTGCATTGTTAACTAAGCATTTTAAAACTTGAAGACCTTTAAAATCTACGATTCCCAAATTTCGAAGCAGCGTAATGAAGCTCGTCCGATATAAAACCTACTTATCCTACGATATAAAACCTGAAAACTCATATATTTATGCTAACACTACGTTTAACGCTAAACCATGTTTACTTGTAGATATGGTTGCATATCATGATGTGTTTCAGATATGAGGTTTAAACGAACAGCTGACAAAAGAGTGTGAAGTGTGAAATTGAATGGCAATTGCGGCAATCAAGTTAATGTCGACTATCAAGAGGAAGATCCCTAGTAATGACTCCAATAGGTCAAAAGAAGAGGGACAAGTGAATCTGTGTCGATAGCGAAGCAAAGCTTTTCAGATTTCCATGACAGCTCAACCACTCACCCCAACCGCGTCAAAAAACCCGACAGCAATGTAAATAAAAGGGGTGAAATGACATTAAAAGGCTTACAAAAATTCCTTCTCACATTTTCCCTTGTTTATAAGTAATGAAAGTAGAGCTAGAGGGTGATTCTCGTCTTCTCCGAGGGATTTATTCCTTGGACCTTTATTCTTAAGACGTCGGTGGACCCTCGTGCGGAATTTTGAATTAGAAAAGTATCAACTGGAAGGTTCGAGTTTCCCCAAGTCACAACTCTCTACCCCCGTGTGTGTGAATTGAGGCACTAAGTCCGAATTCGTGATCGTAGTCCCGATCCTCCCTCCATCCACCACCACCTAAAAGCCTATAACCAGGATTAGCTGATAAACCCACCGCATGCGGACCTGCAAAGCCTCTTAATTGGATGAGTCGTGAGCAGACCGTCACCGTCACACAAATACCTTCTCAACGAATATTCACTCGAAGACAGTTGTTTTCAAATTCAGGGATGCTTTTGAATCTCAAAGGCCGCCAGTAATTTGAACGTGATTTCCAGCATGATTTGTCTCAATATTATGTAATGTAACTTTGCCTAATATGTGCTTTTTCAACAGTAATTATGTAACTTTATTCTCATGCTCAATATGAACTAGATTTCTGACAAGTCAGATTTTGCTTTAGTAGGTAAAAGGTAAGCCTCTATGTATCATGATACCTGCCAGAATTAAGATCAAGATTATAAACTGTGCAATTTTTACTCTTTGTTGAGAAAATATGTCTCACAATTATCATATTCCGAGTGAATTTTATTGAGAGATCGTAAGGTGCTAGATTATTGCTTCTGATCAGACAATCCAAAAGCCATGTTTTGAAAAATAAGGTCTACAGGATAAACGGACTCTCTACAGCTCTGAATTGAGAAATGTCATAGTTGTTGTCAACTGTCCAGAACATCAAACGCTAGAACTGAAAGTGTTTTAAAATAAATATTTCGTGAAATGTATCCTGTTACTCAACTGAATTCGATATAATATGATGGAATACCTTGAATTTATCCTTGCCGATAAATGCAGAAAGTAGCGCTGACACTTGAGTTTCCTTTTAGCAGGACACGGCACGGCACACATGGAGAGCAGCGCTGACTTTTTATTTAGTCAAATAGGATTCATTTATTCCGTGAGTGGAGCTGTCGGCCATCAATTTGCGGCAGTGCTGTGATTCCCAGAAGCCGATTGCGCTTCACCTTTGTGACATGGCTTGGAGAAAAGGGCGGCAACCGAGACCTTTTCCCGCGCTGACATGGATATGATTTTAAAACGCGCGGGAATAATGGCAGCGGCGTCTGGGGATGAGCATCGCACTTCTCCTCAAACGTTTTTCATACATGTCTCCTGATGGTGGGAGTGTTGAAACGTTCTGATTTTTTGACAGTTTATTGTTTCGGGTATGAATATTATGAGCGATAGGATGACCACTCGTTCACAGAAAAAGGAGCACTTTTCAGTAGCATAGAAGTGCTGGTGTGGTTCAAAAATAATAATGAAACAATCCCACCGCTGACTACCTTTCATTTCACCCCCGCGGTTTTTTTTTGTTTCAACGTCTGTTTCTGGCGGCGTAATGTACGTTCACAAACGCACAGGCTCGCGTGTGTCCCTTGTCGACCCTTATCACTCTTGAATGGGTGGGTGGGCAGTTTTCAGTTTGTTTGGAAACTTTTCAAAAATAATCATAATAAAAAACAACGATGATAGAAATACTGGTCACCGCGTATGATAAGGAGATGGTTGAAGGGTAGGAAAAAGGAAATGGAGCTTTCTCATGTGTAGCTGCAGCCGTACTTTCCTTCTTTATTTTGAGAAGGGAGACAACGTGGTGCTCTTGTCCAAGTGAGGAGCCGACTTCCTGTACTGCAAAGAGGGTGGACCGTTGAAAAGTGGGTAGGCTGGGTGCGCCTCGCTGTTGTCATCCCTTTTCACTCCCTTAATTAATTACAAGCGAAGTGATGGCCACGCTGTGACGTCTCCAGGACAGAGGAGAGAAAGAGCCCCTTCCCCTCCCTCATACTCTCTCCTTCCTTCCTTCCTGTAAGTAACATCTGCTTGTGACTTTTGGGCCACTGCCGCCGCAACCACCATCTAATTTGCAAGGAGCCTTCTCGGACCGAGTATTCCACAGTTTGCTTGAAATTGGCGGTCTCTCACATGCAGCAATGCATCTGTCTCGTAATATTCGGCTGGTTTTCTTGCAAGGGGTGATTCGGCTCCAGAAGAAATTGATCTATAAGCTTAGGAAGCAGTTGCTTGATTTTTCGATTCCTTCGACAAGCTAGAAAGGGAAACTTATGTCTTTCAACTCGAATAGTCTCTTTTAACATAGATAGTTCCCTATTCGCTTCAATTCCGCTATAAAGCTAGTCGTACATTGAGACGCGACTTGAGACATGACCCGAGTCTGCTAGATGGATTATCAACATAAGATAAAATTATAATGTTTGCACTTGATAGCTTCATATAAATGTGAAAATTAAAATATGATCATATCATATTAACTCATCCAGCAGCATTGGGTCACGTCGTGTCACATCACGTCGCATCTCAATATGCAACTAGCCTAAACATTCTCTATGATAATTCTGATGAAAGATACTCCACTCTGTATTACATTCTAGTTCAATATGGAATAGATTCGATCTGAAATTCAGAGAAAAAAATTGGTAGGTTTTTAAAGTTGATAACCCATTTTTGTGAAAATCAATTAAAAGTGAGGTATTTGTACTGGAAGGATATCATAATATTTTGAGCTTTTTAGTTACTAAATGACAAAAGAGCTGGAATTTACAAAGCAGAAAATAACCAGTCTTGGTTATATTTGAAAATCAATCCTCCAACACTCCATGTCATATTACTCATGCTAACTGATTCAGTAAGATGAAACATGAACAAGATCCAGTAATCTTAGATAAAATGGTAAGTTACAAGCATATCCCATTCAACATTCAAACAGTTAATGGTAATGGTCATCGGATCCACTGTAAACTCACTCGCAGATCCTTTGTTATTCAGCTACAGCTTTTACTTGTTGTGTAGGAGTCAAAAATGCAATCCGTCAAATGCGGGGCCGATGGATCAATGCTTGAGCCGTCCGTCCATAAAGGACTAAGTTGGAGGATTGATGGAGTGGCGGACAGACTTAGTGGCAGGCCTTAGTGTGGGGATGCTAGGAGTAGGGGGGGGGACCGGAAGCCGGATGAGGTTGATTCGACTTTTGCATCGGCTGATGAGGTGGGTCGCATCAATCACCCAATTAGTCTGCAGATCAATCATCTCACCGGAGGGTGGGTCCAGACCAGTCGTCTACTATCACCACTCTCACCTACCACCCCTCCCCCAACTTTCTCAGCCGTTTTTAAATGACATAAAAAGTCTCAAAAGCTCTCGGATCAGGCGTCATCCAAATTAGAGGGTGCTCTCCGAAAGCCTCGATTGAAAAACACTGCCGCGTGACTACACTGTGAACGGATCAGTTGCCTTTTAAAAAGTAGGGCTTGATTTGAGGTGAGCGGAGTTTTATGGTTCCTGCCACTTTGAAAGCAGTGTCAACATTCAAATTCGATACACAATAAGAATTCAAGATTGATGGAGAAATAAAAAAACCTGCCATTCCAGCGGCTATATCAATAGTAGTAAACATAATGTAATCAACAGCTGAATGAAACAAAGAATCAATTAGTCAAGGGAACATTCAATCGGAAATATATTCGAGGAAATATCGCATTTGAGCTCTGAGGTATTTTGTGAAGAATTTTGTGAGGTATTTTGTGAGGTATTAAGGAAAATACTTATTTGGGAAAGAGTTTTTGTTTCAACAGCTGGAATGGTGTGGATGGGGTACTGAAAGCCAGTGATGAAAAAAAGCAAGGACCCCTAATCTCATAAACTGAAAACATGTATAAATTTATTATAACAAAAAATTCATGAAAAAATGAGCCTGTCGTCTCTTCCAATGCATATTTTTTAAAAAATCATGGCTTAATAATATTCGACTTATAATATTGATGACATACCATACTTAACTATTGGTTATATCCCAATTAACTTATATTACATTAATTTTTTCAATTCGCCAATTATGGTTCATTTTGAAGAACAAACATACTCTCGAGATCAACGCGACAAACACTAGAATTTGCGGTGTAAACAGCTCGAATGCGGTACACCACAAGATTGTCATTAGTTGAATTACATCGCGACGTATAAGGTAAACACGCTCAAGAGCTTGTAATGAGCATCGCTTGAGAGAGGGAGAGAGAGTGTGAGCAAGGAATACTGTAAGAGAGAGATGGAGTGGATGAGAGATAATGAGACATTGCTTGTTTGCGGCGAACGTACTCACAGCAGACAGTGCTGATGTCGACTTAGCAAAGGCGTCAGTTAAATCCAGACTCAAGAGTCTCCTGGAGGGATGGATTGGTTGGTAGATGGGGCAGGGAGTTTCAAGAGTTTTAAGAGAAGGGAGAAGAGACGAACCGATCCTCATAACTTGGAAACGCGGCTCAAGAAGAATAGAATTGGGCCGTCTGGATGGAGTGTTCCACAGGGATACTACTTTGGCTCTACTAAATTCCTTCTACTCAGTGCAACGTCTCTGGGGCCTGTGACACTACCTAGGGAGGTGACAGCGAATGCTCAGAAATATTTAAATGAATTTCTAATCCCGCGTTGGATGAGACTGAGGAGAGGAAGAAGAAGAAGAAGAAAAAGGAGAAGAAGAAAAAGGAGAAGTGTGAGTCTGATGCAAATGGATGAGTGAGAGGGGGAAATGAGAGCGAATTGTGAAAGCAGATATAGAATCGGAACTGTATTTGTACACCACAAAGCGTTGTGTGGTGGATTTCAGTTGTAAAGGGGGGTGGGGAGAGTATGGCTTGTTACCAGTTTCTAATGAGAAATCAGACATTGTTGAATGGTGGGAGGGGGTTGGAAGACTGAAGGGTAGAGAGTACTTTCTACTCAAAGACTCGTCATCTAAAGTCACTTGCTTATCTTACGTGCCATACACTCTTTCCTTCTCTGTCGCACTTTCCTCAAAGTCTGATGACATTTCAATCCCTTCTTGTGCGTTCACAATGGCGCGAGTACAAGAACGCCTTCTGGAACGAAGACGACATCTTCCTCATTGAACAAAGATTCCGAATTACTTTTCAACTTGTTCACTACAGAAAGCAACCGCGCTCCAGAGCTAGAGCCTATTGTACTCGAGCTTATACTCGCCAGACATTGAGGAAGCCTATACTTCAAGACCCATATGAAGCCTTGCTCAAATTCAAAATACATAATGAGTGATTCCGAATGTTGGGTCCTGCACCTCACAAGAACAAACTGCTCCTACGATTAAATTTGGAAAACTAGATTCTGGATATTGGAATTCCTTTTTCTACAGTTACCTTGAAAAGTGACGATTCCTGCACTGATTACAGAACGCAAAGATTCACTTTTCCGCTCTAGTGCGGGAAAAATTTTTTCTGCACTCCAGATTTGCAACATGGCAACACAAAATAGTTGGTGGGTTATATGGAGGATTAGTGCACGAAAACAAAAATTAAGTTGGTAAGAATGACTGTGGTTAGATTTAGATGAGAATCATTTCAATGGCTACCCTATATTAATGATAACATCCCAATATAGAAATCCAAAACAAGAATAATGTTCATCTAAATCATAATTAAATAATCATCATTTACGAATTCTCATTTAATAATAAATAGTAGTTCTTTCCTATTGATAATAATTATTATTATTTCAACTGCAAAAAATGAGAAAAGTAGCAAATATACATTATAAAATTCGAATTTTGAGGTTAAATGATTACCGTTCGATATTCATATAGATAGAAATAATAAAAAACATAACAATACTACAATAAATATTCTCTGTTGTCTATGTTATTTTTATAAATATTTCTCAGTTTACATTGAAAATTTTTCTCGGTAATTTGAGCAAAAGTCTAAATTTCTGAATCGTGTTTCAGTAATTTTTAGCTGGATGAAACAAACTTAGGTACGATTCTTCCCGCTAGGTCGCGCGCTTGTCGGTCAGCCATCTTGTTGTGTTCAGCCATTTTGCAGCTCGGTTCAGCCAACAAGCTGTTGGCGTGTATGTTGAATGTGAATTTTTTGTTCCATCTGTATTTTTTCTGATTCTTGAATGAATAAAAATGAGAATTTTGGCTGAGTATTTTCAACTTCAATTGGATTATTAATTTTTAAATGAATTAAGGTTGTTATTAATAACAGCATCACACACACAAACATTTGATAAATTTCAGCCATCATTTTACCCATAGTTATTCACTTTTCATATTCAATGGTAACTGTGGGAAAAGTTTAATGTGAAATACGTGAGCAAAGTTCCTCTGCTGCACTCAAGAAGCCATTCGTAAACGTTTCTTTCGGTGCAGCAAACTGTCACTTTGCGCACTAGTTGCACAAATAACTATTTACTATCGTAACATTTTTTCAGTAGTAAAAAGAATCAATCAGTATGCAACAGGAGATAATGTCAAGAGGCACCTTTCAACAAGAAATTAGAAATACTTTGACATCATCATATTATACTAATTGTATTATAAAGTTTATACTGTATAGATAATTGGAAGATTGATGTTTTATATATTGTTTCGAAAATGTATGATCTCTAATAATATCTCGAGTGAGTTCAAGCACCGTAGACAACGATAGACTATTATCATTCTTCGCTATCAAGAGTACCTGTTCAATACCCTTCATACCATTTTTTAACCTGTATAATTTGATCTCTCTGTTTCAATAAATAGTTAGATAGTTATTTCCTTAAAAAAATATAATTTATTGATGAGAAGTGGAAGATAATAAAAACACCGTATCTTCTCAGAGCAGTCATCCTCAGGGAAAGTTTTACGTCTCTATTTATAAGCGATAAATAATTTAATGGGAAGTAAAATTGCAAGGAGCACTGCTGATTCCCGTAATATCCTGAGTGCTCACTTTTTCTTCCTTCTTTCATCCCTCTATTTCGTTGCAGTCATTTGCCAGAGTGTCAACCACCAAGGGAGAGATTTGCGGTTTGTGGCATGAGCTCTGAGATTAAGGGAGTCAGGAAAAATCGCGACTCTGTATATGACACAGCTGCAGTAGCCTTGTTTCCAAGCCACTAAGCTGGCAACTTTCTGCTTTCAAGTCCCCACACCTATTATATTAGTCACGTTTTTCGGCTAATGAGATTGCGAAATGGAGAATATTTCATATACCATCGCCAAATAGAATTAACTGGATCAATTTCAACCGGTCGATGATGTGTTGGGAATTACTGAATCTTATTACATTGATTATGGGATTCAGAGAAAAGTCAATGGTTGACTTAGTCAATGTGACAAAGTCAATGGATGTAGATTGAACTGCAATACTCCCAAAGTTTTTGAACAAAAACTTGCGAAACTCTAAAGTTTGGAGAAGTCACTTCAAGTTTTTCCTAAGTTTGGTCAAAATAGCGAAATATGTCCTCGGAGAGAAAAAATTAATGTTTTCAGAGATTTCTCATGATTGTTTTTCAATGTCTATATTAGAAATCTCTAAATGAAGAGCTGAGTTTATCTCATTTCATGACAAAGATACCTTAGAACTATGATGAGAAAATTGTTCAAATCCAATCTAAACATGAGATGTATTTGAAAATGTTCTCCGCATTAAACATCCAAAAATTTCAAATTATAATGGGAATTGGTTTTGGACAGCAATGTACTAGAGACAAAAAACTGATTCAAAAGACTACAAACAACTCCAACAAACACGTTGGACATGATAATCTGAACAAGAAAAATATTGTTTGTCACATTTATTCAGAGTTATTTTCCAAGATAGCATGGAAATACAGAACAATATTGAATTGATGTGTTTGTCGCATACCAGTTGGTTACATCATGCTAAACGGTTGACAGAAAAGTGTCGTGAGCTCTGAATAGAAATAACATCGCGTGCTTCAGAGTCAAACGTTACGAACATCGAAGTCCTTCTGTTATTTCCGAAAGAAAACTATTTGGTAGTAATGTCTTTCTCAGTTCATTCACGTAATTCAAATTCCATTCAAACGTTGGTAACTTGTAGAAGAGCATTCGTGTCGTATTCAACTATGTACCAAGTCATGCATGTCGATTTTCTGGCGAGGGAAGGTGTGTTTAGAGAGTTGATCTATATAGAAGAGTTTTCTGATTTTGTAGAGAAAGATGGGAAATTATCCGAAAAAGTATTATTTCAGTCTCTGCAGAGTACTGAATAGTAAGCATTTTTGCATAGTTTTCCATTTGAGGAAATCTGTTTGTTGTTCAAGTGGATCAATAATCTATATACAGAATAATGGAAGAGATGTTCAATTTATCTTAATCCATTATCTTAATCTATTCCTGATTATACAATTGGCAGCATAATAATGTTTCCAATAATCTGAAATATCATCCAAACATAGATTTGAGACATTGGGAGCACAACAAAAAATGATTAAGACAATCAATAGAATTTCTTGAAACACATTATAATATTAAAAAAAAAAATGCAATCACTATTAATCTCATTTACAAATGTTTTAATTGTTGTTTGTTGTTTCAATTATCTCCTCAATACTTAGAACGGATCTGTTTTGATTATATACCATAATGTTTATAGATGCAGATACAAGAAACAGATATATACATAGTTTGGATTATTTGCTCCACGTCCCAAAAAACCTTTTAGATATTGATAACTACAAATTTCCTAACGTTCTGCACCTTTAACTTTGGGCTTCATGTAATTTAAACCATCGATTGAATTGTTCATTCAGTGCACGTTGACCCAACTCACAAGACTCCTTCAAAATACTTGAGGAATGGCCAGAAGTCACGAGCTTCTAAAACGTGTGATCGTTTTACAAAACGTGACAGTGGAAAACAGAACAGCACAGCAAATAACAGTTTTGTAGTAGTAAGTTGATCCTCATCAAATAGGTGAATGACATAGCAGTCAGGGTCAACGAGGGTCACAGAGAAATGAGATAGCAAAGGGATTCTTCCTCAGAGGAATTTCCTTTCTGTCATCGCCACTCCCCCTACCCATCAATAGTCCGTCTCTTGGGCCTTGTACAGGACATTTAACTAGCAAATAATGTTGTGCATAATGTCTCTACATGACGCTCTCTCCCAGACTTTTGCGAAGACCTCTGCATTCTTCAAGATTTTAGTTATGCCAATTTTCTACTTTATCTCGAAAGGTTTGTCAAAGTCATATCAGATTGTACAATAATGATGATCAGAATGAAAATGAGGATTTCCATAGATTTCTATAATTAAATCAGAATCAATTTTTTAAATAAGAACTGAAAATAATAGAAGATTATCAATAATTCATTATTGATTCACAGTCACAATCCACACTTATAAGAAAATTCAATTTCTGTGTTATCATTGAGTTCCTGAGTTTGACCACTGGACAGGAATATTGTTTATAAATGATTTTGAAGTTCAGAGCTTGTGAGTTTCAGAGTTGAATAATGAAATGCTATGTGTGTTGATGAGCAATATCTAAGAGTAAAAGGCTGGAGAGACATGCGTATGAATATTTTTGTCTTTGAACAGTCACTGCTGATAAAATGAGTATTCAAGCTCTACTACCATGACTTTAATGTCAGTAGTTCAGGAATATATTACTTACTGGAAAATAGAGTGTTTTCTGAGCTTGTATGATTCATAGGGGATGGAGTAATGACTACCAAAGATAGATATCTTCAAGATCGCTAAGGTATATGCAAACTATTACTGTAAGAAAAGTAATATAAATGTTCTGTCATATTTTCCCGGGGTATTAGAGTTCATTCAAACAAGATATTTCAAATTCAATTAAACAGATCGTAGTTAACACTTGATGAACCAAACTGATCAATTACAAATTCAAATACATGTTACTAGTTTTCTCTTTTTATTTATTAGGTTCATAATGAGCTATCGAAAATAGCACACTTCCGAGTGTTTCAAGTTCACTTCCTAGTGCACAAGCTACTTCCAGTTTCAAGCCACATATTTTCCTATACTCTCAACCATGCCAGAAAACAATTCCGCAGCAGAATTTGAAGAGGTTTACACAGTTTGCTCGCGGTACATGTCGTTTCAGAATGCAAAAGGCTCCAGGTGCTGTCGCTGCAACTCCCGACGACTAATTACGCAATATTTTTCAGACGCCCTCACTACCAGTTGACGTTGGCAACCCCCTCCACTCCCTCACCTCCCCACCCCCTCAAACACACACATCATCCGACCACCTTTCTTAACTTTGCTAGAAGCTTCTTGCTCCCTCTCTAACTTTTCCTCCTTGTTCTCCTTGCTTTCTCTCCCGGGAAATCCCCGCAGGGCTGCAAGAAAACGTCCCTTCTTCCTACAACTACTTCTACTCCTGTAGAGAAAAAAACACTACCTGCAGTACACTAGGGGATCGTTCCAGCGCTTAGCACAACATTGTTCCTTATCTTGTAGAGAGGACTTTTTTAAAAGAAATCGTACAGTTACTCAAAAATGGAGCGGTTGATAACCTTAAAGTAGTGGATGAGATATGTCAATTTGGGATTGGTTGCACCTGCTCTCTTGAATGGCTGATGTAGATTTCCGTTCACACTGGATTGTAAATTCAATAAATTTCAATAACCGTCAATAAATCGACAGTCTCAATTATTGTTAAATTGTTCATTTTAAAATAAATGTCTATTGAATTTCCATATTTCTGAAGAACTTGGGACGTTATTATAACCGTTATTACTCTTACGTTATACGTTATTACTCTTATAACCATACTCAGGTGTAAGTAGTTACCATATTTCAGGCCAAATTGTCTTGTAAACGGATTATGATCAATAAGTAGTGTTTAATTCACATACTGGTATTTCAATCTTATGTAAGATATGGCTATGTGCGATAATTTATTTCCTAGAACTGAAAACAATTTTAATTTTTATGTGAATTTTTAGTGAAATATTAATGGATTTTCGCTCAGAACTCCTCATAGTGTTGAGGAGGTGAACAAGCATCTCATTTAAGAAAGTCATCTGTAGCACCTCGCTTATAATATTTGCACTCCTTAAACGGCTGCAAAATTTCTCGCCTTGAAAGTTTTTTCTCACCACCTAAAAGAGATGAGACCTCTCATTTTCCTTAATATTTAATACAAGAAGGGCCTGTCTGTGGGTCGGTGGGGGTTCCTTAGAGTCTACAGATTGCCACACCAAGTAGGAGGGATCACACTGACACTCATCCATCTCAAAAGACCCAGTCCCCGACCCCTGCTTTTTCCCAGCACTTTTTCCACCCACCGCGAGGAAAAATTAACCCCGAGAGGAGTAGACAGAGAGCAGTTTTTTGTTGATAACCTCTTCATTTTTCCCTCCCGTCACCGGCGATTGCCTTCTAAATTACTATCTGTTTACATAATGAGGAAACGCTGGTCCTATATTGCCTACGGCTTATTATCCTATAGCGCAGCAATAAATGGGGGCATATCCACTTGCTAAGTGATGATAGTCGAGGAATTCAGATGTTAGAAGCGCTTGTGAAAATTAGGACACGTGATTCATGTGGGGTGTGAATATTCCTACTAAGAATATATCCTGAAATCACTCAGTTTATTGATAAAATAGATTCTTTTCCTACAGTTACGTTGAAAAGTGGCCATTCTGCACTGATTACAGAACGCAAAGAATCACTTTTCCGCTCTAGTGCGGGAAAAATTTTTCTGCACTCCAGATTTGCAACATGGCAACGCAAAATACTTAGTAGGTTATATGGAGCAACAGTGCAGCAAAATGAAAATGAAGTTGGTAACAGTGACTGCTGTGGCTGCTATAGTCAGCAGAGGTGCAACCAAGCACAACGCGCTAATTATTATTCATTATATATTATAACCAAGGACAACATTTTTATTCAATTTGACAATAAATTAAGGTTTTTATCAATAATAAAATTACACAGAAAAACATTTGATGCATTTCAGGCAATTTTACCCATAATTACCCACTTTTCATATTCAATGGTAACTGTAGGAAAAACTTAATGTGAAATACGTGCGCAAAGCTCCTCTGCTGCACTCAAGAAACCATTCCGCCCTCGCCTACGGCTCGGGCGTGAACGTTTCTTTCGGTGCAGCAAACTGTCACTTTGCGCACTAGTTGCACAAATAACTATTGTAACTTTCACTGTACGTCTGAAATTAAATTTATAGTGGCGTTCAGACCTACTTATTATATTATATCGTGGACGTAAATTTCCATTGAATCGCTTTACCTGTTTGTCAGCTTGAACCCTCAAGGCTTGTGTTCTTGCTATGTGGAAATAAAACCAAGCGGACGCCGGACGTTAGAACAAAATCCGATGTGTATGAAGACGCCGGTCTTCATCGAAAATTTAATTCAACAATGACCTGGATCTGGAAATGAATACAATCTATAATGTTCACAAGGATCCTCTTTCTCGAAGTGAAGTGACAGTCTACTTGAAGCAAATGGCAACTTTCCTCACTTCTTGATTTGAATTGAATTCCTGAATTGATTTCAGGGTTCAACAATAATTAGACAGAATGACAGTGAATGATGAGGATTAAATGATGATTCTCTGTTGGAACTGACTCTTCTGATTGACAAGCTAATAATAAGTTATTCGAATGAGACTGGGTATGCTGGGTAACCAGCAGTTGAAGTTCAGTTTTGAAAAAGGAATAGGATTAAGAAGAAAAAACTCCTACGGTGTGAGATTATTTGGTGGAAAGTTTGCCGGGGTTTATTATTGCAATGAGAAGTTCAGCGCCAACCGACAAAGTCTGTATGGGATTTATGAAAAATCTTCAAGGAGCTGTGATGACGAATATTGAAGGGTGGATGTGGCTCAACGAAGGTAGACGCCGTGTCATGCGGGTTTAGAATGATGTGATGCTGCTTTCCCCCCTTCCTCCACCACTCTGCTCCCTCATCACCCCAAAATGCCAAGAACAGTGAGTTTCCCTTGAGCCGTAACCACCAAAACCCACTTCACCGTTCATCCTCTCGGCTTATATGAAATATGCTTAATTTCTCAGCACCCTCGTCATGTTTTCTACCTTGACTGTTTTTCTGACTTCCAGAAACTCAGACAAAACACTCGGCAAGTGCCTCCCCACATAAGGTGCGGACGTAGCCGCTTGTTTTCCTTCGTAAAACTTGGAAACCCATTCCAGGAAGCGGAGATGTGTTGGATTCTAGGTGAAAGTTCAGATTAGCATGTTCTTGATTGGCTTTAATCCTCAGAACTAATTCAAATTCAGAGAGACTTCATTACAAAAAATCAGAAAATGGTGTTTTCAGCTGAGAGTTTTTCTAGTAACGATACATTGATCATGCAACATTTAGATGAGTATACATTACTAGTAGCATCTAGTACTATACTATGCACTGTCCTAATTCATTTCCATGTAAAAGAAGGTAAATATCACCAATTTACAGCATTTAATTGGGATTTTCGTTTAATAATAATTACTATTCACAGTAAAATGAAAACCAGTAATATTATAAAAACAAGAAATTGTAATTATTATTAGAATAAAATCCCAATTGAATGCTGTGAATTGAGATTTTCGTTTAACAATAATTACTTCATTTCAATTTCTTGTTTTTATACTATTAATAGTTTGTTTCTTTGTGAAGTTTAGGAGTAAGTTAGTCGGTAAAATAGGTAAGGATCAATAAATGAGAGTAAAATAATATAAATGATGGGCTTTTCACGATTTTCTCTGTATTAAAAACAAGATTTGTTGATGGCTGAAAATATTGTTCAAACCATTTAATCAGTTTCAGTGATAGTGGTTCATGAATAATAAAAATGTTAATATTGAGAAACATTAAAAAATAGAAATGAAAAGATAAATATGATGTTAATAATAATATTGGACTTGATTATTTAATCACATCATTATCTTACCTATTTTGTAACGTGAATTCTTCTCAAACCATCACAAAGAATATTGCCTTCAATCTATCATGAGATTCTTCTCAACTTAACTGTCCTACAATGATCTCTTGTTGTGAGAGGATGTGATGCAGAGCAGATCGATAGGAGGATAATTTCTCTCAGTTTGGATGACATGGTTCAGTGCTACTGGGAGGGCCTCGCAGATTAGGAGAAAGAGCCGGCGATAAGGGAGAGAAAGGGCATTTTGGATGCTTTTATTGGTTTACGACTATCCTGGGAGAGAAAGACAAAGAAAGGAGTGGAAAGAGATATTGTTTGCTAGTTGGACATTGGAAAAAGCAACCGAAGATAACGAGAATCGACGATAGGGTGTCTTGTTTGATAAATGAAAGAGCAAATGGGAGAACTAAAGAAAAAAGTAAGAACTGATCACTGGAGAGAATACTGAGAGGAATCTACATTAGCTAGATCGATTACTTACACTTTCACGATTATTGGTATAACCTGTATTCTGGGAATAAGAAGATGTTCAAAGCTATTTAAGTTTGAGAGTTATCTTTTATAGATGCTAGAATTTGATTGAATTTGAAAGAATACGTTTTTAAAACTGGACTGCAATTTTTCCATCAACTGTTATTTGAATGAATCATTGCCATTTTAGAGTTGTATTATGCTATTGAACGCTACTGATGTTGGACACCCGAAAAATTTGTTCTGTAATGAGTATTCCAATGACGCAATGGTACAGTCTGCGTCAAAACCACCGTGATGTGTGCACCCCTGCCATTTCTCTATCTGTCATAGATGTATGTGATAATCTACGAGATAATCTACGTATCTCGTATATTGTCATCTTAGAGAGAGTGAAAATTCAGGGATTCCTTATTTTCGTGTCTTGATGTTTCTCAGCTTCCTTATAGTTGATACTTATATACTTTCCAGTTGACTGTTGAATAATCTAATACAAACTCATAGTATATTAGAATCTATATAAGAATTAGGTCTATGACATTCAACAGTAATTTTAGAAATTATTTCTAGAATATAGTTGAAAATACAGAATTTAAAAGTTTTGCAGGAGCTATGTTTTTGTTTGTACTTTTGTTCACTGAGAAATGAAAAATGAATGCATTTATTCATTCATTTATTACTAGACTTGATTGAGTTGTATCGAGTAATTGACACAAGTGTCACTTATGAGTTACTGGAACACTTGAGGGTTGTGTCAAGAGAGTTGATACGAAACATCAGTGGTTAAGGAGCTCAGCTTGAATAGGAAAAGTTCATTTCATAATGTGCCAGATTATCTCCAATTTGTAGATAATTCCGTTTATTATTGACTAGCCGTCAGGCTCGCTTCGCTCGCCATATCCGTCTAGCCAGGGGGCTCCGCCCCCTGGACCCCCGACTGGAACGTCCAGGAATGAGATCAGCAGGCGAGCGAAGCGAGCCTGCATATTTTTCATTTGAGCATTTTTATCATAATAGGACAATCTAGTCGCGGGTCCAGACTAAACGTCTGGCTAAACGGATATGGCGAGCGAAGCGAGCCTGACGGCTAGTAATATAATATTCCCAGGATTGAAGTAGCAGTGGCCAATCAATTTTTCCGCGATAAATGCATTTAAATCTTCAACGTGGTGCCAACCTAACAAAGTCAACTCAACTTAATGCCAACCTGACAAAATTATTAATTTAGTTGCCAGTTAACAACTGTTTCGAAGAGGTACTCTATCTAGATTATAGTTCTATAGTAACATATGATATGGAAATTTCAATAATAATTACTATTCACAGTAAAATGAAAACCAGTAATATTATAAAAACAAGAAATTGTAATTATTATTAGAATAAAATCCCAATTGAATGCTGTGAATTGAGATTTTCGTTTAACAATAATTACTTCATTTCAATTTCTTGTTTTTATACTATTAATAGTTTGTGAAGTTTAGGAGTAAGTTAGTCGGTAAAATAGGTAAGGATCAATAAATGAGAGTAAAATAATATAAATGATGGGCTTTTCACGATTTTCTCTGTATTAAAAACAAGATTTGTTGATGGCTGAAAATATTGTTCAAACCATTTAATCAGTTTCAGTGATAGTGGTTCATGAATGATAAAAATGTTAATATTGAGAAACATTAAAAAATAGAAATGAAAAGATAAATATGATGTTAATAATATTGGACTTGATTATTTAATCACATCATTATCTTACCTATTTTGTAACGTGTATTCTTCTCAAACCATCACAAAGAATATTGCCTTCAATCTATCATGAGATTCTTCTCAACTTAACTGTCCTACAATGATCTCTTGTTGTGAGAGGATGTGATGCAGAGCAGATCGATAGGAGGATAATTTCTCTCAGTTTGGATGACATGGTTCAGTGCTACTGGGAGGGCCTCGCAGATTAGGAGAAAGAGCCGGCGATAAGGGAGAGAAAGGGCATTTTGGATGCTTTTATTGGTTTACGACTATCCTGGGAGAGAAAGACAAAGAAAGGAGTGGAAAGAGATATTGTTTGCTAGTTGGACATTGGAAAAAGCAACCGAAGATAACGAGAATCGACGATAGGGTGTCTTGTTTGATAAATGAAAGAGCAAATGGGAGAACTAAAGAAAAAAGTAAGAACTGATCACTGGAGAGAATACTGAGAGGAATCTACATTAGCTAGATCGATTACTTACACTTTCACGATTATTGGTATAACCTGTATTCTGGGAATAAGAAGATGTTCAAAGCTATTTAAGTTTGAGAGTTATCTTTTGTAGATGCTAGAATTTGATTGAATTTGAAAGAATACGTTTTTAAAACTGGACTGCAATTTTTCCATCAACTGTTATTTGAATGAATCATTGCCATTTTAGAGTTGTATTATGCTATTGAACGCTACTGATGTTGGACACCCGAAAAATTTGTTCTGTAATGAGTATTCCAATGACGCAATGGTACAGTCTGCGTCAAAACCACCGTGATGTGTGCACCCCTGCCATTTCTCTATCTGTCATAGATGTATGTGATAATCTACGAGATAATCTACGTATCTCGTATGTTGTCATCTTAGAGAGAGTGAAAATTCAGGGATTCCTTATTTTCGTGTCTTGATGTTTCTCAGCTTCCTTATAGTTGATACTTATATACTTTCCAGTTGACTGTTGAATAATCTAATACAAACTCATAGTATATTAGAATCTATATAAGAATTAGGTCTATGACATTCAACAGTAATTTTAGAAATTATTTCTAGAATATAGTTGAAAATACAGAATTTAAAAGTTTTGCAGGAGCTATATTTTTGTTTGTACTTTTGTTCACTGAGAAATGAAAAATGAATGCATTTATTTATTCATTTATTACTAGACTTGATTGAGTTGTATCGAGTAATTGACACAAGTGTCACTTATGAGTTACTGGAACACTTGAGGGTTGTGTCAAGAGAGTTGATACGAAACATCAGTGGTTAAGGAGCTCAGCTTGAATAGGAAAAGTTCATTTCATAATGTGCCAGATTATCTCCAATTTGTAGATAATTCCGTTTATTATTGACTAGCCGTCAGGCTCGCTTCGCTCGCCATATCCGTCTAGCCAGGGGGCTCCGCCCCTGGACCCCCGACTGGATCGTCCAGGAATGAGATCAGCAGGCGTGCGAAGCGAGCCTGCATATTTTTCATTTGAGCATTTTTATCATAATAGGACAATCTAGTCGCGGGTCCAGACTAAACGTCTGGCTAAACGGATATGGCGAGCGAAGCGAGCCTGACGGCTAGTAATATAATATTCCCAGGATTGAAGTAGCAGTGGCCAATCAATTTTTCCGCGATAAATGCATTTAAATCTTCAACTTGGTGCCAACCTAACAAAGTCAACTCAACTTAATGCCAACCTGACAAAATTATTAATTTAGTTGCCAGTTAACAACTGTTTCGAAGAGGTACTCTATCTAGATTATAGTTGTATAGTAACATATGATATGGAAATTTCAATTATAATTAAGAGATTGGGAGAAGAAGAATATACATGCTAAAAGACAAACTTTAAGCCCTTAAAAATAACCCTTAGAGTTAAAATATTGCCAAAAGATTTCTTAGTGCGCCTCTAAAGGGCCAACTGAACATACCTACCAAATTTGAACGTTTTTGGTCCGGTAGATTTTTAGTTCTGCTAGTGAGTGAGTGAGTGAGTGAGTGAGTGAGTGAGTGAGTCAGTCAGTCAGTGAGTGAGTGCCATTTCGCTTTTATATATATAGATAGATGATATTGATAATAGGCTTGTTTCATATTAGAGGAGTAGTTTTTAGGAGAATATATTGTCGAATGTTTCCTTTTGAAAATAAAATGAATTACTGAGAATCATTAGTACCCTTATTATAATAATATATACTAGCAGGTAACCCAACTAACCAGGTTCAATTAAAAAATTGACAAACTGTAAACTTGAGGTACTGAAATCTTGAAGATTTAAAAATAGGCCTATAACCATCATCAGTGAATTACGAATCTACATGCAAAATTTCAAGTTAATCAGTCCAGTACTTCAGACGTGATGATGCTTCATTCGTGAATTTCCTATCCTGTATGTGAATAAGCCGGTTGTTTCCTCTATTATAGTATAGATTAAACATGAAAAGACACTACTCGTTAATGAAATTATCGATGGAACAAGTAGTATTTGATATAAAATATAATAAGGGTAATAGTGATTCTCTATAATTGAATATTCCAGTAACCCTACGTCAAAATACTTGATTGATACCTGATAATTTATCACTATTCATTACGGTACATCATTCTGTTACATCACTGTTCATTTCATCACTTTTTTCTCTGTTCATTGAATTTCGGGATGCCATGCATACAGAATTGGAATGGGAATTTTCAATATTTGAGATTAGAATCCATTGACAAGAGAACTCCATCCAGTTGTAGCTAAATTGGATGAAGAATATTCATTGCATCCTTTATTAACAGTTATCTCGAGAACAATCATGATGAAAATGAGAATAGAACACACGCAATAATAGGCTTTTAGTAAAATTGAATCCAAATAGATTATTTGAAGATATAAGAAGATTCCTATCAAATTAGCCGCTTGAGCTTTGATGCGATGGCATGCAGTAAATAGGATAACAACAAAGTTCCTCCGAGTTTGATAACTGATAATTTTGCTTATTAGTTGAATGAAATTTAGAAAAACCGTTAGTTAATTATAAAAGTGAATTATACTTCTGAATAATATATTGAATGAATATTTTATAATAAATTGTGATCAAAGAAATCCCAAGTGACGCATACTGATCTCCGGAAATTTGGCAAATGAAAAATACCAAAGAGTATCCTGTATTTATATATAACGTTGAAATTGAATTCGTAGTGAGTGAGTCAGTGTTATTCTTTTGTGTGTATAGTCCAGGGAGCTATTACAATAAATACAGAGTTTGTTAGCCTGACACCACTGTCATGGCCGTTCCCAGACCTCTACGAAGAAGGCAAAGTCGGAGTCATTGGAAAAATTTCTTGGGCAATACATCTATTCACGGCATCAAATACATATTCGACGGAAACAGACATTGGATCGTGCGGTTGTTCTGGAGCATTGTTCTCATATGTTTCATTGGTTCGTTATCAACGATTTTCGCGATTAAAGTTTCTGAATGGAAAGAAGCCCCCATGACGATTGAAGTTGGAGTTCCTCGTCAACACATTTCCACACTGCCATCACCCGCTTTGACAGTTTGCGGTTTGCATTATATATTGAGAGAAAGTGTTGAAGCATCAATGAATAATCCTGAAACTTATGATTCACTAATCAAAATAGCCGACATTCTAGGCGTGACTAGGGAAATGCTTGATCCCAAACACTATAGAAACAATAACTTCACACAGAATGATTATATGACAATAATTGAGAAGAGATTCACTATATCCGATTCAAGTCTCCAGAGCATCTTATCAAGTGAACATTTTTCGATTGAACAATTATTGTCTCAGCTTGGATCACTCTGCTTCATAGCTTTCACCTTTAGGGGAATCTGCTTCTCTTGCAACATGTTTCCTCCATCGGAAATTTACAAGAAAAATACAGTGCGACATTTTCTCCGTTCAGATACAGAAGTGAAACATATACTTTTCGATCGTAAATACCTGTATCAATTATTAAACAATGATACACTAAACGGGTTTCCTTTGGTAAAAGTGTCCGAATATTGGCCTGTCGGTACTGGAATGAATAACACTTATTGGTTAGGAAAACCTTATCCATTTTTAATGGATGATATTTCTATGGAATCTGCTAGAATATTAGAGATGGCTTCTCTTCGTTTCGAATTGAGCACTGGAAAAACATCTAAGCAAAAAACTCTCAAACCTTTGCTTTTTCTACCTTCAAGACCATTCAATACATGGAATAATTTTCTTCGCTTCAAAATAAACAGTATCAGTAGAAGTCCAATGTTCACAATACACAATCCTTGGGATCTTCCTAGTCCATTGATGAGATGGCACCGTTTTGAAGACCAAACAAGTTACCAAATAAACGTCGAGCCTGAACACATCTTACAATTTCCTTTAGGTGATGGGGATTTGCTCAACAAAATTTCACCCATTCCACAATGTTACAATACAAACGAGAAAAAATTAGACTTCTTTCATTATTACACACATCAAAATTGTTTGATTGAATGCTCCACAAAAAAAGCATTGAAAGAATGCGGATGTGTTCTGTTTTATATGCCTCATAATGAATCAACATACATTTGTGCAGATGGGGACAACTCCTGTTCGTTGAACGTTGTCAAAAATACTCTTTATGACGGAAGTGACGAAATCTCTGCGAATTCTTGCGACTGTTTGCCCTCTTGTAATTATACCGACTACAAAGTCATCTCAGTTGAATCGTTACCCTCTCATTTCTACAAAAAAATGAAAGTTGTAATTAGGGACGATTTCTTTCATCCAAAGATTCGTACTTACACATACGACAGCAACGCAATAATCGATTCCACTATATTCTACGAGGATGTATTCTTAGGTATAAGTATGATGACTGTAGCCGAAATATTCTATTATGCATTGTTGTACTTGATAGATATTTTCAAAAGCAGGATATGGATAAGGCTTGTAGGTATTTGGGACTCTGTGAGAGTAATTAGTGTCACTTACAATTTCCCTCAATGACTAGTTTATTAGGTTCTTCACATTAACACGTTAACGTGTTGCGTTGCAAAACATAGAAATTGTGTGTTTTCAAACTTATACTCTCTCACTGTAACATTCTTTCTGACACTGTTGGAAAAACAATGTCTACAAGTGAAATAAGTTTGCCTAGAGTTTATTATAATATATATGTATAAAGTTCAGTTATGACTTCACTTCAATGTAGTAGACTACAGTTATTTTGCATAGGATATCTAGTGTAGTAAGAGTTATGACCGTGTTATCTCTTTGAATTAAAAAAAATTATCATATTTAGAATAATTATGTTAGTTAAATTACGTTCCTTACCATTCATGTCATTCCTGTGTCTAACTAACCGCTAATAGCAAGTACAGGAATATTATATCGCATTATTATTACTCATTCTATCAAGGTCATTATTAGAATTAATGATGGTTTCAGAGAATGATAATTAAGATCTAATAATCTCTAAAGTTACTATATAAGATAAAACAATGGCTATGGATACTCTTTCACATTCAGTAATAGCTCCTCCAAACGTGAAAATTCCTAGCAACTTTGATGAAGAGTTTCAGATCGAAAATATTACCGACTAACAAGAAATAGAACAGAATCGAGGTGAAATGTAACAAATTCTCAATTACTATACAGTTCTTAATAAGTTGTCAGGTATGTTAACGAAAGAGTTACAAAATTCATGTATGCATGAAGAGTAAACTTCTCGCTTTTTAAATGACTTCATTACAACCTCATAACCAAATACACCCTGAGGACGATACTCACGGATACTAATCTCCATGTTTTTTCATAACCCGGGGAGAACATCTCAAAAGAAATTCCAAGTAATCCTTTGAATTGAAAGTGTGATGGAGGGGTCGGCGGAGATGAATGAATTGATGTACATAAATAATTCAGGCAATAAAAAAGTTTTCTAAGGTCTCCAAGCTGTAAAAAGGACAAGAGAAGATGTCTAGGGCGATGTATATATCAGTAAACATCAAATACCTGGCTGAATTTGCATGCAAATAGCATGTTATCACCCGCGGGACCTTAAGACGGGTATCTGTCCCTTGCAACGCTACGCGACACTTAGTCGCTCAACAAATGATGATAATTTGTAAATGCCCGTCGCCATTTGTAAAAGCTCCCTTCCTCCCTCTCACTCCCATTTACTTCACTTGTGCTTCAACAATTCAACCACAATTCAGACATCTATTTGCCCGTCTGACATAAATAATCCAGTAAGACAAGACAAGGTGTTAAGCTATTTTCCTATACACGGCTCCACAACAATTCCTTGCTGTCAGCTTCAACATATGAGTAATCCTGTATAATTCTGGGCAGATATCAGTCATGCAGCTTCCTCAACCTATTATAGATTATATGGATAGTTCAGGAGGTAAGAATTTGTCAATATTAGACAAAAAATCTCATTTATTTGATTCTCTTTCTATATTTGAAATATTCTACAGATGGATCGCCCATCTATCTGTTAACCCTGTCAATATCATTTAGCAGAAGCAAAACACTTCGGGGTGATTTACAGCATTTAATTTGGATTTTCGTTCAATAATAATTTTTGAAATATTCTAATTGATCGCATATTATATGATTGTTTGAAAAATGAAAGACGCTATAACTCTAGTTATAGTATGTAACATACTGAAGTATGCTTCCGTGATTTTCTCATACTTGATTGACCGAGCGAAGTGAGGTCTAAGATTCAAGTCGACGGTTTGGCATTTCTCTTAATGTTTAAATATTTGAATTTTTAAATTGCGCGTCGACGTATATTCAAGGTTTTTGGAAATTTTGCATTTCAAGGATTGAAATGGATTGAGAGGATTGATTTTCATTAATATAAAAGGAAAAAGGAGCCTCCTTCATACGCCAATATTACCGTAAAAATCAGACTATAAAATATTATTCATCATAAATCAGCTGTCCAGTGAACTATAATACTACCCGTTCAAAAACATCGAACATGTTGAAAATGTATCTTCCATTAACGTTAGTAGACAGTTGACTATAATCATAGCCACCTCTAATACAAGGCCCCGGCCTACGATATTCCAACATCGCAGCGTTAGCCTAGAATCTAATACATGATTGGTGAAAAAGATCAGCTGGTATTTAAAAAAATATTTTTTACCAATCATGTATTAGATTCTAGGCCTACGCTGCGACGTTGCAATATCGTAGGCCGGGGCCTTGTATTAGAGGTGGCTATGCTATAATACTGCCCGTTCAAAAACATCGAACATCTTGAATATTGTATCTTTCCATCAACGTTGTAGACAGTTGCAGCCAGACCTGATAACAGCGCTCACACTCACATTCCGGGACGACACGTCACGGTACGATATAGGACAGAAAGCTATATGTTTATTTAGGATTTTTCCTAGACATTTTTAATTGATAAATTATTTATTAATTTTTGAGAAAACATAACAACAGGTCAATGTAACTTACTGAGCGCAAGGTCTACTGTTCACAGAACTACTAGTATAGTTATTAAATTCAACTTGTGAAATAATAAAATCATAGATCATGAGATTGATGACTGAACATGAGATCGGATATCTCTAGAAAGGTATCAATCTTATAGGAAGAAATAAGAATATACTTGAAAAAGAATAGGAGTGAAAAGAAGGAATAATAAGGGGAAAAGAAAAGGAATGGAAGGAGAGATTTGAAAAGATGGAAAAAGATATAAAAATATAGTTCAAATTAATCGGTTCAGGAAGCCGAATGTAGTATTGACTCAGCATTGATCTGGTAGGAGTCTTCAGCCTTATAATAAGGTTATCATTTTACGAAGGGTCTACATGGTTCATCGTCATGTCTAAACTTCAGACATTACGCATGAAAGGCAACCTTCTGAGCTTTTCAGACAGTACACTTTAATACAGAGATAATAAGCCTCCTCCGTTAGTAGGTCCTCCCGTATTTTGTGTCTCCTAAGGCATAAAAGGCCGGCTGAGAAAGGCGGCTTTAATTAGATTAAAGGCTTCATATTTTTATCATTATTACCTCCTTCTTCGTCCTACATCGAATAACGCATCTTTGAGTAATAAAAATTGGTAGACTCCATTTTCCTGAAGAAAGCCGTCGGAGTGGCCTGAATGAGTTTTCTCTTCAACTTGAAGATAATTCAAGGGATCAAAGAGTGAAGCTGGTAGCCTGCGGTGTAGGCCTAACCCGCAACCACATCCCATGGCTTTTCCATCCATCTGCTATGACGTTGAAGATATTTTTCTCTGGTAATTTTCCTTTCCTGTCTCTTTCTGTGAATCTTTCTCGCTGAGCACTTCATGCAATGGAACACAACAATTTTCTCTTGTTTCTTGGAAAACCTTCCCTTTAGAAATATTCATAGCAGGATCAAGAAGTTCAGAGTCAAAATGATGCATGTGAGGTTCCTTGTGCCAACTAGATGAATTTATTTATTTATAAATCCTTGAGATGCGATTCCCCCGTAGAACGAAGTCTACGATCGAAAAGATCATTTAAGAAATGAAGATATCCGATCATAGCTGGGAATATACTATTTGAATGCAAAAGTTACGTAATACTAGATTCAATGGAAGGAACATAAAAAAGAATGCCTGCAGAAAGTTTCCCTCTACAGATATTAAATTATAGACAAGGAAGCAGAAGATCAATTATTGGAAGGCCAAGTAAGATATAGAAATTACTACTCTTTGTATCAAAACACAATAGAGTATATTATCAAGTAATATTGTATCAAAACCCTACTAGTTTCAACTTTTCAAGAGCCACATTCAAGTGTTGTGATACAATAAAATGGTACTTGATATATCTTATTGTGTTTCAATTCTTTTAGTTGACTTGGAAATGAGAGTGACCACTCCATGTATTATAATATGTAATATAGAATGTAAATTTATAGACTTGAACTCGAATAACTATAAGCTGTTTGAAGGTCGAAACAGGCATTAGCCTAATCCTTGCATGTAAGATGATAATGATAAATTGTTTCCTTATTGATACTTGTTCAATAAATCGATCTCATTATTCATCACAAACATTTAAAGGATCGATGAATTTTGATTAATGGATATTGAGTTTTCTTGTTTCTCACAAATCATTCCTCTCCCCATTTCAGTTAAGAAGAGCCTGGAAGAATATGGAGCTTGGGAATTCATTCATGAAATCATTCAAATCATGAATTTGGAAAACTGCTGAATGAATTATAGAATCTTCTTAACACTGCAGGGAGGTTACGATAAACGTGAATCCCAAAATAATGAAATGAACGACGGCTAATTCACGGATATGATATATTCATATCACCTGCAATTATTGGGAATGTGGTGTATACGCTGATTGCGTGGGATTGTGAATGTGTGGGGGAGGAGGGATAATATGTTGGAAAAGAGAAAGAGAGAGCATGAGACGTCAGGAAGATTAAAAGGTTGGAGGTTTCGGGTGTTCAGTTTTTCATTCAGCTACAAAACGAACGATATTGTTTAAAAAATATTTTATTTCCAGCTTTTTCTGGTTGCAAAGCTTGTTAGGAGAACAAGCCTGACAACAGCAATATATTTGGCCCGATTCTCCTTGTGGGATACTCAAAGGGCGGTCGCAAATTAAAAAATAAAAAAAGTACGATAAATGAAATTAGCACGAGTGGGGCAAAAAAAAAACGGGACAGGTCGAAGAAGGACCTGGATAAAAGCATGGGACGCCCGAGAAACCAATAAAAAGCACCCTTCTGAGCCTTGTAGTTTAATACTGCACACTTTTCACTTGTATGTACACACCAATACAGAAACACCATACAAATGTCACGTCTGCTTGTATGTGTACACAATCGCCATAACAGTGTTGAAACAGTTATTGGTTCCCATTTTTTCAAAAACTCTGCACACAGAAAGGCACCGTGAATGTCGGTATACTTGATTGAGCCAGCCTTGTAGTGGTTTTCATGAATTAATTCAAAGCAGTTGACCCTCACGTAGCATTTCATCAAGACCTCTAGATTCGTGTTGAGCCTGTCAATCTAACGTTTGATTGAATGAATAATATTATTGATGTAGGGATGAGATTGTAGAATTGTACGTTTCACATTTACGAGATCATTGGGAACTGACATGAATTCAAGAACTCAGTCGATAGGGCTCGTTGATGGGATGATAAATAGGCTTTCATGATTGTTGAGAGTATTATATTAGTCACCATCAATCTAAGTGTAGATGTGGTATATACAAAATCAATAATAATTCATCTTCTATAATCAACAGAGATTATTCTTCATTTACCATTTTAAGGCAAATCACATAATCGATCGAAAAATCACTGATTTTAAAATAAGTGTTTGAAATTCATGGCTACAGATTATATTATGTTTACATCATGAACTTTTCGCTGGAATTTATGATATGAATAGAATCACTTACTTGTAAAATCTTCAGAGCTGAACCTCTGAACTCAGGTGGAATTATCTTACCTGTAAATAAGAAAATGATATTAGAGCACATGCTTGTGCTAGAAAGAAGACTATCATAATTATATCAAATGTGATAAATTTCCCATAGATAAATATGATCACTGAGCCTCTAGGATCTCTAGGCCTTCTATTATTCCACAACTCAAAACACAGCTCTTTTAAAAATCGTCTTTGATTTTTGAACCATTTACTTCCTTTCATTCCAGTATGTCAAGGTTTAGGGATAAATATAAAATGATGCAGAGTATCTAGTGTAGAAATTCATTCAATTATTCCGGAATTCTGTTCACTAAGATGAGATAGGCTACTACCAATTATCTCATTACCATGTCAAGCGTGAAACAAGATTTATTCTGACGGATTCATTCAAATTATTTTGAGTTACTATAATCCGTTGAGTCTCCACCCATTATCGACATTAAAACCAATTTTGTGCTTCTTATGAAATGGAACTACAGAGCTGAAAATCCAGGACCCTTAAGAAGGGCAATGAGCAATGCTCGTTGCTCCTGAAGAGATAATTTAAAGTATAAATCTTTGTCATTGAGTGTTATGAAGGGGACATGAGCATTAGAAGGAATAGAAGGGTGAAAGTTGCTGGATGACGAAGAAGAGAAGGATAAAAAAAGCAAGACAAAGAAGAAGCATGGCAGCAAAGAAGAAAAGAGAAGGGAAAGAAGGAAGGAGGAAGGTGCCTTATTCCCTTGGCAAGGTTATTGGTTGGGGAGTGATTTACGGTAATGTGCCTCTAAAATGCAAGTGGGTCCATGTTAATAACGTTAATTAATATTTTTGCGCGGAAAATGGCAGTTTGCCCGGTATAAAGCAAGTCTAGTGCAAAGAGATATATAAAGGGTGTCGCTTTCCCAAGGCAAGAGTAAGACCTGTTTTTGGCTCGGTTGAGCTCTTAAAACACTCCGCTCCACGTGCAGGGGACGTTTAAGAGCTTCAAAAGAAACTGCAGCTAGAGTCTTGGTGTAAATTTTTTTTCTAGGACCGAGTCTGGTTCCGAACTGCTTAATTGCATGAAAGTTTTGATGTTTTTTGTCAAGGTTGAGCTACTATCACTCTATCACTCCTGGGAGTACGTATGTTCTGCTTTATAAAGTTTTGCGTTTTATTGATGTTTCCAATACTGTAGCGTAGCGTATTCTCACTGAAATACGATTGACAAGTTATGTGTGAATATATAAGAATGAAAATTAACTTTATTGTGCTACTTTAATAATAAAATTCATCATAATTACTCCAGATTGTTCCGAAAGTCAATTTTTATGTGTATTCTGCTATGAAAAATAATTGATACAACGATTGTATCCTGATTCGAATAAAATGAGGCGGTGATGCATTGAACAATTGAATTTTTCTTGTTCAAAACAAATTCAATTATGACATTAGAAAAATAGAGACTATTGGAAATAATGAAGATTCATTGATTCATTGTATCTAGATAACATCACTTCCACAGATAACCTCAATCTTATCAGCACAAGGAAAACCACTTCCCAATCAACTAACAAATAGTAGCATCTTGCGAATTCCAAGTAGCAGCTCCAGAAATGGGAGGAGGTCCGGCAAACAAGGGATCGAAGTGTAAGGAGGGGAAGGGAAAGGGAGGTAATTAGTTGATTTGTAGTGAGTACTTGCACTAGACGCCGGTCACTAATGCAATCTAAATTTTTTATTCTTTCTTCCCTCCTTGAACTCCACTCACTCACTTACCCCTGCATCAGACCAGACCACCGTCATCTCTTTATCTTAGGAACCCTTAGAAAGCCCAACATTTGCTTTCGCCCCTCCAGAATCAATGCTTACTTGCTTTCAATGGACAAACCTAAATCAATTAGAAACGGACCTTGAAGACCCGCAAGGCACATTGTCACCACTTGCCAACCATCCCTACCACTCCTCATCCACTCACGTGGTCCGGCCGACTCTTGCTCGAGGCTGGCAATTTGATTAGAACGCATGATTGAACGCTGTCAGACTCGAACATTTAAAACTTTTCTGTTTTAAGAGAAAAGTGAAATGGTCAAACCTGATCATAAGCGAATGAACCTGAAGAAACCTTTGATGACAAAATACGAGTAAGAACTATCATAGACTAAATAAACAAGAATCTGTGGAACTATGTACATTCAAAGGAATATTGTTCAATGAGAGAATCAAATCACAAGATTTTTGGTACGTACAGAGCGATGAAGTCTGGATGATTTGAAATAGCAATCGAACACTCATTTTTGTACAAAATAGCCCAAAATATTTTTATATTCAACAATGTTCCTCATCACTAATGGATTTGAATCAATTGATCTACTAGAAGATTGTGAGGGGCCATAATTTGCTTTGAAGTGTCTAAATAATTCTTAGCAATCACTATATCCATCTTACTTCTGAAACCATGTAGTGTAGACAAGTCATGGAATCAAGAACCAATATAAATTTAATTAATGTGTACACAAACAATTGAACATGGAACAGTTGCTGAGGCAGCACATTTGAAAGCCACAATACAAGAATAAAGATGTTAGTTTTGTTTGAAAGTTAGTATTAATTAAAAATGAATAGAATAAAAAGACTCTGAGCCCTCAATTAAATAGCAACAACCACTGAGAAAATCCATTTGAAATCGAATGAAAAGCTCTTCAAAAAGCATGTGAACTGGAAGCATAAAATGTGAGCACTGAGTTACAAGTGAGACAAGAGTGCGAAAAGCAGTAGCAAATGTTCTCTCACAAAGATGTCATTCAGAATTTATGTTGGCGTTGAAAATATTATCAAGTGTAATTCACGATACGTAGCAGAAGCAGGGAGAGCCGAGTCCCACACACACTCGAACCGGGGAGCAAAATGGTCGTCGAAATTCCCTCTTCCATAATCATAAATTATGCTGCAATTTGGTGGCACTCGCTATCAAGTTCCATTTAGAGCTGTGAAATAAATAGCGAAGCCAGCGGAAAGGCTCGAGCTTTTGAGGGCCTTTGTGAAAATTCGAGCACACATAAGTGGCTCACTTCTCAGGCCCAGCAAACTTCCCTCTTTTGCTAATATCATGTCCTTCTAGCATTTGTCCACTCCATTTCCATGAGCTAAATTCGTTCCAAACTAGACATTCGAAGGTTACGTTCGAGGTTATAGTGTCTCTATATCTGTTTTTTCAAACAAGTCAATTGAATAAGGGAAAACCATTTAAATGAGGAAAATTTGAAGCTCGGAATCCGAACGAAGTTTGTTGAAAAATTGAGATATATGTAATTTGATAGTGTCCTTATTTCTTATTCCTTGGATATGTGATATTCCTCAAGATATGTGATTGTTCCATGGTTGTAGTGATAATAAATTGGAATCAAATAATACAATCATGAGATAACTTATAATATTGTAATAGTGATTTTCCTCAAGCTGTTCCAATAAATTATTTCAAGTATTATTCATCATCGTTCCACTTATACTAAAAAACTCCAGCTACTGACATGGGTGGATGCCACAAGTGAGGACAGACCAAACTTATTGATCCATGAACATTTTGTTAATATATTGCTGTTCGAATATAGTAGGAAATAATCAAAATAAGCGCATTGTAATGGTAGTCGAATTTTTAGAAAAATGTGCCTCCTCTTCAACATAGAATACGTCGTCTATTGAAGTGAACTCTTCTGTGACCACTTCCGGTTATCATTCATCTTGCATTCATCACACGGATTCCCCCTTCTCTGTCGCATACTCCCACTCTCTCATCAGCAAACCCCTTCAAAAATCCCAATCGCCGTTATTTCTGTCGCACCACATAATTTCCAGCTGCCACATAATTGCAGCAATCCTTTGATGATGCAGTCATTCGTGGCAGCAGTCAGTAATCGTCAAAAAGACAGAAATATCAGCACTCACTAGATTTTCACGTTCGATTTCACAAGAATCCGGATAGGATCCAGGCTCGGTTTTTCTCAAGCGGCCTGAAAATCATTCGTTCATTCCATGATCAACTGCCCTTCATTTGAACGCACTTAATTGGGTTCGTCAGGCTGGAAAGCAGCTCTCAGCTCTCAAAGGTCAATCGTACATAATATCTTTGATGTTCCAAATTAATTAATACACTCTCCTAAATGTAATACTCGTTTATTTTGTATAGGTCGCAAACGATTCCACCCCTCTCTGACCACTGTTCCATTATCATTTGATTACTGTTGGGAGATATTCAATTTTATCTCTATTAATTACTTAAATAGGTTCTGTGATCGTTTTAAAGCGCCATAAAGGAATATCCGCTCTTGTAGAAGATTATAATTGATGTGGATGAAATGTATTCACATTTCGT
The DNA here is from genome assembly GCF_014356525.2 of Nilaparvata lugens. Classification (NCBI taxonomy): domain Eukaryota; kingdom Metazoa; phylum Arthropoda; class Insecta; order Hemiptera; family Delphacidae; genus Nilaparvata; species Nilaparvata lugens. Next base: position 12,224,032 of record NC_052513.1, on the reverse strand, counting down.
CATAGTTCGTCATAATGAAGTACTATTTTCAGACAGAATTCTATTGTCATTTTGCTTTGACCACTAAGAATACTTTAATTATTATAGCCACTTGAATTCATTGAAAAGTACTTTGATCACTAGGATATTTCACGTTTAATTCTAAAGAATAAAATTATAAAAATAATAACTGGGATACCAATCCCCAATTTCCTTTTGGTAAGTAAATAGCAATTAAGAGATTCTCACACGTTTTGACTAGCAAATCAGGTTATTTTTTCAATTCTTCTATATTTTGTGTGTCACTCTTCATTATAGAGATATCGTAATTGAATGAGGGATTTTTCATTATTTATATTATTTCACTCTTCATTATAGATATATCATAATTGGATTAGGGTTGGTATAATTTACTAATCGCAAGGAAAATGGATTCAATGTTAAATTATGAGCCTATTGTTCTGGATTTCTTCGTGAACCTCGATGAAACTTAAGATTGTTATGAGAATACAGAGAACATAGAATGATCGAAAGCTCATAGGAATGATGTTATTGACTAAACTAGACTGATACTTGGGTGGTTCATTGTGAATAATTTCTCATTTCCGACTCAAATCCCCTCTTCGGAATTTATCGCCGTGACGTCAACCACGAAATGTATTCTTTATTTCTCTCCTTTCTTTCTGTTCAAATTGGCTCATCTCAGTAAGTGACTGACAGACTTTTTTTATTTTATTTATTTAAGGCACAGAATCACAGACATCGCCCTTTCTTGTGAAGGAGGCTCTCTACTCAGCAGGCCATAGCACTGAGGGCTCCCTTGGAAAAAAGACGGAAGGAAGGGACAGTATGTCTAATTTCCAGCTACAACCCTTTCTACTTTAGGATTGCGGTTGAGGGAGGCTGAATGAGAAGAAAGATAAGGAGTAGATGACAGCAACCACACCAGAAGAGCCGAAGCAACGCATTGCATTAATGTAAATGTGACTGCGAAAGACTATTTTCAAAATGAATGCGCAATGAATTTTTCAGACGACGAGGTTGAATTTTAAAAAAGAGAGCCATCTAACGAGCTAAATAAGGATCGGGATGTATCTTCCCCCACCACCAGTCTTCCTGGCATTTAAAAATCTCAGTTGTATTTGCCTTTTGCTGGGTCTGACCCTCTCCATCGTCAGTCCCTATTCACTCTTCCCCCCCCCACACCGACTCCCCCAAGCATCTCGTCCGAGACGGTATCAGTTCACTGAAGAGGCAATAAGAGGGTCGGTTACTGCAATTGTCGAGGGTTCGATAAGGATTCGGAAAAATACAGCCAGAAAAAACTCACGGAAAGGAAAAAGCTAATTTCCACCAATGTAATGAATAATCCCCTCTCGTTCACGGACTACCCTCTTCGAGTTTGTGAGTAGAGGAAGAAAAAACTCCAAGGAGCTCTGTGATTTATATTATATTTCTTCGATCTGTCCTCCAATATTTCAGAATTTTTTTTCCTGGAAAGGAAGGAGAAGACATAATATGCTTTCGAGACAACAAATTTAGTACCTATCAATGTCCGCTAACTATAACCTCTCCTTCATGTACAACAGTTTTTTCAAACTGATTCATGGAAAAAATGAATTTAATCAAACATCCAAGATACATAAATAAGACAAACATCAAACAATAAACATGCCAAGGATTCTTGTTTACTGCTTTAAATACAAACTTTCTATTTATAAACTCATTAAACCATTTTTTATCTGATTCAGTTTTATTCCTGTAGTATAGTAATATCGATTGATACTCAATTTTCACGTTATTTGAAATCCTCAGCATAAAATCAAATTCAATATTTAAGAGAGATTGAAAGTGATTGACATGTGGTACAAGAATACTTGAGCAGATACAGCAGAGAATTAAAGAAATCTGGTATACGGGGAAATGAGAGGTATACGAGGTTGAGTGGTCCTAACTCCGCCTAATAGAGATTTTTTGAATTTCATTTCAAATGCAGTAGGCAAGTTAGGAGGCAAGCTAGATAGAACCAAGATTTCCTCAGAGTCAACTCATAACCATGACTATATCTTCATAAAATAGAGCATTTGATAAGAATACTTGAAAAAATCTATATGGATGGATTTACGGATATAAATCCCAATTTCTTCTCGAAAATTACACACTACGTGAATCAGGATGATGAGCATAATGTGATTAATATAAAACACGGATAAGAACAGTGATTATAGGCATCATTACCATTGTTTCTATGTTATTATATTCAACAAGCAGAATAATGTTCCTGAATTAATTCTAAGCTGCTCTGGAATGGTGTTAATTTGACAAAGGCTCTCTCTGTAATATGAAGCTAACCTTCTGCCAAAAATGGAGCGATTTGTAGGGTAATGAGATAAGAAAGGAGGGAGGAAGAAAAATAAGAATATCATTTAATATGAGAGAGTAATGTGAGGGAATAAGTGATGTTTGAAATTAAAGAAGTAGACTAAATTGAAGGCAACAATGGGGTGAAATGTGAATAAGGTGGATCACGGCAAGAGAAGGATGGCCGTAAACAGGATTAAATCCCGTGTGAAAATCCTTGAACGTAACCCGGTAAATGATGGCTATAGGATGATGAAGCTTAAAGAAAATTACACTAGGTGACTACGAAAATATCTCCTTGCTACTTCTTTTTTGTTCTCCTCCTACCCTGTCGCTCTCTCACCCCTTCTTTCTCTCTCTAGTTCATTTTCGTCTGGTGTCAGTAGAATCTGACGCTGCCAGCCTCAGGAAATTAGCATAACGGCTGCAATTAAAATACAAATTAAGCTGACGTCAAGTTCTTTTGTGTATTCACCCTGCGTTTTTGTTGGCTCTTCTTACGAATGAAGCGACTGCTTCCTATCATCAACAGTCATAATTATTATAAGCGCTTACGTCAAATGCCAGTAGCCATCCCATTCTCGCAAATATAGCATTTTTCTTCATTCTTTGTCAAATGAAGAGAAGGGAAGGAGGATTCTCAGGAAGAGAAATTCATGCACTAACGGATAACGCCTTGTTTTTGAAATTCTAATTCCAGATGATATCCATCCACTTCTAAGATCTCTTGGAACATGAACTTTGTTTGCATCACTGTAATTTGAAGTATAAATGGTTCATGATTCAGTTGCGATGGGAATGTTCAAATTTCAGCAACATAATGTCAGCCGTCTTCTTCTGTGACTGAGTCATGCAACCGTCTGTTTGTTAGATATAATAGTTTCCATAACTTCCATGTACAATACTCTTGTACAGTTCATTACTGTTTTCAAACTCCTTGAATAAAATTCGAACACTGAGACCATCAATTTTGGAGTAGTGTAATCCTAGGAAGAGATTCCAAAATTGATACTTGTACTAGAATTGAGTGTGGGCCTCAGTTGAATTCATTGAACATAGTTTCTCGAAATTCATGATTACAAACGTTGAGTAAGAAAATTTTGATGCTTGCTATTTTGAAAACAAAGCAAGCTGGAATATAAGGGTGACCCCAAGTTCCAATCGAACACTGGAAACTGGATTGTACTGTCTCCTCGACTGAAGTGCAGTTTTTACTGTGGCCGAAGCTTTAATTAGAGAGTGCGCCCTCCCAATGACTGGAGCAGGGAGCCAACTGCATGGAGCTGCTCCGAAATCGGTCTCTAGGTCCCCAGAGTTATCTCCTCTCCCCTTTTCATAACTTCCAAACAATCCCCTCTCCAATCCTTCTTTCTCTCTTCACGCCTTCCTTTTTTCTCTTTCCGTCTTCTCAAAAACAGAGAGGGAAACCAAGGATATTCTCCGAGTTTCAATCCTAGAACGACTCCCACCGACATTTTATTCTTTTCATTCCTACAAAGACGGTCAAATGCCGTCTAAATGCAAGTCAGAAGAGCACCAACCTGAGAGGTTAGAATCCCGATTCTAAATATCATCATTCTTAACCTTCTAGTCGTGACCCCGGGTCCCAGGGACCCGTGCAATTTTTTTTTAGTTATAATTTTGTTTCCGTTTGCTTCACTGTGTATTGTGACCCATGTAAATTCATGTCAGTAGACACTTAACTGACTTCTAGATCTCTATTTCAATTACATTAGTAAGGCTAAAAATAAATTCATAGTTCAAAATAAGAATACTGACTCTGAGTGGGATGATAGTGAAACCAATGAACTTCAGGAGATCCTAGGAATACTAAACCTCCCCTAAAAGTAAACTTTATATGACTTTATATATTTTTAATATTTCTAGTAGTGTTTCATATAGGATTTGGGATTTATAATAGTATTCATCACTATAATCTCATAAGTCTTGCAAAGATTGTGCAACATGAAATTGAGGGTAGGGTAAAAACCACCCTAAGAGTGAACTATGACCTTCCAATTTTTTTCATATCTTTCTAGTAGCATGTGAGATCCATCATAGTAATTATCACTATAATTTTTTGTTCACTTTATATAGAATAATAACCAAACGTTACTTTTCACTACCCTAAAAATGCAAGGTTTCACAAATTCATTTTTATTATTATAATAAAGATCGATTTCTGCTTTACCTAAGTGCTCAATGCATTCATCAATAACTTGGACATATTAGAATCACAGAATAACATTACATCTCAAAATATATTGAAATATTCAATATGAAAGAAGCAGTTCCCTGGGACCCAGGGTCACGTGTAACGTCAGAAAAAATGGGGTCACGACTAGAAGGTGAATATTATCCTTGAATTTTTGAAATGAGCTAAAATTTATGAATCTTTGTCCCACCATACAGTAGCTTGGCCCCTTATACGTTACTTACTTGTAGAATATCATTGTCATCAAGTGATGCTACAACTAGTTCCACAATGATCAAATGATTCGTCACTTTAAAGTATTGATGATAGTAGTATTGATGAATAAAGTATCTCTCTAGTATACCGGATCCAAATAAAGTAGATTAAGTGAATAAAGTAAATAAATTACAATTTTAGTATTTTTTACTTCAATTATAACCGTTTAGTTTTTTTTACTGTTCGAATTGAATTTTCCTAGATGAGTGAACATTAATTTTGCATTCTGAACATATCTGAAATTCATGGAGATCAGCAGAAATGTCACTTTTTTCTAAAAGTGATTCGGATGAATTGAGTTCTACTGTGATGATACCCTGAATAAGGTATAAAATCAATCTTAGTGAGCCCAGAGTGTAAAATATCAAATTAGCTTTCAAATTATTTATTTATTTTTATCTAGAAGCAAGTCTCGTTCTCTTTCAATTTCACATGAATATTTGATTCAATATGAGTTCAACCCTCGGTTATTCAACTCAAGATAGTCAGTCCATCGTCAATGAAGAGATAAAAAACTTAGGTCATAGGATCTAAGTTTTGAAATAAACTATTTTAAGAGTGGTAGATCAAGGAAGAGAACGAGTGAACCATGTCTCTAGCACCTCAGACAATATTTGTAGGTTATCTCTGAGGCACAGGGACCATAATAATGAAAAACCAAGACTCTATTCAGTACTTTTTATAATCGAGGTGAATTAAAAGACTTTTAGACCTGGTTTCACCAACGCTTTATCCACACGATGATCAAATGGAGATTCACATTAATGAGGGGATGACTCTTCCCCCACTCTTCTCCATCATCCTCCACTACCTCTTCCTTCCACCTCTTCCTCGCAAGTTTATTCTCCTCAAGCCCTCTCAACCCTCTCACTTAATTTCTTTTAACCCTCTCGAACCTCTCCTGAGGCGCCCAAATTACCTACACATCCTTGAATATTTTAACGAGTTTAGAAGGGAGGTGATTAAAAATAGGGTCATTAAAAATGTATCAGACAAAGGATGGAGGTGCTCTGATCTTAATAGAATGGATCACGGGGCGTAACTGCGGCTCAAAATCTGCAAGCGATTGTTTCAAGATGAACGATGCTCGATTACATTAGCTTCAGTGACAAAAGTGGATCTCTCTTTTATGTTTGCGGTTTTTACGACCCTGATTTCAACGGTCTGTTGGTTCCATTATCCGCAAAATTTACATTATGTCGAGATATAAAGGTGTGTACAGATTTATGCGCCACGAACACAAGCATTCCACTTTTCATCAGCTGATGCTATTCTTATTATATCAGTATTTGTATAGATACAGTAAAAACAAATATAATAAGTATAGCATCAGCTGATGAAAAGAGAAATGTGCGTGTTCGTGGTGCATACGTCTGTGCGCACCTTTATAGAATACTCAAGTTAGACTACTTTTGACCATAGCAACGAGTGGATAGATAATTCTACTGTACTGTACCATAAATATGACATATTACTTAACATCTCTATATAATAATTAATTATTATCGATATCTACTATAATCATGATATCCACTTCCAAGCTATCCATTAATTATATCATTATTATCACGCTTAATAGGTTTATTTTCTCTCAAACACAAACAGCGGAACGATTTTGATTTTCAAATATTATTGCTTTTGGATTCATGGGATTGAAACTGATACAGCGTTACTGAATTAAACGAGTGACTTTTTATTGCAAGATATAATATATCCTCAGATCAGTTCCTAATAAGGCATCAATAATGAATTTGATAGAAATGTTTTTGGTAGAAAAGTCATGCAGCTAGAGAAGTTCAATTTTCACAAAAATAATTGAATCTTCTCGTTTAAGGAATAACATAGCAATAATCAGTGAATTGGCAGCAAATTTCCTGCCAAATATCCATTACACATGCCATATGTGGACGTGAATGGTGCGAGCGGCTTAAAGGAGAACATCTTTCTGCAGGTCTTAGCATCGCGTTTCCCCCTTTAAAGGCGTCGGATAAGGAGTATTACAGGCACAGAAGCCGATTCCCATAAGAGGTAGCAGCCAAGTGGGTTCCACAACCATCTTACATCTCACTTAGTTGCCTGCTATTTCACTGTTCTCCTCCTGACATGACTGGAGAGAGAGGGGCAACCTGGCTCCCGGCTCCCCATTCCCCCATCACATCCACCAAGTACAATTAGATATGTTTGAACCATAATTCAGCAGCTAATCTCTAGTGCGCCTAGTTAGTTAACCTCACATGTACACACGCACACACATGCAGGTGAGCTGAAAGGGATAAGATTCCCTCTGCGAACGAAATGCCGTGCTGTAATCTATTCCTGGAAATTAAATTTTACGATTTATGTGTTTTCAGGCCTCCGCCGCCCGGAAAACTGCCTAATGAAAATTGAACATACCTGCGAATGACTGAGATCTCTTTCAAAATTTGCCCTGCTCTGCTGAAACGGCTCTAATCATGTACTTTCTTCTACTCATGCATTCATTTCCTCAAGCAGCATAGTTTATAACCTGATAAAATTACATTTATGGATGTGAATTACTTGTTTGATGGTGATATGGTAATTGGGGATTTTGTTTTGGAAAATCAGTAAAATTCCGAGCGAAATGGAATAGGTTGACTGTTTCTATCCTTTTTTTTAGGGAAGCTTTTTCCATTCCACTTTCCTCTTCCACCCTCAATCGAAATTCAGGTCAGAATATCTAAAATTGTATCAATTATCATTCATAGAGCTTGTTTTATGAAAGAATTTCCATTCCATCAGATTGTGGGAAATATGAAATTCTTATTACAAATCTTAGTTGATGGATACATATTTGTTATTTTGTTTTGGAAGTATCCTTGTTTCCTCGAAGAATCCAGGTTGATGGTAACTATTTTTCATATTTCATGGATAGTCCAGTCACTATATACATTGGTGCATGCAATTTATATTGTAGTTCTGATTTTTTAATATATAATTTGGGTACATAAAAGAAGTCCAGAACCAATTTCTTCATGCAAAATTTCCTTGTGCTAGATACAGAGTGGCCCAAAAACCACGTAATCTCGGCTCATTTTCCTGTTTTCAGCTATTTGTGCCAAATCTCGTGATCGGACGGAAACATTTGCTTTCGCTTTTTTTCTAGATTATAAAATTCTGAATAGAATGAGATCATTTGGAACTCTCTATCACCAATGAGTACTAAGCTATGATTTTTGAAAAATGAGTGAGATTTGAAGAAAAAATTATTTCTGATGAGTTTTAGTTTTTGATCAAGAATATCTTCCGATTGTTACCATTTAAATGTATAATCCAAAATCCCTCTGAGTGTATTTTTATGCTCTACAATCTGAGATCAGGTAGAGAGCTCTATCTCATATGGATTCCCAGGTACACCTGACAACAATGCTCCTTGCTTTGTGAAAAACATCTAATTTTCAGCTACAACCATAATCACCAACTACATAGTCTTCACATTGATATTTCGCACAATGACATAAGTTTATGAGATTATGTTCTATGAGAATCACCCGTTAGATGCACTTCATTTCAGTATTTGCTAGTGGAGAGGCGCACTTAAGAACACCTCAAGGATCAAAAATTTCAAACACTTATAACTTCTGACACAGTGCTCAGATTTCATCGCCATTTCCGAAATCTTCTGTAACTTTCGAATGTTATTAGAATTGGAAATATTATTTATTGGAGTAGGTAGAGGGGGACAATTTTCACATCCTCACCAGATTTGGAAATTTTATCACAAGTATTTCAAAATACATGCAGTTTTGAATATAGAAATTGGCCATTTTTTGTGTATTGAAATATGGGCTCTAGTACACTCAACAATAAATTTTCCACTTTTCGACCGAATTTGACTTATGATGACTTATGATATTCTGAATCGCCTTGGCGAGCCGAGAAGAATGAAGTGTAGTATGAAATCTGAGCAGTGTGTCAGAAGTTATAAGTGTTTGAAATTTTGGTCCTTGAGGTGTCCTAAAGCGCGCCTCTCCACTAGGAAATACTGAAATAAAGTGCATTTAACGGGTGATTCTCATAGAACATAATCTCATGAACTTATGTCATTGTGTGAAATATCAATGTGAAGGCTATGAAGTTGGTGATGATGGTTGAAGCAGAAAATTATGCGTTTTTAACGATACAATGAGTATTGTTGTCAGGTGTACCTGGAAATCTATATAAGATAGAGCGCTCTACCTGATCTCAGATTGTAGTGCACAGAAATACACACAGAGGGATTTTGAATCAAAATGTTAAAAATCGGAAGATATTGTTGATCAAAATTCATCAGAATTGATTTTTTCTTCAAATTTCACTCATTTTTGAAAAATCATAACTCAATACTCATTGGAGATAGAGAGCTTCGAATGATCTCATTTTATTCAGAATTCTATAATCTAGAAAAAAGCGAGAGCAAAAGTTCCTGTCCGATTACGAGATTTGGCAGAAATAGATGAAAACTGGAAAATGAACCGAAAATACGAGGTTTTTGGGCCACTCTGTATCTAGCACAAGGAAATTTTGCATGAAGAAATTGGTTTTGGACTTCTCTTATGTACCCAAATAATATATTAAAAAATCAGAACTACAGTATAGCAAGCACACCCCCTTTTTTATGTCTATATTGACTGGACTAGGAATATTTAGAGCATATTTAGAATTATCCGTTTTCGTTTTCGTCAGATGCGAGCTGTTAATGAATAGACTACAAGTATTGGCAGAATGTACGAATACTCGTATATTAGGCGAATTTAAGGGGACTGAGAGGAATATGGGTGATTCAACAAACTTGATATCGATATTCAATGAATCTGAAGAGTTGTTTAACACAAGAAATACCAATAAATTTGGTAGCCTTGGCTAATCAAAAGTTGAGCACTATTTCACAATCACTGAACAGAAAATGGTGCTTAATCGATTTAATGAACATTCCGCTTCAGATTGAAATAGTTGGAAAGTATCTCTTGTCCTGGAATATCCAATTTCAACAATATCGAAAATTGAAGCTCCAACAATATTTGAAGTTGATTTAGAACTTGTGGAAAACCAAGTCACCTGTGGAAAGCCAATATTCAAGCGTCAATAATAGACTGAGAAGCTATAGAATATTATCGTGGTTAATTGGTTTATAGGAAACATTGAATTCCTCAGGATGGATAAAATTTAGAATAGGAAATTTCAAAGATTTGAAATTTCTCTTGTTGATTTGAAGATTTGAAGTTTCTCTTCAACAAATTTTGAATCCTCGAAATAAAGCCCAAGTTCAGGAATCCCTTCACGTGATATGTCCTATGCCAATTCGATTGCTAGCCTATGCGTCAAGAGATTTTTACCCTCATATTGCGGAGATTACGAAGCATTCAAAGCAAATCGCAAACAAAGCTCAGAGAAACAGACTTTCTAAATCTGTACATCTGGCGTTTCGGGTATGTATGCAAATATGCACACCTTCTTCACCCTTCGTCCGCACACTTTGAATTCCATCAGCTCTCTCGTTGTGTATATGCAAAAGTGACTTCTTCTCTGCATCATGGTGATGATGGTGGAAGTGGTGAGATCTCAAGGCTTCCTGATGACACCAGAGGAAGATACATGCAGAGATGTCATCGGGGCCACGTCTGCTTCTCGCATATATTTGAGGTGCCAAAAGGTGGAAGATACCTTCTCATAACAGGAGGCTTTTCAGCAATTCAGCCACCCTTTATTTTACTTTCGTAAATGGAAATACAATGGATACAGAGTGCGGCATATACTTATTTTCCGATGCCGTCATTTCCCTTCCCCCTCCTACACATCTCTTCCCCACCTTCTCGTACGCAGCATGTGTGAAAACTCAGCTTGAATACTCAATGAACTACTCCACACTCCCTCAGCGGCAGCATCTCTGCGCTCATAGATTATAAAACCATTAGAACTTTCTTGCAAGATACTCGCCAAGTAGTACCCTCAAATAACTTCGGATTTGTTTCGCAAGAGGGTGCAGCTGAGACGATATTCTATTTCGGCACACAGAATTTGCGAGAATTGAGAGGTTGTGACACTTGAGCCTCTTCCAAATAAAAGGAAGTAGAGAGGAAGCTCATTTTCCATACAGGGTTTATCGATGAATCAATCTGAGATAATATATCACTTATAATGAGACTATTGGAACAACTATAAATGGTACAGTACTATATAATGCAATCTACTACAAACGAACCATCAATAGTGGATTAGTGAGTAATGTACACTCATTATGCAAATAGTATATGCAAATAGTATAAAGTGAAGCCCTGTCGATATCATTGGAAAAAAGAGTTTGTGAACTTTTTGTTGTTAACATTGACCCATGACAGTTCAATAGAAATTCGGGAATATTTGTGAATGCAGAGAAATGTTGCTCACACATTGAACGTGTCAAGCTTCAAACAGTGTTTTAATGATGATTTTCATGTTTATGATTCGACTTTCACATATAATTTAATTGAAATTGAAATTGGAAGATAGATCAATCTTATTTGTTTTAGTTCAGCAAATATGAATGAGTTGGAAGGTGATGACAATGTAGAAAACTAATGAAGAGCTCATTTCCAAAGATGCACAATGTGTCACTCTTGTTTGATCAGTTTTAAAAATTGGAAAGAGTACTCCGCAGTTCCCTGATTGTAGTCATGGGGTCTCTGTCAGCAATCGTATTACGAGTTTTTCTCAACTCAAAGTTCAGGAAAAAAGGCTAGGGGAGCTTAGAGCCTTAGAGTGGGGCAGCAAAAATTGCATCCCTGTTGGCGCGGGGTGAAGGCCTTAGCTTCGTTCTCATCGCATTGATATGATGAAGTTTTAATCACCCACTAACACGATTGTACCGGGGAAGATATAAGTTCAAAAAAGGCGGGGTCCTTTTTGTCGTCCAGAATTATATTGGGAGACGGGAGGTAGCAGAATGAGGAGACAGAAAAAAGGAAGAAGCCAGGAGATTAAAGAGCCCGTAGGCATTCTTCCTTGGGAGAAGGTACAAATGATGAGAAGACATTTTATTATTATTCTGAAATGGGAAGAATCTGTACCTGACTTCAGTCGTGTTTTTTATTCCATCTCATTTTCTCCCTGATTATTCAGCTCAGTACGCACTGATTAAAGAAGTAACTCCAAGTATTTGATCTGTTGTTTTTATCAACGCATTTCTTGTATTCTCAATCAAACCCTGTAGAGAATGTATTGCAAGGGAGCCATATATACGGATATAGTAATGATTCTTTGACCTTCAATTGTTCCATCATGTGGAAAATCAGTATAACTGCATGATTATAATATAATAATAATAATAATATAATAATAATAATAATAATAATAATTATAATGGATTTCTATGTTTTAGTAGTCTAAACTTTCCTCTGTTGAAAAACACTCTCTAAATCACAATACGTTAATATTTCAGTAGGCCTACCGTACCTACATTGACTGAAGAAGACATACAAAACTTGCAACACATCCATCATTTAATGTGCTCATCAGGCTTTGTTCTGATTGAGAATGCAACATTTTCTCTAAACATTTATACATTATTGAAAATTGCAGACTTTCAATATTAAAAACAATTACATTAACAATTAGAATACTATAACAATTAATATAATGGAGTTTCATGCATTGAATAATTTCTTAATAGGCAACGATAATTCAATGAATAAATATACACCCCACTATAAATAAAATTATATGTGTTGGGGTATAAGTTATTAGTTGCTTGTTGCATGTTATAATTACTATTTACAACCTTCATTCAATGATATTGGATTAAAGTTTTTTATATTGAAATTAGTAAAAATTTATAATACAAACAAAATTATGAAATTAGTAGATAAATATTAATGTTCTATCAAGGATAATAATAAGAAAGTTAATTTTCGCCACACTGCACAGAAAGCAGCTGTTTTCCAGTCCCTACGTAGATCTGAAAGACCTTGTTTGCAGACGACGTCAGAAAGGGTTTCTTTTCCGGTCTAGGCCAGAAAGTTGTCTCTTTCCAGCCGCTTATGGCTGGAAACAACGCGCTAATTATTATTAATAAGTCATCCGCTAGATCGGGCGAGTGTCCACTTTCATAATAAGCTGAAGTCACCATGATTTTAGTTCCAGTTTCGAATCAAACTAATTCGCTTCGCAATCAGTTTTATTCAATTATTTATTGTTGATTAGTGCATTCCGAATTTTCAAAAATGCTTGAAGATGACTGTGGTATTCCAAGTGAAATTTTAAAAGAATCTGAAATCCTGACTGCAAATCTTCTACCACTAAAATCAAGAGATAGGTACGATAGCTTAACGAGTATTCTTTATTTTGTATTCTTTATTTATTTTGTCAGCAATACCTGTAGTGTGGCGAAAAATATCGTTCGCACCACGGGCAAAAATGTTTTTCCAGCTCTCAATCTTTTCTAGTCCTCGGCCTACGGCCTCGGACTTGAAACCCGATTTCGAGCTGGAAAAATCTCATTTTCTGCTCTAGGTGCGAAATATACTATTTTAGAAAAATTGAAAACTAGTAAAGGAAAAGAATGAAGAATAAATAGTTTCAATATTTACAGTGTAACTAAATTTTGACAACTTTCTACTCCAATATCAACTAACCGGGAAAATAAACTTTTCCTACAGTTACGTTGAAAAGTGGCCATTTCTGCACTGATTACAGAACGCAAAGAATCACTTTTCCGCTCTAGTGCGGGAAAAATTTTTCTGCACTCCAGATTTGCAACATGGCAACGCAAAATACTTAGTAGGTTATATGGAGCAACAGTGCAGCAAAATCAAAATGAAGTTGGTAACAGTGACTGCTGTGGCTGCTATAGTGAGCAGAGGTGCAACCAAGCACAACGCGCTAATTATTACTATTAGATATTATAACCAAGGACAACGAGGACTTTAGGATTTTAGGATTAAGGTTTTTATCAATAATAAAATTACACAGAAAAACATTTGATGCATTTCAGGCAATTTTACCCATGATTACCCACTTTTCATATTCAATGGTAACTGTAGGAAAAACTTAATGTGAAATACGTGCGCAAAGTTCCTCTGCTGCACTCATGAAACCATTCCGCCCTCGCCTACGGCTCGGGCGTAATAGTATATTTTGCACCTAGGGCCGAAAATGAGACTTTTCTGGCTCGAAATCGGTTTTCAAGTCCGAGGCCGTAGGCCGAGGACTAGAAAAGATTGAGAGCCAGAAACTCATTTTTGCCCATGGTGAGAACGTTATTTTTCGCCACACAGAAAAATAAACAATATAAATATGAGAATAATTTATTGTTTATTAGGCACTTCCGAAAGCAAAGGAAGGTCATAGCTCTAGCAAATCTGAGGTAATCTGAATATCAGGAAATTGTCCATTTATTCTGATTTGTCTAAATAACCTAAAAGATTATGTTCAATTATGTAAGAGGTTGAGTTTATACTTTTTATTCTTCCAATTGACAATAAGATGATTCTATTATAAATGTTTTGATTCTTGAATAATAAACACAAATAATGAAAAATTTTTTGATCAGCTGTTTTAGCACGGAAATTTGGCCAATCTGAATGTCAACGTCAACAATGCTTGTTGTCGTTGACTTCGGAAGTTTAGGTTAGAAGTTCTATCCTACTCTGAAAATCGAATTTGAATAATTTATAATATATAAATCTATTCATCCAAATAAAATGATATTATCTTATTGCAGAATACTTATTCAACTCTAGAAGCATAAACTGATTCCGTTTCATAAACCATTTTGTAAACACGTTCACATCAAATCAGAATCAGCTGACTTCAAGGTTATTTTACAGCCCTAGGGCCGTAAAACTTTTACCGGCCTGGTCAGAAAACAGTCATTTTCGGCCTCCATATGACGCACGAAAACCAGCTCATTACATCCAAGTGGGGCGAAAACGTTTCTTTCGGTGCAGCAAACTGTCACTTTGCGCACTAGTTGCACAAATAACTATTCCTTGAACCTGTGTCTATTGAATTCTTCCCTAATGTAACTTGGTATTGAATTGTGAATTTTTGGTCCCAAATATATGTAAATTGAATATTATGATCCCGTAATTTAAAGCCAATAACTTACATCCAAAATTTTCATAATTGATTTTTCGTTATCACTTCACAGCCTTATACTCCAATTATCATTTCATTCACCTTTTTTCCTCATATTTGTAAAATTCTTGAGAATCGTGATATTTACTTGAAGTAGGCTATGTCGGATAAGGATACACAGCAGTCACATTACATATTTAGTGCTCTTAAGACATCGGCAAAGTCCTTTCTTTCACATAAAATCTTTCTCGCTTTCTATTTCTCACTTGAAATCTATATTTTCTCTTCATCTTCAATTATTACTCCCATCTTCCATGTTCTTAACTTCTTCCGCCATCAATTTCCTACTGGAAATCCAACGTCTGAATGTACGTCGCTCCGTCACCATATTTTCCTGTTGTCGCTCAACTTGTTCCTTTCGCTTGCGGCTTGTGCCTTTCTGATTGCAGGCAACTGCCAACAACACTTGGCGGTCGTGGGCCGAGTAATGGCCTGTGTACAAATCTTAATGACGAGAGCATTAGTCCGGTAATGGTCAGGACTTAAGGCGCGAATTTAAGAAGCATTAGCAAAAGGCGACTGACGCAAACATCGAGGAGTCGTCTAGTCGTTAGCAGGCGCTACCGCAGCAGTCGCCCTTTCTGCTCTGCTCCTTGGAGAGCCAAAAGGCAAAGCCCTAAAAAGGGATTAGCAGGGATTGGCGTTTGCTCCCTTCACCCCCCACCCATCACCGAAGGTCAAAGCCCTTTGCAATTAACCCGTTGCCTTCTTAGATTGGGATCTTACTGACCAGGCAAAACCCCTCTCGTCCAATCCAGCGCCTTGTGTTTCTCAAACACAGAGGAAATCTGACTAACATTAGCACCAAATACGCTACAACTGAGGGCAGTGAGGTTGGTTTCGCTTTACATTCAAAGCAATGGTCAATATGCAGTCTGAAACAACATCTGAAGCCCTAATATTAGTATAATATTGAGCTCCATGTTCAAGTGCAAAGTTGGAGTTGTAGTTTCAAAGTTTTTCGATAGAGCTGGCTGACAACTTTTAATTATGGTTTTTATTATCTGGGATTTTATTGATCAGTTACTATAGATAATTCTATTCTGCTTCTTCACTTTTTCTACCGTAACACATTACGTAAGTGAAGAGAAGGAACAAATTTGAATTTTTTAATTGGAAATTTGATATTATATTGTACAATTTTATATCCACATGAATATGGAATTTGAGGCTTTGAGACTGAGAATGATTTACTGTACAAAGGAGCACAAAATGGATCATATGTAAAGAAAAAAATATTGTGAAATTATTCATAGGATAATTTAGGGAAATTAATCAATTTCATTATCAGAGGATCAAAACAGCATACAGGTTCTAAATGATGGATCACTCTGAATCACTCCGTCACACAATTCATGAAGATTCAGTTACAGAGATTGATCATAGTTATTATTTCGTAATTCATCGTGGATTACATCTATTCTACCAAACAGATTGTGAATAATATGAGAAGAATTACCAGTTTCGCAATCACTCGAACTCCAAAATATCACATTTTTATTGGATCAGTTATCAATAAATATTCTCTGGGAATGCACTACTGGTAGCCTACTTCAGAACATCAATCTATTAGATTTATTGGACCAGTTATCAATATTCTCTGGAAATGCAATATTAATTGTACTCCGGAACATTAATTACATCAGTTATTAATATTCTCTGAATATGCAATATTCCCGATGGTGCATGAACACTAATGAGAGGGACAATGTCTTTCGTTTCTTGTCTTCTAGTTGGAAGAAGAGAATAGTGTACTTTGAATGGCAGCTACCAATCAGTGGTATGGTCGAAATCAGCGTTTGAAGTGTCTGATTGCAGACGCCAGCTGCGGCGAGTGGCAATCAGCAACAAAGGCATTGATGAAACCAGTCAGAAAAGGCAGAGGAAACGTGCGAGAGATTCATGTTTGTTGGGTGATGTCTCACACAGGTTTTCCGTGCAACATAAGGGTCTGTTGTACGGCTAGACCGTGGTCTACACCGCCTTTGGAGGCGGCAAAGACTCGACACTGGGGGCGGCGAACGGTGCGGGGGCGGGAAATAAACCGCAAGTCCTTGTCACACACCGTAGCGACTAGGGAGTGCGGTAAGAATATGCTTTGTGTGTGATTTGCATGGTGAATAATTAGCGATAAAGACAGCTCTAACCGCAGTCTTTCCCCTGGTTTCCTTCGACACATTTCCTCTCCCCTTCCCATCCAGCATGGTACCCACTCACTCCCACAACATGTCATGTTGAGAAATATGGAGCGAACGAGACAGAGGCGGTTTGTTGTTACCATGGATACAATTCACGACAAAACACGTCCCTTCCTGTTTAATTTCAGCGATCGGTCCAGTTATACATAGTTTCATTCCGGAAGAATGGAAGTGATGGGTGGTTCAGGAAGAAAGTTTGCTGACTGCGGATAAGGATAAAAAAGGAGTTAATAAGGAGTACAAATAAGCCTGCAGATAAGGAGTGATGAATAAGGGATAGAATTCATCAATGAGACGGTGATATAAAGATTTATACACTTCTATGGTGATGGCCATATTTTTCCTCAGTACCGTATAGCATTAAATTAAATTGTTGTAAATAATTATAACTTTATCCATGTTATATGTAACAAGTCTTTTTCTGAATAAACTCCTCTAATCGTTTTATACCCACAACCAGAGAATTTCATTGAACCACTGTGTTTGCAAATTGATTATTTTATTATTTCTGGATATTCATTGATTAATCAACCAAATAGAATACGAGCTGATCTTTGAAGTCGAGACGAGTTTGGATACGATAATGTTTGGAGTCGTCAAATTATTATAGTTTTAATCTGATGTAATACTATTCTTCCTTATCCTTCGTGTAAAACTTGTGTAAATATTAAAATCAACCTCTATAACCTTATCCATAACTCTCCTACACATTTCCCACTGAGCTTCAAAACTCCTCACAACAGTTACTAATCACTTTGCGTATCATATTCAACAATCAGATTACGTACACTTGCACAATGTTGTGTCTAATATGATTAAAAATTCTGAAACCAGTCAATTGAATGTGATGAGAACGTATTATGCTATGCATAGAATTATGAGAAGTACAAGAATAATTAGGAGCTCCCTCAAATATGAATTTTAAATATCCCTCTAAGAACCTGCTCAGAGCTATAAGGCAATAATTCCATGGTCATATATCAAACTGTGTATGAATTATGAACTGCTTACAGCAGCTTTATTGAATTTTATTATAGGGTATGTGCGATGGCAATATAGGTGAGGTATTTGCAGAACTCGCGGTGTGATATATAGGGTGGTAGCTGGAAACGACTTGTGCATACAACAGGTGAAACCGCAAAACCCTCTGTAAGCAACAACCCTCTTCTCAACAAGCACACTCACACTCACACTCGCCACGCAATCGAATACCTGTAAATATATATGAGCATACGAGATTCCCTCTCCTATTCATATCCACAATAAAATACTACTCATCATTTTTATTACAGCTGATGTTGACAGTTCTACCGCATATCTGACAATGGATTCAACTAAAAAATGTCATTGTTTCTGCTAGAAATAAGAATAGGAGATATACTGCTTTCAAGTGCTGTGAAAGCCCACGTAGAAGAGTTCACTAAGAAACTATGAAGAGATACGACAAGCAGCAAGCTTCGATCCTATAGCGATTCGAGTATACAGGACTTTGGCTCTACTTTTGTGATTCTTCAAAGAAGAATAATTATTCGTTTGCTTTGGAAAAATAGTTTGGAAAATCGGTTGTGTGGGAATTGTAACTGAACTCATATCCCTTGCATTCATTAGCTCTCTAGCCATTCTTTATCTCTGTCAAGTGGCGTCATCTGCTTTCCTCTTGAATTAGCACGAAGAATGTTATCAAGTTTCAAGTAAGTGTCGCACAGGAAGTGGGTCGGCTACTATCTACCCAAGGCGGGAAATAAACCGCAAGTCCTTGTCACACACCGTAGCGACTAGGGAGTGCGGTAAGAATATGCTTTGTGTGTGATTTGCATGGTGAATAATTAGCGATAAAGACAGCTCTAACCGCAGTCTTTCCCCTGGTTTCCTTCGACACATTTCCTCTCCCCTTCCCATCCAGCATGGTACCCACTCACTCCCACAACATGTCATGTTGAGAAATATGGAGCGAACGAGACAGAGGCGGTTTGTTGTTACCATGGATACAATTCACGACAAAACACGTCCCTTCCTGTTTAATTTCAGCGATCGGTCCAGTTATACATAGTTTCATTCCGGAAGAATGGAAGTGATGGGTGGTTCAGGAAGAAAGTTTGCTGACTGCGGATAAGGATAAAAAAGGAGTTAATAAGGAGTACAAATAAGCCTGCAGATAAGGAGTGATGAATAAGGGATAGAATTCATCAATGAGACGGTGATATAAAGATTTATACACTTCTATGGTGATGGCCATATTTTTCCTCAGTACCGTATAGCATTAAATTAAATTGTTGTAAATAATTATAACTTTATCCATGTTATATGTAACAAGTCTTTTTCTGAATAAACTCCTCTAATCGTTTTATACCCACAACCAGAGAATTTCATTGAACCACTGTGTTTGCAAATTTGATTATTTTATTATTTCTGGATATTCATTGATTAATCAACCAAATAGAATACGAGCTGATCTTTGAAGTCGAGACGAGTTTGGATACGATAATGTTTGGAGTCGTCAAATTATTATAGTTTTAATCTGATGTAATACTATTCTTCCTTATCCTTCGTGTAAAACTTGTGTAAATATTAAAATCAACCTCTATAACCTTATCCATAACTCTCCTACACATTTCCCACTGAGCTTCAAAACTCCTCACAACAGTTACTAATCACTTTGCGTATCATATTCAACAATCAGATTACGTACACTTGCACAATGTTGTGTCTAATATGATTAAAAATTCTGAAACCAGTCAATTGAATGTGATGAGAACGTATTATGCTATGCATAGAATTATGAGAAGTACAAGAATAATTAGGAGCTCCCTCAAATATGAATTTTAAATATCCCTCTAAGAACCTGCTCAGAGCTATAAGGCAATAATTCCCATGGTCATATATCAAACTGTGTATGAATTTATGAACTGCTTACAGCAGCTTTATTGAATTTTATTATAGGGTATGTGCGATGGCAATATAGGTGAGGTATTTGCAGAACTCGCGGTGTGATATATAGGGTGGTAGCTGGAAACGACTTGTGCATACAACAGGTGAAACCGCAAAACCCTCTGTAAGCAACAACCCTCTTCTCAACAAGCACACTCACACTCACACTCGCCCACGCAATCGAATACCTGTAAATATATATGAGCATACGAGATTCCCTCTCCTATTCATATCCACAATAAAATACTACTCATCCATTTTTATTACAGCTGATGTTGACAGTTCTACCGCATATCTGACAATGGATTCAACTAAAAAATGTCATTGTTTCTGCTAGAAATAAGAATAGGAGATATACTGCTTTCAAGTGCTGTGAAAGCCCACGTAGAAGAGTTCACTAAGAAACTATGAAGAGATACGACAAGCAGCAAGCTTCGATCCTATAGCGATTCGAGTATACAGGACTTTGGCTCTACTTTTGTGATTCTTCAAAGAAGAATAATTATTCGTTTGCTTTGGAAAAATAGTTTGGAAAATCGGTTGTGTGGGAATTGTAACTGAACTCATATCCCTTGCATTCATTAGCTCTCTAGCCATTCTTTATCTCTGTCAAGTGGCGTCATCTGCTTTCCTCTTGAATTAGCACGAAGAATGTTATCAAGTTTCAAGTAAGTGTCGCACAGGAAGTGGGTCGGCTACTATCTACCCAAGGCGGGAAATTGAAATTTCTCTCAACTAACATAGAAACCAGCAGGCGTAAAACGCTTCCTTTCCAGGGTATTAAATCATTCTTAACAATTCCAGGTTAATTTGAGGGGGGCTACCGTGTCTCGCTGGTTTCTCACTGATTTTTAGCTATGAAATTGGTAACAAAGCTACTCTTCTCTCTCTCCACCCTTGAAGTTTCTGTGCTTATCTCTGCATCTTCCGCTCGCTTTAGCGTCTTGGGTTTGCCTCCTTGCCACAAACTCCCAGGAAGGGAGAGAGTTGCTGCCTGTAAGGAAGCGAGGGAGAGCAACGCCTCTTGTAGATGTTGTCTGGACCGGAATTCGCAGCAAGTGAAACGGTAAGTCATTTGTGTGATTCAGGCAATGGTGAATCCATGCAGACTGGCTCACCGATAAGGTGCACGCTTCCCAATTACCAACTCCAAGGAGGAAACTTACTAAGATTATCGCAGTAGCTGAAATTTATACAGACTCGTCTAAGTAATGTGTAGAAAATGTGCCTAACTGTGCAATAGCTTCTCACTATGATACACATCCAGGATTATGCACTTATACGTTTTACGTGGGAAAACGGATAATTAAATACATATCAAATCTGTAAATATAGAAGATCACAGGCTGATACAAGTTACCACCCAATAAAGTTAGGCTATTCCATTTTCTCAAAACTGTTAGCCAATTCTAGTGAGAGAGCAGGATCTTCACCACTGCAATGGAATTAATATGTACTTCATTGATAATATAAATAGAAAGAAATATAAAAATCTCATTACCTTTTTTGAATTATTTTATTTTATTCCAGTGATAATATATAGAGCATCATCTGTGGAGTATAATTGTGTGAATTTATAAGCTTTATTTTAAAACAATTAAATGTTGATTTCCAGAAAAGCATATTTCTGATTTCAACACATTTTCGAAAATTCTATCATTTCTCTATTCTTCTTCCATTTATTTAAGTGTTGTTGATTCATTGATAGTGTTTAGATAGCTGAGGAAGTAAAAGAAGACGATGTTTTGTACGAATACCGTAGCTAGAAGGGAATGAAAATACGTAGATCATGACTCTTCCACAAAAATTACTCGAATGTTGTCCCAAGAAATATAATTAGTGCAAAGCACAGTCGAGATGGACCTTTGCTGTTCTTCCCTGGTCCTTGGACTCGTCGAGGGAATAAAACCTACAACATCTCAGCCTACCGCAGAGTCGAGAGACTCATAGATTTTCATTATGATTTAATTTCGCTTCTCTACATGCGATGGCGGCGGCGAAAGAAAGTGGAAGAGCCGCCTTGCCAAGGAAGAACAACTCGCATGCCTAAATTATGGCTACAATTTAGGAAGTGTTTAAGAATGCATTAAGGCATGACAGAGAGGGGGCCGAGTTTGGTTTTGCTTGTGGGGCAATAGTTAATCCTCCTTGTTTCTTTTCTCAGTCGCTTTTTTCGGCCGCGTTTTCTGCGTATTGTACCTGAAGTTCGTAATTGTTCCTCGGAGAGATGAGACAGCTAGGTTTCGGTTTTGCAAAATGTACAGCCAACTTTCTATCCTTGATACTTTCTTGGTTTCCCCTCGTGTTCCGTTGCCGGCATCGCATAAAATATTCAGAACTGATTTAGAAATTAGGCCCCTGTTTTTTACTTGCCAGACATTCTAATGCTGTCTTCTGCTCCGCGCCTCATCTGCTCCCTTCCGGATAAAAAGCTTATGTATTTTCTGATTAGCCGAATAATGAGGAACCCGTAGAGGAATATGGCCACCGCGAAGAGACAGGGAGAAGCATCTCTTGCCTGTGCATACCAAATGAGTATCTCTTCTCTCGAACACTGCACCAGTCACCCTTCTTTACTTATTACCCTTTCTGATCAGTATTGACATTATCTCTTGTAGCTGAACAATCGCAAAAGTAGCTAGAGTTCTGATAAGGAACCTATAGGATGGGAATTTGAGATTAGATGGTTCAAGATAAATTGAGCCAAATTCTATCTGCTATGCTGTAAAAGTCTAGATCTTTTATTGTTTATTGGATTGGGATAATAGTTGCAGTAAAGAATCAAAAAGTGTTGGGAATCAGAAGCTAGTACTTTGTAATAAAAATAGTAACAAAAATAGCCAATTATGGAAAAGTTCCACAACATCAACATTCACGCTACAAACTTATTCAAAACAAAATTACTGGATTCCTGGTGATTAATATGTAATT
The DNA here is from genome assembly GCF_014356525.2 of Nilaparvata lugens. Classification (NCBI taxonomy): domain Eukaryota; kingdom Metazoa; phylum Arthropoda; class Insecta; order Hemiptera; family Delphacidae; genus Nilaparvata; species Nilaparvata lugens. The sequence continues at coordinate 12,201,055 of NC_052513.1, read as the reverse complement.
TTTAGCTTACAGAGATTGCACATGATTTATGCACTTTTTTACACATGAACTTCATTTTCCTAGACCTCATCAATAATATTGATTTCCAATAAATTATCCCAAGGATATACAAATGAATTCAAAACTTCATGCTAGAGAACGCTAGAATTGGATTTCATTCCAATTTAGCTGTCTTGATGGTAGGGATAACCGATTCAAACATTAAGGTGAGAAGTATGTAGCTGCAGTGAGCTTGGTTTGGATACAGTAAATCCAGGACTGAGAGAGGAGGAAGATGGAGTGAAGTAGTTAAGTGAACGGATTGGCTGAATCTTGCACAAGTGTGTCAGGGGGGTAGTGCAGGGGGGCTCGGTTTGGGGGCGGTTCGCTCAGTTCAGGGGGCGGAGGCATGTGTGGTTTGGGGGCGGCAGGGGCAATTCTGCCCCCCGCGCCTAGTGTTGGGGGGGGAGAAGAGCCCCGGCTTAGTGACGCACCATTTACCTCGAACAATCGCTCTGTCCGAAGCACACGGATCCTAAGATGCACAAACTTTGAATTTCCTGTGTCTTCGAACAGAGTTTCCAGATAGTTCTCTATTATTGCTCGGAGTCAGTGATGTCGGGCCAGCGTCCCTGAACTATAAGAGCTCAGTTGTTGTCTGTAAATTTCCTCTTACCAACTGATTCAATATGCTTTCCTCATAAGTGATGCTTTCTAGGAAGAAAAATTCCTTCTTACTTTCAAATTTCCTCATTTTGACTATGATGAGAGATTTCATTTGCGTGAAGCAGGGAGTTCAATAATAATTCTTGACGACTCGAGACCACCATTGGAAATTTTAACTGTAAATGTTATTTCAAGTTATTGACAATAGATCTTCTTCGCTAGTGAAGGGTTGACAAGTGATAATGGATCAGTTATAGGTGAACAGAATATACGTTGCAGATGTATTCAATTGAGCTCGATATAATGCCAAGCAATAAAGTAGAAACTCGACTAACATCTCTGCAATGGTACTTGGAACACAACAAAGAATTTGAGATGGTTGCCAACTGTTACTGATTTTATGTTAACTCTGATTTCGGTTAAAACTACCTCACAACCCAGAGATCAATGTCAATCCTGAAAAACGTTGATGATGTATCATTGTATCGAAGTTTCTGAGAAGATCTGGGATGATTTATTATGCAGAAAACAATCTGACCAATGTAAAAAAGATATACGAGTTCATGACTCATCAATTATTCATTTCAGATATCCATATTCGTGAGTGATTTTCATGCTTTTTAAATTACTTCTGATTCGTCGAAACAAAAGCTTGAAAAGAATAATAAGAAGTTATCAATGTAGTAATTCACAGTGCTATTGTCGAAAAATGTGGGGACTAACTAATTCATTGACTGATGATACTAATCTACCAGGAATATACCGACAATAAATTGCTCATTTAAAAATTTTGAAATTTTACTGGAGACTCAAATCAAAGACTGAAGTGGTAAGTTGATGCTTGCAATAATTTTTGGTATCAGGGGTGGAATCCAAAAGCTGCTACTGAGAGGAAACTCCTAGGCAACGGAAGTTTGCTAGGTCTTCCGGAGCCGAGCAGGGTGACCCTCCAGAGACAATAGCGCCCTCCGGAAAAACCAACGTGTTCCGGTCAAGCTGCTTCAAAATTCCTCCTCTTGTATCCGTTTCTCTGCCTCTCGAACACATTCTCTCCTCCTCTTACTCAATACAATCCTCACAGTTGGATTCCCTCTGTCTCTGTTCCTCCAAGTCACACAATCATCCTATCCTTTTTAATTTCCGTCGATACAACCCTTACAAGTTTTTCTATGCAATGGAATGGGGAGAAAACAGGGGTTGATTGGAAGGGATTACAATAGACGTCAACAAACACACAGATTCAATTAGTATGAAACAATGATATAGGATTCAATAATGTAAGAGTGCCTATTAAATAATATTATAATCCTATTTGAATGATGTTTTTTGAAAAGTCCACAATAATTCTTCACCGTATTTGATAAACAGTTGAAAAATTATAACTTGCACCTTCTTTCCAATGGCCAGTTGAATTGTGAAGTTTCATCAGCTCTAAAATTGAATTCATAAAACATTTTTCATAGAATGAGATGGAATCAGATCGGAATATCCACGGAAATAGGTTTTTATGATTGAAGAATATGATATTCATGGAAGAGGAACCAAGGAATTAATAATTTCATTACATCATTGAAATCAAAAGCTTCAAGAGATTATTTTGTATAGGACTTTCATTGTCTAATCAATAATTATTATCTATTGTCTATTGAATTTTCGTATAAATTAGAATTGGAACCGTTTTGGTCTCAAGCCTGTGGTACTTTGCTGGATGTTGTGCTATACGGTATGTTAAATGATTGAATAAATAAATGAATAAATTCCAACTTTCATTATTTCTATCAATGTGAATTATTCCTATCCTTTCATTATTCCTATCCATAGTAGGCTTACGACCACTATCATTACAACTTTTCGTTTCAAGCATTAGAATTGACCCAAGTGGAACGGAGTTGACCTAAGTGGAATTGATTCTATGAGAAACGGAGTATAATAATAAAAAAACACGATCACCTATAGAACTCAAAGTGGAAAACCCGTTAGAGTAATGTAAGTACAAATATTATATGATCTACTATAGAATATAACAGAATCGCTCCTATAAAAAGCTGATAAAAACACCAACAGAGTGAATAAATCGTTTTTCCACCGGATAACTCCATTGAACCCTCTCTCAACGCCCCCTTTCGAGTGCTGTCGAGGTGTGAAACAGACTGATCACTGGCTATTGAAAAAACAAACTGACAGACAGATAAGAGCGCTGAAAGATACGTTGACGATCCGTTTAATTGGCCGAGTGTTTTCGGGGGACTGTTAGCAAACGGGTTGATTCCAGCCGACGCGGTTTCTGCTTTTCGATGGGCAACTGTCGGTAAACGTATGTGTGTGGATGCGTGGCCTGTAGTAGGTGTGCGAGTGTGTGTGTGTACTGCGAGGGTGGTTACATTGACTGACCACCTGTTGCGGCTATTTTTACCGTCCACACGCATTATACGGTTCCCCCTTATTGCGGTATATCAGCCTCAGTACAGCAGCACACTCGACCATGTACTAAACGGACGTTGCTGCAGCTTTAAATGATATCGTCGCTAATATAAATAAATTAACAACGCCCACTTGTCTCCATGCGACGAAAACCAGAAATTTGATTAAAGCACTCATCGGATTCTGTAATTTAATTACTGTTGGCCAATTTTAAGCTTCATTATGGCAATTTATTTCGCACGACAAATTGTTTACTCACATTGATTGATGTCATTCAGTACTGTGAAACGTATTGTATAGTAAATGTACTGTGAAAGTACTTTTATATTGTTTCCGAAGATTGTGTTTAGGTTTTTTAGTGCTATTCATCTAAGTATCGTTGATGAACCTTAAATGGTTATATTATATAAAATCATATTTCAACTAATATTTATGTGGTATTGAAATTAATATCATGCAACAATTTTAATCGATCACTTCTCCATTTCATTATTCGAATTTGATAGATAGAATAAGAAAGTGTATGTAAAGCTATGAATTAGTATGAGCAAATCATTTGTGAAGAAGAGGGTAAATTCAACTAAAAATTATTCTTACTTCAATGAAGACTGAATCATTTCCAATTACTATACAAAGTAACTGAGTAGCGTAAAAGTATAAGATAGTATAAGATTCCTTGATTTGTTATTTGATTAATTTATAATAGTTTTATTGTTTGAGTTATGTGAGCCATCCAATTGATAATGCATCAATTACGTTTATTGCAGATGATCCATTAAGAAGATTGATGTGATTGAATCATATCGATATGATTAGTACGTGTGATCTAATTCTACCAATCAGAATTCGAGCAACTGCATTATTGAGGACTGGAATTTCAAGAGAAGATGAGAGGAAGATGAATAGCAGTGAAACAATGACAAGGAGAGAAGCGAATAACTCAGATGAGTTCTGGAACTTTTCGACGAAGTTGATGAAGAAAAAACGTTGTCGCGTAATATTATAATGAACGAATGTCTTACAATGGAAACAATAAGAATGAAAACGAAAGGGAGGCATAATAGACATCATTGGAAGTGTGAGTAGAGTAGGAAGAGGGAGAATGTAGAGTAGAAGAGAAGGAAACCGGGAGAAGAAAATTGGCAGCGAGTACAAGAATAACAACTCTTGCTGCTTTCCATTACCCGCTCACGGTTGGCGAAAGAATGACGGAAGAAAAACAAATTTTCATCTAATTTCTTACAAGCACGCTTCAGCTTGGCTCTCTACTCATTTTCTCTGATGAATATAATGTAAACGTGGCGGCAAGGAACGATCTTGTTGCTTTTCTTAAGAAAATTTCTCGAGAAACTTCAAGTGGTCTTCATAAGAATGAACCAACTGAAGACTGCCATGATTTCTCCAAGGATGGATTTCCCCAGGAGTCTCTGATTGCCCATCGAGTTCAAAACACAATTTACAGCGGTTTTGGTCGAGATGACAAGTCATGTCAGTCAATCTCTGAGATTTCGAGTTGAATTATTCTGTTTTTCAGATCTTGTTGAGGATGATAAGGACTGAGGTTCATCTTTTCTACTCTACGGAATTCTACAGCAATGTCTCACAAGCTTCCAAGTTTTCTGATTCATTTGTACTATCGACTTCCTCAACTTGAATTAATTCCAAAATCCCTTTTTCTGGAGAACAAAAATAATAAGTGATAGAACTGGAAATCAGAATCCTCTCATATCCAGTACCAATATTCCAGTTTTTCTTCACATCAAGTAAAACTTCTCAGTTCCAAAAGCTTTGGACCCATAGTTATAGAGCCAAACTGAATTCGAGAACAGCTAATGCGTAGTTCTGATTCTGGTGAGAACAAAAAAACATATAATTATCTTATAATAGCAAGCCCACAGAGTCAAAGATTAACACCAGAGTATAAATAAAATTCGATGATCGGATAATAATTGAAAAATTATGTTCATCATTAGAAACAACTGGAAAATTTCCTGTGACAGTAATCTCACCACCTATGACAATTCTATGGGGTTACAAAATTACATTCCTTATCATTAGATAATAATATGTCATCATTATGGAATATGTTAATGATAGATTGATGAATCTGATTAAATTAGTAAAAATGTCATTAATTATTAATAAAAATGTTATTTAAAATGTTTTCCAAAAATATTGCATCAAGTTTTCGTCATTCCACTTTGAATGGAGTAAAATGATTATTTATGGTGAAGTTGTGTCCTTTGAAAATTTCCCCCATATAAGATGAGAAAAACCAGCAAAGCAATCGTCATTTGTCGCACTTTTTGCTACGTGATGAATTGATGTTCTTTAGCAGGCGCCTACAGTTTGAAGCAGAAAAGGTTCACTTTTTATTGCGCCATTAGGAGTTTTGACTTCGTTAAAAAACAGGAGGCACAGCTTGAGTGCAAAAGGAAGAGATAATTGTGGCGGAAGGAGGGCCCCCAAGAACTTTGCAATCATTCAAAAACCCTTTCATTCGTTCTTGGTTTAGGGGAGATGTCGGTGACTTGAGTGACCAAATTCTGGACTTTTGTTACTACGGTTTTATCTCTATCAGTTTTTCTGATACACTCATGATGAGTGGTCGAGAACAGAAATATCTTCATCCACTCTATTCTATACTGTCGGTGTCTGAGATGGAGATATTGGATGATTTCGTGAATGACATGGAACACTTGCTGTTTGTGGAGTGAAGTAGTCATAAGAAATTATCAAACAGCCAGAACAAAATATTATAATAATGACGAATTCATCATCAAATGAATAGAATAGATATCCAATCGATTATCATTCAGGAAAATTGCACTTTACTTAAAATCCGATCTGTGAATTATCTAATAATCAGCAATAACAAATAATCTATTTTGATGATCAATGAAATAGAACATTGATGATGTTCAGTAATTCCATTTCCAATACTTTATAGTTCTCTCTTCATTGAGAATGTCACTGCTCTGTTCATAAGCAAAACAACATTAATATTTTTTGATAATTGGAAAAACTATAGTTCACATGGTATTCCAAGTCTTCATAGACATCTAAGACATTCTAAAGAAATACTAAAGTTCACACGGCATTCCAAGTCTTTATAGACATTCTAAGTCTTCTAGGCTTCTATCAGTAGTATCTAGTACTTTCTACAGTACGTAATTGAAAGTACAGTATACACTGTTTACTGTAAATTTATTATTCATTCCTTGAAACTTGAAACCGTTGAGCCAAGAGCCAGCTGATGAGCACTCAGCTTCATCCACTTCAACCCTTCCACCGCCAACCAAAACCTAATCCGACATTTTATTGAAAACCTTCTCCTTTGTTTACACTTTAAACAGGCAGCCGGATTAAAGCTGAGAAGAAAATCTCGTCAGCTGCTGGCTCCATCAACAAACACATGAAGACTTTGGAAAAGACGAGATTGATAGTGACGGAGTGTCAACAACTCCACACTCAGTTTCCCCATCTTAAACCCTTCACTTCAATTCAGATTACTTCCAGTCTTTCTCCACTTTGTTCTGGAGGCTACACGTGAGTTTTCTGTTGTTTCAGGTGGTGAGGAAGCTCCAAGAATTTTGAAGAAATTATTTCAAGGAGAGATTATTTTAATTATAATGCCGATCATGTCTTAAAACAGCGACATGAGTGAAATGTTCGAACATATCACACAGCTATGTCGATGAAATTGTTGATCTTCATACTGCGTTTCAATAGATGATATCTTTTACTTAAATATAGTGAAGTTAATACTTTTAACATAGAAAAATAGAATCTGATCAACTTTTCTTGTGCATTTCCCTTTGTATCTACTGAAAGCTAGTATTATCAATCGAATGAAGTAAGCATGATAGCAAACATAGAATTCAACTCATTTGTGAAATACTTTGTCAGCTTACTTGCTAATTTCATGATACTCATAGCAATAATTTCATAATTTAGTGAGCTACCAGGGAATATTCTATAATCAGTGCATCTTCGATCGTCAACGTAATATGAAACAATATTGATACGAATTATAATTTTTGGGCATAATTTGTTATCTTTCTGATTTGAAATGAGAAGGTTTCTATGAATCATATAAGCTTCAAGACTCATTATTCTTGATCAACAATCCTATTTGAAATTTCTCAGCATAACATTAAAAATTACTTACTTATTTGCATAAATACTATACAATCTATTAATGCAATCTATATCAAGCAAACTGACATCTTACGCAATAATAGTTCATAAATTCAAGGGTTAATTGCTTGAAGATGGTTGAAGATGAATGAGCTTCAAAGCAATAATTCTGATGTTATTCAAAGCAATAACATCAGCAGCATCATTACGATCAGCAAGAGTAGTAGTAGCAGTTGCAATCAGCAGCAGTAATGGTGGTAACTGTTTCACTAGTTGCATTCCTTATAAATAGCATCAATGCATCTAATAAATGCCAGTTTGATACTGATCTCACTATAGCAGCAGTAGCAGCATCAGCAGTAGCTGCAGTATCAGTAGCAGTATCAGTAGCAGACAGTAGCGTTTCAAGCGGGTCATGAATTGCAATCAAACGGGTGATTCGTGAAACGAAGCGTGTCGAGATTGTTCTCCATGAGGGCATCGGCTGATGCTGCAAGACACTCACTCGCCAGACCCCGGAAAACCAGTCGCCTTCAGCCAAACTTGGTTGTGTTGTGCTGCTCACTTCACCCCATTACATTGCCATGTCTGGCGCGGGTTATTGTTATTGAGTTGATCCAATAATATAAGCATCGAACCTCAAATATGGTGCGGGAGGAAGGAGGATGTGGTGGTTGGTTAGGAGGAGGATTAAGATGAGGAGAGACGTTGGAGGAGGAGAAGCGGTGCTTGGAGAATATTGAGAGAGGAAGAAGAAGGAGATTGATTAGAGGACGGAGCATGAATAGGAGGAGGAAGAAGGAGATTGATATGAAGACAGAGCAAATTAAGAAGAAAAAGAAGACAGTAAAGGGAGAGCAGGAAGAGGACAAGAATGAAGTAAAAAACATATTAGAGGATGAGGAGTAAGACAGTAATGATGTAAATATAGAAAACAAGAAAAAATTCAAGAGAATTTAGACGGAGCTAGAAGCATTAGGGGAAAATTGAGGCCAGAGAATAAACGCGAAGGTTAATGATCATCAGAACAAGAAGTACAGGAAGTAAAAGAAAAATATTAACATGCAAGTGGAGAACGACTAGAAAAAGATAAAATTGAGGATATAGGTGATTATGGTATAAACATGAGAACATGGTTTCAATGACAATGACATGGCAATCAATGACCATGAGAACATGGTTCATGTATGAACATGAGAAGGATGAGATAAAGATGAAGGAGCAAGAAAATGGAGAGAACAGGAAAATAAGTAGTAGGGGAGGCTTACAAGAAGAATAGCGATGGAAAGAATGAGGAGGATAAAGAGATAAAGTGGAAGGAAAAATATGGAAAGGAGTTGGAGAAGAAGGAAAAATTGATTAGGAATCAGGAATGAGAAAATGAGAACGAGAAGATGTGAAAAAAAAGTTACTCCGGAAAGAATAAAAACTTGAAAACTTAAGTGCAGTTGAGGAAGGAAAGTGAACAGGATGATGGAGAGAGATGAGGGTGCATGAATCTAGGAAGAAGCGAGAGAAGAGACGAAGCGAGAGAAACAAGAGGCTGCTATCGTAGCAAATTGAAGACAACATTGGGGAAGCTGTAGGGAGATGCTTGCAAGAAGGGACCAAGATCTCGTGTGACTTAGCAAGTGGCCATGATAAGTAATTAGTAGGAAAATCGAATTCCTCACAGGCATTCAGCTGATTCGTGAAATTGGGTAGAAACTTGATTGTTGCAGCTATTGTAGCGTTTATATAGTGTTTAAACAGTAAAAATGTTCCTCGAAAATTAATTCTTGGAAATAAATATTCCAATTATATTGAAATAAAATCACTGTGCACTGTACAGTTAGAGGTTTATTAATAAGGTGATTTATTTATTTTGAGTACTATCCGATCTGGTAGAGAGTGAATCAATAATAAGATGTTTCAAGTCAATTGGTCCCGGTTACCAGCTCAATCTCAGCATTCAACCCCATTTCATTCAGGCCCGGTTCCTAGATCACTCATTAAATCGAATGGACTATATAACCTAGATATTCTATTGTCAATTATATTCGAAAGGTGACCTAGAAATCATGCCTATAACTTCTATTCATAATTATAGAAAAAGTCACAAACAGTAGGTACTTTCATTGAAAATCTTCAAAATCAACGGTTCTTTTCCCACCGAATCAAAAAATATACGAATTCTGCATTATTATTTGATTTGCAGCTTGAAAATTTCATATTTTTCGAAACTTGCAAATTGATATTATTATTGCTATAATAATTATCCATTTTCTGTGAGATCAGAATGATTGATGTTAAATTTATAGCATCAATTAAGAACTCCGTTCTATTAGTTTTTCTATTTTTTCCTTGCTTCGAATCTCAATTGGCGTTCCCAAATTCAATTCAAACCTTAATAATTTACCTTTCTCCTTATCAAGAAGCATTCCTAAATGTGACTCAAACCCTTAAACGTTTGAAAATGATGGGGCGATCATGAATATCCTGATGTGATGATATGGAAGTCAATATTTCGAGAAATATGAAAGAGAAAAGAGTTCAAATACAAAGAAGTGGTTGAAGAAGCTGCTTGGTCGAGCAAGGGAGTAACCCACTAGGGGAGCAGACTGTGCACTAGTAGCTGGAGAAGCCGCAGTAGGAGCAGCTCTTTGGGTAGCTGGAGGCTACAGCGTGTGTGGTTTCTGCACAACTCACCCTTTCGCCGATCTGTCTTTGTCTTGGCCACGGAGGCATCCTCTGGCATCTCTGTCTTGGAAATTCTCAGTCGCCCTTCACCTCCTCAGCGGTTAGTTTGCCGTTTCTCCTCCCTCGCAAGTTTGATGCAAGCATGTCTTCCTCCTCCTCATATTTCTACTTTCTCTTCTTATTCTTCTCTTCTCCTTCGTCTCAGCGGTGGCCACCCTCCACCACCCCGGGGCCATTCGAGTCTCGCTTTCCGCAAATATTTGACCATCTTATTCCACCCCTCCCCTTATGTGCGCCCCCACTCTTCCTTGTCCCCTCGTCATCATAATCATCGATGGTGGGTCTCTGCTCTGCTCACAGTCAACATGTTCTCTTTGCTTCAATTTACATCTCCTGCTGTCATATTTGAGATACGAGTCATGAATAACTTTTCCTATGTTTTTCTCTGATTGAGTGACGCTCACCAATACTTGTAAAATACCAGTCTATTGAATATGGATTCGGAGCATAGAATGCTCATAATATACAGTGATTAATACAATAAACTATCAGGATGGAAAAATGGCATTATCTGGTGATATGAAGAGAATTTTTTTCACAGCTTGGGTGGTGTGATTGAATGATATAATTTTAATGAATTTTTTTCCAGTTGAACATCGATGATCGAGGTCCAATCGAACTATTCAACTCTTCATCAAAAGTGGCCGAAAATCAATATTGATGACACCCCTAATCTTTAAAATTCAACCAATCCACCAATACTATTGACTAGATTAAATACTTGATTTCCTACCATCATTCAACAGAAAACTCTACATGGCTAATCGTACATATGCGATCTGGCCCATAACAATTTCCGCCAGTCAATACATGACTGCTTGCCTGATAAACTTTGGAAACTGATACGGGATCGCTGTGCGATTGCAGTTGGCAATTTCCGCTGGATTTCCATCGTTTCATCCGGTACTTGTCGTATTGCTTGCCCTTCAAAGACTGACTGACGTCAGATGATGAGGTTGAAGAGAGAGAGAGAGAAAACACCACCTGCTGTGATGAGTGAACAGCGAGTGGTGATGATGATGATGATGGTGGATGATGAATGATGGAAGGAATTCGCTGAAGATGATGCTTCGACAAATTAGATGCTTGCAAGCATCCGACTTCAATGTTCTTGTTATCTGAAGAGGTGGGTGTTGGTTAGTGCCGAGAGTGCAATTAAAAAGTTTCTCCCGAAATTGTTTCGGGAAATGGTAACACGGTATGCCATCGAAGATTCATGCTTCAATTCGTCTACCATCGTTCAATTTTGTTACACAGTTGATAATAATGCAACATTGATTCATCAAACGTTATTGTCCGGGATTGTGTAACATGATAATAATAGAAGATAATCTCTGTTCAATTTCAAAGTAGACGTATGATCAGTTCACGTTATCAAGAATCGGTAACAAATTACATCAGTAACAGTGCAGATATTTAATTAAATAGTGTAAGAACTTTAATAATTATCACCTTTGAATGAGATATCAACTCATATTTTTGGAATCTGGAAACATAACCTTCCACAATTCGGGAAAAAGACAGTTTCATGCTCTGATGTGCACTGACTGTATACAATATGATATGATACAATATGTGATATCAAACAATATGATAATCTGTTACTGCTTTGCTAATAAAATTAAATAAAATTGAAGGAGCGGATCTAGATTGCATAATTTTCATACATCTTTATTAAATGTCATTTGAATCTCTAACAGAACAAGTAATATTTCTGTTAAGTAGTCTATCATGTTAATCAGATGAATTTGGAATTATTATGCTTCATTGAGAGTTATAAATTTGTTCAGTTGATTTTAATCCATTTATAAAATTGATTTTTTGATTCCGATCCTTATCACCCTCAATTTAAAATGCTCTCCTCATTATTTGAAAGCACCTTGATGGCAGGAAAGATTTGAGACTTGACGATGATGTTGCAGTGCTCCTGGATTGCCGGAAACTCAAAACAACGATCAAACTTGAACGGTAAAGTTTACAGCAAGAAAGCGAACTCCAATAACAAAACAACAATAAGAATTTGTTGTTTCCGAAAAATTGATACAACGACCGGTGAAAAGTGCAGTGCTTCAGATGGGCGAAAACTTCGTGTTTTCATTATTATCAACCATCGCAACTTTGAACTTCCTCCTTATCATTTCTCCACCCCTCTCCACCGCCATTCGATCTTTTCTCTTCCTCTCTCTGTCTTCTTCTCATCATTTTTGCTCCTTCAATTCCGAGGCGAGGACTCCGCTTATAACAATAATAATGACAGGCGAAACAGTCGAATTCGCCCTCAGTTGTTGGAAACTGGTAACTCGTGTTTTAACAACGGATGCTTTCATGCAAAAGCAAATCTCAGGTTGGTGCCGGTGCAACTTATATCGTTACGATAATGATGGAGAAGTAGCCTCGAGTTCCGATTTTCTCAATTATTTGAATCATTTGTTGAATTATTGTCGAACTAGTACTAACTCGAGATTGAACATTATATTCCATGCTCGTCTCCTTCGACCATTCATTCATACTATAGAATAAGGATAATATAAGGATGAATAGAGTATTCAATCAATAATAGGTTCCATCCACCTCGGTCATACACACAGCAGTTCTCACCACCAATAGCTCTCACTACCCTGCCATTGGAAAAACAGATGGGTCTGGTAATTTTTCGAAGTTAATTCACCGTAAAAATATATATTAAAAAAAAATTGTTTATATATTTGAAAAAATCTTACCTTCAGGCTGTAGAGCCGGATCTGTTTCGTCGTCTTCTTTTTGAGTTGTCCACCTGTGATAGTACTGAAAAAGAAACACATACATTTTCTTCAGTTTATTGAAAATTCATCAAATATTAGAAAGTCATTCTATCAAAAAATATTCTGAAATTTTTTGATAATTAACGTTCACTAGATACAATTTGAAGAGTTTATAGTGGGAGTATGAGAGCTTATAGGAGAAATGAGTTATATTGAATAAACTATAATTAATATCATGCTTTTCTCTTCATTATTCTGTTCTGTTCCTTTTATTTTTTTATAATTGAGAGTAACTTGCTTAATGGCTAAATAAGGTCGGAGCAGATAGTACCATTTAAATTTCCAAAAATCAATGAATTTATTTTTCATTTTTACAGTTTATAAAATTTATTGGTATGCTGATCACATTGATTGGAGTAGTAAAATTTTTAACCAATCATGAATAAAATGTCATTTCAAGGCGTATTGACTTAAAATCTTGTTTCTTGATATCTTACTAGGAAACTCTAGCCTTCTTTGTGAAAGCCAAGAAAGTGAAAGTGCAGAGCTTGCAATCAAGGCTTGCTAAACGATTCAATTCATTTGAAACACGAGTGAAATGAGTGAGAACTCTGTAGCTGAGTGATTTTTGAATTAGCTGTGCTGTATTTGCAGCTGATTGAGTAATGAACTAAGGACTGAAGAAGTCTTTGAAACTTTCTTGAAGGAGCAATCAAAGATAACAGTCTGACACTGAAGCATTCCTCAATATTTATTTTCCCAATTTTCCCGAGACGTTTTCTACTGAACGGTTAACTGCAATTCATCTTACTTTTCGTGACCCTTCAGAGTGGAAGCATTTCCTCATCTTAACTGCTTTGATTCTGTGATGCAATCAAGTTCAAGTGATCCCTGGTCTCTCTGGAGAGTAAGAAATAGAACCCTGGCGTTCAACTTTTGATTTCATGAGTTATTGGAGATAATTTGAAGTTTATCGACCTTTCAATGATTGAATTCTCTCGGGAAATATGTGATTGACTTCTACTTCTCTATTAATACAAAGTCTATTTTACTTGTCAATTTTACAATTTTTTTCAGATGTAAAGAAAGTAAAATTGAATGAAACATTCTTCCGATTTAAGATTGGAATAATACATATGCAAACAATATATTTTTGTTGAAATTATTATTCATTACGACCTAATACAGTATATTATTCTCTTTTTGATGACTTCCACGTAAATTATATACAGTACCTCTGTTCCTTACACAACCAAGGACGATGCGATAAGATAAGGTTTCGGCAAAGCATGCGAATGCCTAAGAAGTGAGCAATACAGAATTGAGACTAGTGGCTGTTACTATAAATGACGGAATACAGTTCAAAATAATGGTAAAATGCAATTTTTATGTGCTGTTGAATTTGTAGAAAATTATTAAAAAACTCCAATATTCAAATAACTATAGCCTAAATGTAAGAAGATTTCCAGCTTTAGAACTTCAAGAAAGAGTGATAAGGTAACTGAGAGAGAAAGAGTAAGTCGACGAGCATAAGGGAAACAGAATCAGAAAGCAGCCTACGCCTAGGGAGTATCCAACCAAGGACGATGCGATAAGATAAGGTGGCAGTGTCTGGATTCGGCAAAGCAGGCGACACTCGGAAGAAGCTGGGTGCGAGAGAGCGAGAGAGATAGAGGACCGAGTAGACCTTCTCTGTCTGTTACACGCTGGTTGTTATGGAATGGCACTTTAATTACTCTAATGGGAACGACCGAATGTTAATTACAATTCAAAGTCTAAAAAGACGGCTGGCATAGCAATTTACATTGGGATGGTGGTGGGAGGGGGGTTGACAGATGAGAGGGGGGGGGGTAGTGTTGTGGGGAAGGGGGAGAAGTCGTCAAAGTGCTCGCCGATCAGAAAGAGCTCTCCGGGATGCAGCTCTTTGATTTTATCCAAATTCTCGCGAAAATTGAGGGGAGATGCGCGCAGATAAGTACACTAATTATAAGGAGGCGTAGACGAGGCGTAATGTTGCTGTAGACGAATGGTGTGTGGTGAAAGTAGTTGTGCAGTGAAGATGTTGATAATGCGAAGGAACAGATGTGAAAGTCATTGTGAGATGACTAGAGCTGAGGAAAGTGTGAGGAAGAAGGTGAAATGCGGAATAATATGGAAGAGAATAAGAATAGAGATAGAAGAAACTACGAGAATGTAGGATGATGAAACTACTAAATTTCAAAGATCGCCTATTTTATGATTCATAATCTGATTTATTCCAATACTAAGATAATTCCAAGAATTTATCAAGTTCATTTACTCAACATTTATCCCATCTTTATAATCATTAGGGTACTTTATTCTCAAGAATTAATCTCAAAATTCGTCAAGAAAACTTCTGATAAATCATGGAAGCTATGATTTCATGAGAATCATGGAGATCTTTTTAGTATAAATTCTTCATGATTCTCTTTCTGTTCAAAATGGCAATATTGTACCAATCCCATGTAGGGTAACCTGAACCAATAAATTTCAACCAAAGTGGTTCTGACTCGTTTACAGTCGGCTAGGAAACAATAATAATAGGCGCGGCATTACTTTAGCTCTTGCTGCGGCAATTGTCATGGGACATGTGGAGCTAAAGCAATTGTGCATGAGCAAAGGATAATGGAAGTTAGAATGTGCCGACGCTACAAAGAGAATCGTTAGGGTAAGTCAAAGAGACGCAAAGACGCGAAAATGTGGAATGCGCTCGGCGGGGGATGAATATTGTGAACTGAAGATGGTCTATTGCCATATTTCACAATTGAAGCTACAATGATGAGGCGGTTCCATCACTCACGTGAGCTTATTGCTGATTAGTCCCTTCCATTCAGACTGTGCACTATCTTTTATCTTCCCCAAACGTCAAAGGAAATTTTACCCTTTATCATTTTCAAATGTTTCCACTGCTTCGATAACTGGGTACCTTGTGGAATATCATAAGAAGGGATGAGTGAGTACCTTGCTTCTTTGTGTGATGTAAGCCTGTGTCTACTTCCAAAAATTGAAGTCCAGTGACATTCAAGGGAACGAATGGATGAGGAATATGAATTCTACAACACTGTTGTGGAGGATAAATGCATGGAATTCATTGAAATGTGTTTCCACTACTAAGGATTGCTAAATTACATGTGTGAAGGTTTAAAAAGAAGAAGTAAGTCGTGATGAAGATCGATGCCACCTGACAGCTGTGCAACAATGAAACATTTATTTTATTTTATATTTTTACAAGAAAGCACTGACCGAGAGAGAAAAACTAAGAATACTCTTGTACTATTTCTCTCCCAAATTTAGATCACATTTTAAAAGTCATTCGGAGTCATTCAAATACACATGAAAAGTCGATAGAGAACTAAAATCTGCATATTGACCTGACAGCTCTGTTCGTATTTTAAGGTTAAAACGTGATTTTTGAAAGTTTCATGCTAACAAAAAAGTGACATTTTCATGAGTGTGACAGCTTCAATAATATGCTAGTGTCAATAATATTAGTGATAACATAAGAGGTTCGTAGGATAACAAACACAGATGAAATTATGAAATATAAAGAAAAAATTCAGAGAAAGCAAATTTAAATAATCAAGAAAACCTTATCATATCAAGAAGTCGAGAATTGAATGAGCTATTATGGATTATAAAACCAATAAAAATAGCTGAAATGTGATTTCACAAAGACAAAGGATGATTAAAGATTGATTTATTCTTAACAGTGGAAATTATTAAAGGTGATGAGGAATCAGATTGGAATGAGAAACATGAATGTAGGGAGAGCTGTTGAGAGCTGAGTGTGGTTGGAGCAGTGATCAAGTACCTAGAGAAGCACAAATATTTGGAGAAAAAGAATCTGGGGTTTGTCAGCACAGTTGATAGAGAGGGATGCCATAAGAAAGGTGGTGATATTCTTTTTTCAGCGGAGATAAAGAAAAGAATTCGCCACCTTCAACCGAGATCAAATAGGGCGGAAAAGTGGAGAAAAGCGAGCTGGAATTGCAGGAGACGGCGATATGATGACGACGATACTGAAAGTAGTGCTTTTCGAGAGGAAATCTTGCAGAATCATCCTGAAAATGCCACTTTCTTTGCTTCAGCTGTTACCCTGGTGTCTCTGTCTATAGGCATCGTTTCGTTTTCTATACGCCCCTCAATTGTGGCCAATTTGCCGCTCTTTAATTTTTGATTTTGTCATTCTTTCCTTTTTATACCACCAAATTCTCTCTTCATTCCATATTTATTCCATCTATTTCGTGAGGCGATATCAGAGGTCTTTCTCAATAAGTGATTGCTGAAGAATACTGTCTTTTTGTGATTTCTGACGGTCAACCACAATATTATGAGACAAAAGCAGATATAGATTTTCCAGTCTTTTTATAAATTGGATATCACAATATAATATCAAATACTCAGTTTAATACTCAGGATATTATATTGACTCTATTTATAAAATAGAATTATAGTACGCTTCAAAATAATTAATAAAATAATGAAACAAGAATTATTATTTTATTAATTTTAAAGGGTTTTCTATTTTATAAATACAAGAAAGTAGCCCTGAATTCATATATTTAGAAAAATATATTGACTCATTAATTACAAAATGCGTATTCTTTAACGAGGTTCGTTGAAAATTATTTTCTAGTACTGGAACTCTCTGTGTCAGATTTTCTCTCAACAAACATTTTCCAGCACCTCCATCCTGATAAGAGCTGGATTACAAATATCACATCCAGTCTAATTATCGCACATGAATGCGTGAGTTGTTATCTTTGTATTTTGTCAAGACGTTGTTATTGGTTCAAGAAGAGCTGAGAAGTTAGCCGAAGAACTAGAATAAGAAAATCAAGACCGCTAACATGATAATAATTCCGAGACGAGCAACGTAACTTTGTTATTGGTTTTAATAGAATTATGAACCAAACCCTCCCGCGGTATTCTCAGCTTCGAAATAAGATTCTGTCAGACAATGCGCTCACAATGGTGTAGTTCACTGCTAGACAATATCTCAATTATTATTACTTTGTGAAAATCCTATAGAATAAACGTGCAACGAATAATAACGAACATGATATAGACTGAGAAAATAGCGTGGATTTGTGAGGGAGTACATTCATTGATACATTCAGTTTCATTGATCTGTACGAGATCTCGAACATCACTTTATTTCCATATTTCCCTTCTTGGAAAACGTTCAGGAAAAAACAAGTAATGAATGGTTACTACTTGAAGTTTTTTTTTGTTTGTTACTATGTTATAGCATTATTTAAATACATTTTATTATATCTATTGCATTCTAATCACATTTGATTTGCTTGCATTGTGGTTTGCTATAGATAGTGGCCTAGTAACAACTTAATGTATTCCCAAGGATATTGGAGAGGTTTTATCACTCGATCAGAATTAAGTAATTTTTTGAATGAATTTCGAAGCAGATTGCGATTTCATGTTACAGATCTATGTTTCCACATATTCGGAAAAGAAGAAAATTGTTATAGATTGATAATTAAGATGTGTTCCTGGCTCCATAAACACCATGAAGACTTGATACTTACGTGCATGACTTATTCTTCAGTTTGAACATATCATCCAATCTATGAGAGAAATATATTCCTGTGATGGAAATCTATCAATGTGTTTGTTAACATCGATAATTCCTGACTACAAACTCTCTCAAAACTGTTCACTCGCCAACGCCAAAATGTAACAACATCTCTGTACCTGGTTGTATAAAATTCTAGCAAGCTACTTTGCAGTATGGCAAACAGTGACAGGGAATGAAGTGCTAGTACAGGATGCTTCAGCTTGCAACCAAACTCGACATGATAGCGAAGAGAAATGGAGATAGAGAAGATAGATTGAGAGTGAGGGAGAGTGAGTGAGTGGGTGCTCTCCGGGGCTGAACACTCCAATGAGTAATTGTCTCCATTGAGGACAAAATTCGACAGGGAAACTTCTGCCATCCACTTTCTTCCATTCCTTGATTTGTTCTTTTCCATTTTATGTTCGTTCATTCGATCATTTGAATGATCAAAGAATAAAATATGATATGGAATGACATGATAAAATATAATTATATTCCATTCTGTTCACTATTTTCCTATCAATTAACTTTACCATAATCCACAATTCATATTCTCTCCATCCGAAACGAGACTTTTTCACAATATCGGATAGAGCTAAATACTTGAAAATCAATTAATTGTAAATTGACACTCGTATGCTACATATTGGTGCTTGCAATAAATATTGTAGTTCGAGTTTTCTAATATCTGGTTGAAATACTCAAGAGATGTCCAGAACCAATTATTTCAGGCGAATCTTTTTTGTGCTAAATACATAGTACTCCAAAAACCGTATTTTCGGTTCATTTTCCAGTTCTCAGCTATTTCCGCCAAATCCAGTCATCGGACAGAAAAATTCACTTCTGCATTTTGTTTAGATAATGAATCTCGAATATAATAAGCTGTCTATCTCCAATGAGTACTGAATCAACTGATTTTAGAGAAGAATAGGTTTTTTTATAATTGTTACTAGACTATCGCCTATGGTAACATTTAGTTTACAAAAAATTTGAATTTTTATCGTACAGAGAATTGGATTAAAATCAAGTCTACCAGATTTTTAAAAACCTGCGTTATCCATCTATAAGCGAGTGTTCATTCTGGGATTATTTTGCGAGCAAAAGGACTACTAGACATTTGTTTTTCCCTCCCAAATGCTCGAATCAATTTTGAGAGAAAGATACAGAATTAGAAGAAGAGGGCTGATTAAGAATGAAAGACGAAAAGTAATCCAAGAGACAAATCCGAAACTTCAACACAAGTTTACCAAAGTTATTAAGCTAATGGTGAAAGGTTTCCTCCGTAGAAGCAAACAGAATTTTCTACTTTTTCCCTCCCGTATCAATGGTTGTTCCACTCCCGATAGGAAGCTCAACTTGCCTGCTTCTACAGAAAAAGGCTTTCGCATTTTCTTTCCTCAAAACTGGCCAATGGAGATAGGAAAAGGAATTGGAGGGGATAGTTATATAAAATGTAGAGAAAAACAGAGCTTTTTGCAATCCAGCTGGATATAATATGTCAACATAATAATTATATTGTGATAGATAGTGATCATTATATTTACTAACAATCATCTATGATTATTCATTGTGTCGACTATCAATGCATTCATCTCTCAATTTGAAAAACGATATGAGGGTAGGGAATAGGAAATGAAACAAGGAATTTAGACACATCATTCGTAAGCTCATAGCAACTTGATAATATTATTCAGAATTCAAATGAACTATGTCACATTCAATCGTCGAACCCATCGTCATGCTTGAGTCTACAACAATAGGTATAGTTTTGAAACATCTTTTAAACGAATCAATTTTACATGATAGCATAATTCTATCATAATAATGGTTATTCCATATACAGACTGAAATAAATTCCTTGGTGTATTCACGACTTGAATCCTGATATCAAATCTTCATAAGCTCTCTAATATTCTAAATGAAAACTTCTAAGGATACCATTGTCTGATGGCACACCACAGTACTCATGGAAACATATAGCTGTCTATTTCCTTGCGGCTCCCCACATCAGAGCGACTAAATTGGTGAGGTAGGAATCGTGATGGCAGACAGTGGCAGGAAACATTGAGGCAGTGTCTTAAGTATGAAATGAGGCGGCAGCAAGGAGAAGAAAGGACATGAGAAAAGGAGACCGAGTCGTACTAATGCCTTTCCCATGTCGCCAGTCGGGTCTAATTCAGGCCGCAGGACATTAGGGCGAGCGGAGCGGACCTGATCCCCGGGGACGTATTCCCGGTTACTGATTGAAATGCTGTGCTTGCCCCCAGCACTCACACAAACTTTTCGATTGCTCTGAATTATGTAAAATGTAGGCAACCGAATGAGAAGCCGGTCCTGTGTCTTGAAAGCTTTCAGCTGTTTACTCATACTCGTATAATACGGCTGTAAAATGATGGTTCATGATAGTCTCTTCTGGAATGGTTTATCTTGAGACAGGATAGTTCAAGAATCATATTTCTCCAACCTTCCTACGTATTGTTCAGAAATTTGTAGAAATTAATCTATCATCCATGTAGCACGTTATTATTCATAACACTCTAAAAACTAAACAGTCTGCAAGATGGAATACTTATGTCGAGGTGCATTCGAATAATGTATAATCTTGAGGTTATGATTTCGTTTGTGAGAGTGAAGAGGAAACATTGGTCATTTACTGGAATATTATCACCTGAATGCTATTGGAAGTACATTGAAAAAGTGTTATGACTAATTTTCAATAGAGATTTTAAGAGATGATGAATTAGAAACTAGAGAGTATAAAGTGTACGATTATTTCCAAGAGTACAAAGTAGAAGAGAAAATATCCACTTCTGTAAATCCGGAGGAACAAGTCCCCAACTGTTGAGATTGTATGAAGAATGGCCATGGGCGATCTGCAATATCTTTCAATATTCTTGGAGCAGAGCATTTCTCTCCCCAAAACTGCGATGGAAACGCCAATAGAGCCGTTACACCGGACAAGTGGAGCCACTATATTATTATTCTGGACAGACCGGTAGCTTGTTGAAAGAGCCAGTAGCAATATGGGGTACACTTAACGATTTATTACGCCAAACCCAGTTTTTTCTGCAACATATTGTCTGTCCACTTATCTTCCGAACGAAGGGTCATGTCCTACATATTTATGAACACATTGAGAGGGGCCTCCACTTGAGCCCATCCAAATGTGTTACAAATCTGGACATTTCGACCGATCTTGAATTATTGCTACAACAAAATTGATACTGGATACTGTGTCGTGATTCTCGAAAATAAAAATAAATAATACTTCTATACTGTAAAAGAAAACTTGAGTCACAATTGTAAAGTATTAGGACCACTGTTATAAGAAAGTCACAATAAATTATTAATGAAAATCAATTGGAATTTTAAGGTATCCAATTACATCCAAAATCTCCCTAGTTGAAGAGAACAGTGTTGGAGTAATAATATAACAGATAGGCTCTCGCCTAATAGTATTTGTTGTGGAAGAGTTTCTAGAATTAGATTTCCAAGTCTTCTTACTGAGTGATTGTTTTGAATTTCTCCCTCCTATTTCTATTCCAATAATTTATAAGATCAATTATTATTGAGCACATAACAGTAAACCATGAAATATTCAATGAAAAGTGTATGAAATAACAATTTCGTGCTTGATACTTCCAATATTTTGAATGGCGCTCTCAATACATATTCTATATCGCATAACCAGTGCGGTCTACCTACGGTTGAATGCAGTACTTTAACTATGAAAATCGATAGTGCAAACAACACCGTGTCACCCACCTATTGAGTTCTATGACCCGAATTTAATATTCAGTTGTATTGCACATTGCCTTATTGGTCAACCGCAACAACAATATTATTGATTCAGCTGAATGTCATTCCATTCATAGAACAGAGACAGAGTGACATTAGAAACATTATCATCCATGATGAGCTTGTACCATAGTGTCGGAATTGTTTGCAACATTCACTGACAATAATACAATATCCCCATGAATGCACGAGTTTTTGTTCTATTTTCTGAGTATTTAGTCGTACTAGATCGTATCTCGTGTATTCCATGATAGAAATTGTATGAATTAGTACAATTTAATGAATTATTGGAGAATGTATTCAGAGATCAACATTCTTTCAATAATTGAAAGACTATTAATAAATTATCATCGAGGGTAGATTATGAATGAATTGCAATGCAAACAAACCGACATTCGACTGAATTACAATGAATCTAGCAAAAAACCTGTCGATGGCAAGGATGTTACACATTCGATTCTATCAAGAGGTGGTCACTCATACGTTGATGCAGTCTTGGAAGCAGCCTCCTCTTTCTAATGCAATACCAGACAGGACCACTCAAGAGCCTTTAATAATTCAGAAAAACATCCTACTCCGTTCTTCTCAGCTTTCTCAGGCTTTTTCTCAATCTCAATCAAACAATATCGATCCTTGAAGATTTACACTGTATTTTCTATAATATGATTTCATTCTCTTAATTGTCCATTTTATTTCAACGATTTACTAATTATTCCAAAACTAGTTTTAGAGATTTAATTTCTTGTTATCTCTCAAAAAATATGAGAATATGAGAGTTTTTAGTTCTTTCATTCAGTTCTAACGAGGTCGAATTATGAAATGTTTCGAAGTGGAAATCGATAAATTTAATGTTGTGTGCTTATTGAAAGTAATTGGAGGTCAATTATTATATTATTTTCCCATGGAGTTCGTCTCTTTTGATAGAGGAGGAATATTTATTGGGAGGAATGGAAGGTTAATTATTATTCTCTTATTCAGTTTGTCTCTTTCGACAGAAGGGGAATTTTTTATAATCCTAGCAATTCTTGGAGTTTTACATAGGAATCTTCTAGCTTCACACATTCATTTTCTAAGGTTCCTCCGTGTTGGAGTAGAAATATTTGCTTCAGGCGTCCGGAAGATAAACGAGAATCTAAGTGAGTGGTTGAACGAGAAATGCACAGAAAAAAGATTTGCTGCCGGTCGACTGCACTTTGTAATCCGTGAACTCGGAAGGAGTAAATCTTAGCTGGATATCCATTAGTTGTCGATGTAGTCGCAAGGAGCGCTGACCGTCTCCAGCAAACTTCTTGAAACGCTTTGACCCTTCGAGTGAATTATGTAACGGCACCGAATCACTCGCCCTTTGATTTCCCCCTAAGGAATCTTCGACAGTTTTTTTTACGGCTTGCAGGAATTTCTAGTGCTCGAGAAGTGTCTTGCAACAGCAAAAAGCGAATAAAACGAGAATACTGAGCTAGTTATGTAAATATAGAGGAGCGAACAAGGGAAAAATGGAAAAAAGCAACAAAGAAAACCCTGATGATGGTAGTCGTAAATATTGTGAAGGCGTTCTGCTCTGATTTTAGAAATCATTTGATGCGAAAATGCATGAAGAATGAGGAAAAGAGACGAAATTTAAGCTCTTCAATGTAGGTAATCTAGATATTCTCTCTTAACTGACATTTATGAATAATTATGGTAATTTCATGCTCTGTATATATAGTAAAAATGGAAAAAAATTGATTTCATAAATTTTTCATGACTTCCGTGCTGTTTGTAAGGACATGAGCATATTCAACATCATTTTCTGTGCCATTCGAATTAAAATTCCGTAAGCGGTGCTGGAACAAAATATTTCCAAACAAGTATTATATAGGTGGCACACGCAAGCACACACACATAGAAGAACATTTATCAATTTCCAATGAAATTGATTGATTATTGATTCTTATAACCATAGAAAATATTATGATAGCTTTCCTCAATATCATCATTAATCTCATCATCATTATTATCTTCAAATGCTATTTCTCACTGAAAACCCCGTTAGTGACACAAGAATTAATGCAGCTGATCAATACCAATTTCATGTGAAGGACCATTTGCAGTTAGGATCAAGCCTTATCTGCGCTTCACTGGAGATGAGATATTTTCGTGAACAAGAGGAATGTAACCGAATAAAAACATGGCGCACGGAATGGATGAGCAATAATATGGATATGACATCGACTTGGGACTCGAAACCGCACTTCAAATCGAGGACACTTTGTTTTTATTATTATAGCCGAAGGGTTGGATCCAGTGACGCCTATTGCTCTTCGTGCTGGGTCTCGAACCCGGCAGTCTCCTTCATTTTGAGCTGACCATCAGTTGTGGGTGAGCCCTTCCTTGGTCCTTGGACTGTCCTTTCTACGATTACCACTCGTCATCTGGTCAAATAACTGAATCCTTCATCCCGGGCCATCGTTCACGTTCTTCGTTCTGATCCCCTCCTAAGATTGCCCCAATCTATCTTCAGATCCATCAATTTGCAGAACTTTCTCCACAAACTATTATCGATTCGACTTCTTTCTACAGAATATGTATGGGTGGGCAGAAGTTGTGGAATTTTGCCTCCTATCAAAATTCTGTTTGTGATTTAATCTTGTTTTCATTTCACACTTGATCACAGGAGACTGTTGGAAATACTCTAACTCCTCTGATCCATTCAGAAGCACAACAATCATTCACATTGAAGATATATTTGTTCATCATTCTCAATTAACCCTGCCGATTCTTTTATGAGAGTTAATGCCATTGAAAAGTTGAACTCACTGAACTTTCGTATATCAATAAAGCTCCCGTACGAATTCCAAATTACATTAATGTACATCAATGTCAAATACACTACCAAGTACCAATAGAATTATCAATAGGCTTGTAATCCGATTCTCTGCGGCCTTCTGAACTTCCAAAAGATACAATACAGAAGATAAACGTGAAATGGCATATGATATGATTCAAACTAGTGAAAGTATTAGAGGAAGATGTAAAATTTAGATGATACAGTATTAAGGAGGAGGATGTGAGCTACGATGATTTGAGACGAGAGATAATTCTATCAAGGTCATGCGAAATTAATAGATTTGAGACAATGTCCACAGCAGAGATTGTACGAGTAGTTCGAAGTTTCTGAAGATCACAGGAAAATGTATCGGATGTTATTGGCTTTGATAGGAGAATATACTTTACAAAGATCCAGCAGAAATTCCATACCAGACCTGCTTACGTCAGCAAACACACCCAATTCTGTCAGTGCATTGTTGTGACCATTGACTGGACATCATGACCAGCCTTTGAAAAAGTCATGAAGAACGAGTGAACACCGGAATCGACTGACTGCCGTGCTTCCGTGCATTTCATCTTCCCCTCGGCGACCGGCGCCCGCCGTTGGTTTGCATAAACAAATTTCCCCACAGATTCGTTTGGACTTGGTGGCCGCTGGGGCCAAAGCTGTTCTCGGCCTATTCATATTGACTGCCTTCCCGTTCCCCTTTCCAACACCAATTCATGTTTTATTGCCGACTAGATGGACCAACCAGTTCAATGCGTTTCAACGAGGACTGCTATCAAAAGGGAGCAATATCGTGTCGACGTTGTGAACCTCTCATTCACAGGGCTGTTGCGATTTATTGTATGCAAATACGATCAGTGACGATGGTCTTGTAGAATGTCATGTAATCAATAACGGAACAAAGAGTTCGAATTGGATTCAAAAAGAAATCAGAACAGTGACTTGATATGGGTAGTTTTTTCGTGGAAAGAAAACTAGAAAACTATCTGGATTTTATTTATGGAATAGAATGATACGAATAGGTCTTGAAGATGAAATTCCTCATACGATTGAGGACTAGATTCTGGTATTATTATTCCTAAATGACTGAAATGAGTTGAAAATTGAGAGATCGATCGACAAGATATTCCGTTTCTTCATTTTGTAAAGATTCGTCTGACTGATAGGAGAAATATTCCTCACTAGAGATAAAGTCACTCATATTTAGATATATTAAATATAATAATTAGTTTGAGATAGTGGATTCACTGGACTGTAATGATTCAATGAATTCATAAGTTGACAAAATGTGATGCAGCTTGCGAATTGCCAACCACTGATAGGAAATTCAAATGGATACCACCAGAACGTTATCACAAAAACTCATTCGTTATGAAGTGACACTTTACAAGCTTTGAGGCATTCAATCAAGAAATATCACTGTATTCATCACATTTTTAAACATACGTAAACTTAGCTTCACAGACCAGCAAGTAATCAGATAATTTGGAGAAGTTATGAATGTAAACCAACTCTTGTGCTGGCACAAGCGGTAATTAGGTCTGCCTCGCATACAGGCACGAGGTTAATATCATGTGAGAATCAACCGAGCCGGAAAATATTTGCTCTACCTCTAATGAGTGTGTACTCAAAACTGTGGTTGCTATGTCGGTGTGCATATGCGTAGGTGTTTCATGTACCTCACATGAAAATTGCTACTAATACACTCATACAGGTGATGTACAGATTATTTGTTTCTTTTCATCCTTCCTATTCCACTCTCTCACTATTCTTCTTTTATAATGAATGGTTCCTCTCCCTCCTATCTTTCCCTCTATTTTTCTCTTGATCAAATTCGAAACATCGGTAAGAGGAACCATTTTTACAGCTGTAAAATTTCCCCCGTCTCTCACATTACACGAATACGTTCCTCCGAATATCCTCCACCTTTTACCCCCAAATTTTCTCTCTCCATCTCCGGCTTTCTCTTCCTCTCCACAATCTTTTCCTGCCTCTCAGTTTTCCTCCCAGTACTTACAGAGAAGTAGCATTAGAGACTCAGTGGCAGAGCAGCCGCATTCTTTGGGTTTTATCTCTCTCCACCCTCCACTGTAATTACTGTGAATCCCCCAATTACTAGACACACCCAATCAGGTTGTCCCTTGTTGTACTTTCCGTCCAACGTGTTTGGCTTTTGTCGTAACATCAACACCTCGTAATTTGCTTGTAGAGGTTTTAGGTTCAAATAGTTAGAGTAGAAAATCTCTGTTACTGAATGCAGTCAAATGATCATAAAGCCTCTTTTTCTAGAACTCTTCAGTTACGCGGTGTATTATTGAGCTTGGATCGACAAAATTACATTTCGATATATTTCACTCAAGTATAACTCATCATTTTTCTAAGTTTTTGAATGGAATCAGGAGATGACATTAGCTGCTCGTTATTTTCCTGTAATTTTCTGTTGCAGGTATTTTGTCGTTTGGTTTAAGAGAACTCCATTTTTAATGTTGTATGTTCCAAATTCACTCTTACATGAGTTCGATATCCCGTAACTGACATAATGCATGTTGTTTGAATTAGGATATTCTCAATATTTTCTTGTTCTAGTGGCTACTTTGATAATAAGTGGGTTGTGGTCAACGACTCTTTTTCACATTGTACTTACAAGTATAACATATACAATAATATTTATTTATTCATTTCACAATCACAACATTAAATTAATGATTGGGAGAAAATCAACAATAATAGAATAGTTATATTATTGCAATATAGGCCTACACTGTCTACATTGTAGAGTATGTCATTACCTATGAATATATCTCATTACCTTGCAAGTATCCTGTTTTATTATCAGAATTCCATCAATGAACTACGGTAAAATTTATATATTATGTAATATTCATATAGACAGTAATTATGAAATTATTGTAAGTAACTTGAAAATATAATGAATCTTTTTCAAAAACTTTTCTATCTGTTGCACTTGGAAACTCAATCACTGAGCTTCTCATATCTATCATAAAATATCTTGCTATCATGTTGATTGATGATCACCGCCAGACAACAAACGCCAGAGCTGAGTGACGTCACTCGATTAATACATCGCATTACTTCAAGTCACTCGGCTAATTGCAACCGCCTATCTCCATTTAATGCGGTGCAAGAGACCAGAGCAGTCAGTCAAACAGACGAGACAGTCTGCTGTTTCAGGCGAATAATTTGTCGCTCAACAGCCTCAGGGCAACACAGGCGATCTTTGAAAACAACTGAGAGGACAGATAAGGCAGAACCGAGAAGATATATAGTGAACGATCGTTCTATGTGTACGTGAGAGTGAGTGCTGTGAAGAGAGGGGAAGTTTGACAAAGATGATGTGATGGAGTGGAGTGGAAGAGAGTATGATGAAGTTAGAGAGACGAGAATTATAACTGAGGAGAAAGAATCAAGTAGAAGATAGAAAGACTAGACTGAGGAATGAGGAGAGAGAATCAAATGAAAAACAGTGAATGAAAGATGAAGAGGCTGGAACAATATCTGAGAAAGACAATGTGATGAAGAAACAAGGATTCGCGATTTAATAGGAACTCTTGATGGTGAGGGAGAAGGAGGAAGCGTTATAAGAAGAAATAGGGAAGAGGGAATATGGATGGGTGAACAGAGGAAGTTCAAGGGAAGAGAAAGAGGATGGTTTACAGATTTATGGCATTGTAATGGGAGCAAGTGCCACATCACCGTAGCTCTTCTCTATACAAAGACAGCTTAGGATATAAATTGGATTTAAGGACTTCTTTACTCTTTTTTATACCCCTTGTTTTTCTTAGTCAACCCGCCTCTGCTTTCTCTCCTGTAGTATATCTGGAGTCACCTCAAGCTTTTCTCAGAGAATTGTGGTGGGGGACTTTATAACGACGCGATTGTTGTGGATATTTTACAAGTGTGTTTCGCTCCTCAAGTGTCATTTTGGGGTCGGAGTCTGTGATATCGCTTCCGAAAAACTAACCAATGTCCTCTATGCTCCACATAAATGAGATATCAGCAGTATTATTGAATATAAGCAATAATATTTTTAAAAATAATATTTTTTGAAAAATTATACATTCACGGCAAATATATAGAGAACATTGCTGGCAGTATGAATAATTTGATAGACAGATACTATCAGTTATCTTTTCTTCAGATATATTTCTACTATCAGCTAATCTAACAGCAATTTCAATTGGAATGTGGAATCTTTATATTACATTTATTTCTACCATCAGTTAATCAAACTGTATTCTCAATTGGAATGTAGAAATGAAAGATAAAGATAATCATTGAGGGAGTTAGAAGATAGTAATATACAGTTTATGAAATAAGGGAAATGAAAATCATGTAATTTACTTTAGAATTCATTTACATTGTGAACATGCAAGTTTCATTGAAGAGCTATTCAGTATGAGATGACATATTTAGTATTTTGTATTCATGTATTTGGAATGCAATTAACTTTTCTGATTTGTTTTGATATTGGATTGGACTTTTCCTGTCATGTATGATTAATTGATAAATAATTAAAAATTGATTCATCCAACGTCCATTGAATCAACACTAAGGTGTAATAAATAGGATATTTATCACTCAAATAGAATACGATTGAAGGCGAGGTAGAATGATCTAGAGAAATAATCAGCATACTCAGGAGAAATAGTGGAGAATTGCTGAAGCAGTGGAGTCATAGCCGTCTGTATTCGAATGTCGTAAAGCAGCCGCGTCTGGCACATAAACAAGACACCGAATCAAACTTCTTCTCTAGTTTGACTCTTCTTCCGTAGTGAGCGAAATAACCTAACAAAGGTATTTATTGAGGGATCAGTGCTTTATTCGGCTCGCTTCTCGTATAGCCCTTTTATTTTGATCAGAATTGTCCAAATAACTTCCGCTCCATTACGCTGCTATACGGGTCTAGGGTTCAATCTGCCAGGTCTTTGTTTCAGGCTCAACTGGTATACGAAGAACGTGATTCCCATAACTCTACCTGTTGTATCCACAGCTCCAAGGGATCTTCCTCAATGCCAAGTATAGTTCATAGAAGAGGATGAAGGCTGATTCCGACGTATCAGTATCATGCAGTGAACCTGTCCGGCACAATGAGAATATTATTCCCATTAATAAGTTTTATTTTTCACCATTATAGGTTTTTTCCGCTATTATGAGTTCTATTTTTCGCTATTCATACTCGCTCGACCGGGCTAAGTGGAAATAGTACCTTTGGAAGTCATATCAATTATATTTTCACTGTAATGGATACTGTTAGTAGGAGTCCGCCAATCTATTACTACGAGTAACACGAACGAACTAAATAGACCTTCTTCTCTCATTTGTGCTTATACCATAATCATAAACCTTTTTTTAGTGGAAAGCAAAATGATAGAGAGACTAAATTCAATTTTCCCTCAACCTCACTCGTAATTTGAATTCTTCCGAACCATTCATCTAGAAATATTTTCTTAAGTTTATATGAAGGCTAGCGTCAATAAATTTCCAAGTATTTCAAAGAGTTAGGATTAGTTTTGTAGAGAATGTTGAGTGAGGTGTAGTGTTCCACTAATCAAATTCAATGAATGGAGAAACAAATAATGAAGAATATATCGTTCAACGTATTCAAAGACCACAAGAAGGTCATCGACTTCAATTCACCAGTGTATATTATTGGAGTAATATGATATTTGGAGAGGAGGAGGATGGAGTGGAAGAGAAAGTGAAGGGGAATTTGAATGCAGAGGAGTGAGAGGGGTTGGAGGAGGAGGTGGATGAAGAGAAGATGAAGAGAAGGATGAAGTAGAAGAGAAAGAGAAGGTAGAAGGAGGAAGTGGTGGATCAGGGAGAGGGAGTGGAAGGGGAGGAGTAGGAGGAGGAGGTGGAAGCGGGTGGGGAGGAAGGTGTCTACTAGGAAGGGCGTTCATCGTTAGTTATGAGGAGCGTACAAAGGTGCTCGTTAGTAGTCGAGAAGAGTGAAGAAAATATGAGATGGGTCCGAATGGTCAGCTCTGTGAGAAGAGGACACTCCAAGGATTCGGACGTGCCTATCTGGATTTACACATAAGTTGAAAGCATGGGGAGTGGAGAAAAACGATAATAAGAAGAAGAGGGAAGGGAAGAAGAGGTGATTGTAAAAGAGCTCATCGTCCACGGGTTTGTTGGCTACGGATTAGAACTTGTCCAGTCTCTGTCCCTTCAACCAACATATCCCTATTCCCTCCCTCTCTTTCCTTTCCTCTCAACGCTCTTCATCATCATATAGTCTTCATCCCTCTCTCAACCCTGGTGACTCAAGAAGACTCGAACTCTCTCATCATCTACGAGCTTTCCTGATCAACACCCAGACAAACCCCTGACCACCAACTTTCAAGCAGACCCTTGCACAAAATCCAAACCCCATTTCTCGAAACCCTTCCAATTCCAAATTGTAATAATGATAAATGCCGTTTGACACTCCCGGGTCCACGACAGTAGTTATCGCGTCGCCTTGTCAGACGCCTTTGATATGCATATTGAGCTGCTCACGTGATTTAAGTGTCCGAACGGTGACGACTGGTCGAGACCTCAATAATCTGTTCTATTCAGCAATAAATGAGCTATGCAGGACAGGAACTCATCAGCTGTTTGGGAGAATCAAGCTTGTATCAGACAACCCATTAGTCATCATTAAAACATTTCACCTATTCACCAATGTGACAAGAAGAAGAAAAGGGCTTCATCAACTGTTTGTTTCAAATTTGATGGATTTGAAACTTATGGAGACCGCATGAAACTTATGTGGAGAAAATCACATAAATGATAGAATGATACGCCTACAATTGAAGAGGCGAGTGGAATTGTTTAAAAAAATCTTGAGTAAGTATGACCAAGGATTTATTATGGTGTAATAAGGTGATTCTGGTTGATCAAATCATGAAATAATGAAATAATGAAATATTTTTTAGGATTGTTTCACTAGTCTGAACCAATACGATATCACATAAAGATCAGATGAGAGCCATGTTATTCCATTGAAGGGGGGCTTCTTGAGGGCTACAATGAAAAAGAACAGTAGCAATGAGCTAAAGATTAAAGTCTCAGTAACCAGACGTGGAATCAATAAAAAATGAACAACTGAGGATCATATGCACCATCTACGTTCTATGTGTAATCTTATCTGAATTTCGGAGAGGAACACACAAGGTTGGCTTATTTTTACTCTCTATCATTTTGATAATAAAGAATGAAGTTATAGTTTCATTTCTTATAATGTGTTTCATTCCGTGTATAAACAAATAACTGATACATCCACGCTACCGAAATGGTTCTTTTGAGCCTAAAAGGAATTAATCTCTCATCATATAATCTCTCTCTTTCATTTAGAAAAAGCCCAGGGCTTGTGGGAGTCAATCGTCACTGATAAAAGTTACAGTATGAGTAACACATTAACACACCAGGTAGGCCTATGGTTACAATGATTTGAAAATTGCCACATTGACTCGAAAGTTTTCTTTAGTGGGTCATGTATTGCTTTATTCTTGAAATTATTTCATTATTCTCTGAAGACAGTCTATTGCCACATTTTGTCTAGGGATAAGCTTGCCAACACGAGAACAAAGAATACAAACTGAGACCTGAGCCACAATACCACACACGTGCACTTTTCCTGACACAGTCATCGAGAGAGAGATATTGGATGGAAGAGAGCAGTAGATAACTTGGGGAACAAACTTTAGAAAAGTTTGACTGAAGTTTTGTTGTTATACGCAGAAAAGTAAGATGGCGGAGTTTCCTGAGTGCCAAGCTCTCTTCTTGTGAAGAAAGAGATAAACGATCGGAGAGAGAATGTCGAATACAGAGAAGGGTTGCCTTGCAAGAAATAATAGAGAGAGTAGGAGAGAGCGTTTGACAAAGTGTTGTACAGGAGCCATCTTTTCTATCCCACATAATGTAAGGTGGATAAACATCCAGACGATCGGCACATTTCCAGTTTCCACCCATTACTATAACGCAGTAAGCACTGCATTTCCATCCATACTGAAGGAGGTCTGTGGGCTAACATAAATTTAATTCCATCCACTAATAGAATATTTCAGAAATGGTGGGTATGTGTGTACTCGTCTGTTGTGATTGTGATATCTCATGACACTATCTATAAATAAAAAGGATTTCAACAACACTTTTGAAGAGGTCCGTGTGCTACTGAGTATCGTACCTTTTTTTCCAAAATTCAAACAATTAATTACATGAATTGTCGATTATTGATGATTCATAAGTATGAGAATAACTCTTCTACTCGTTTGAATTTTTACGAAATATTTCCTCTTCCATCAAATTTCCTAGCTCTTCCTGAAATCTCAACATTATATAATATATCACCTTAATATCGTATACATATCGTAAATATGAATCTGATTGAATATAAACTTTTCATATCTCGTCAAAATATGCTCATCTTCTTCCATTTTGGAGGAACTCCTTGAATAAGACATTTCGCTTAAGAAGATATCATTGTGAAATCTATAGAAGAGAAGTGAGACCGGTTGATGAATGTGGAAACACCAGCCAAATCAACAGGTGAAGTGAGCTGCGAAGATTAATGATGCAGATTGATGGAACTCTCTAACCCCCCACCCATTTCGCTCACCCCACCCTTTCTCTGAACACGGTTACCATATCCACCCCATCAGCCTCCAATTCCCTGTCTTCGCTGTTTACTGTCACATTAGTTTTGTATACATCATTAAACGAGCAAGCAGAGCTGCAAATTAATATAATTCAATAGTGCGTAATTCGGTTTGGCGTTGTGAGTGAGTGCATATCGACGATACGCGCCCGGTGTGTAGGCCCCACTGCAGCACTCAATAAGCAGCCATTCTCTCTCTGTTGATGATCAGCTGCTCATTTTGCTGGAGATGGAGACAAGCCGCAAGTTTGTCTCTTCCCATGATAAGGATGATGAGATGAAGGGGGAGTTAGTCATTTGCCTAGATGTTGTTTAAGCAAAGAGGAGATAATATCGAGGCTATAGTAGTTCTGAAATTTGAATGAGCTTGAACGAGAAAAAGTGTATTGTACTTCTATCATGAATTAGAAAGAGCTACTATTCCTCAGTAGTCAATTTCTCTTCAATCTCAAACATGTACCTGATACATGATATTCATTTTCATTTCATAGGGCTACTACAATTATTTAAATTTAATTATAATCATCTAGTACCCTTCTTATAATTTATTAATGCACAACATGTTTCAACG
The DNA here is from genome assembly GCF_014356525.2 of Nilaparvata lugens. Lineage (NCBI taxonomy): Eukaryota > Metazoa > Arthropoda > Insecta > Hemiptera > Delphacidae > Nilaparvata > Nilaparvata lugens. Next base: position 12,166,924 of record NC_052513.1, on the reverse strand, counting down.
CGTAAGAGTCATTTTCAAGAAACATGATACACAGGTGATTTGAATGAGAAGAAAACCTTCAGTTCTCTCAAGGATATTCAACATTAATAACATTAATCAATGATGTAGGACTGGGGAATGAGTTTTATATTATTCCTGTCTCCATCGAATAAACTTCTAAGAGATTCTCTGGGATTATTTTAGCAGGAATTGGTCATCAATCCATACCTATTCAAGTTTCACTCGAACTCCCAAAATATATCCTGCATGTTTGGATGTAGAATATAACCCCTATTGGGAAAGTGTGATTCATTCAATTAGAATTCATACGTTTTTTGAGAAAGAAATGATCAAATAAGAAATTTCCAGAGTAATATCTCATTTGATAGCTGGAATATTGATCCACTTTTGCCCCCTGAGAAATGTAGTTGATAAGTGGTCCATCAGCAGCATCCTAATTGCCGAGCCGACAACAAACAGCGACTGTTTGCACAAAACTAGTTTCGATTGCAATCAGCAATTCCGGCAATAATTCGAGGCGGCTGCGATGAAGTGATCGAACAACGGCTAATTTCGGCTCGGTAGCGGGCGTGAAACGAAGAACAACGGGCATTAGTATTGTAAATCAGGCCATGAGCAGAAGGGTGAGTCCGGCTAATTGACCTAAGGGGTGTGTTAACAAGGAATAGGGCTGACCCTTCGATATCTGTTGTACCCGACAAACAGGGGGCTTCCAGCCAGCAGCCAAAAATCCTTGGCGCTCCCCTAAACGGACTTCTAGTCCGGCCGTCTTCTATCTTGGCTTGGCACCAAATTTATATCACTTGGGCGGGGTGTGAGTCAAACACCAGCGACAAACGTCCACCGAAGTGCTAATGAAATTTAAGAGATCTACACTGACCCTCCTCCTACCTCACACCCTTCCGGTCCAGAACGGCCGCACTACTGCAATCAAACGAAGCCGTTATTTGCTCACCAGCAACAGAATGCACTACATCACTTTTATTTCGTTCCGGAGCCGTTTCTTTCGCTATCCAATATTATCCCTTTCATCACTCTACTCTACCAAGGAGACACACTCCAAGACATTACCCCTCCTTGTTGCTACTTTATCTTCTCGCTTTCTTTTTCTTTTGCTATTTTCCTCCTACTAATTCATCAGTTAAAATATTTCCCACTAGTTCTTCGCATTCATCCACTCTCCGGATTGGTATTCCTTCATGTAAGTTATAAAAGTAAAATTAAAATAGAATCTTTTTGGAAAAAACCTCTTACATATTTCAAAAAAGTAACTCCATTAAAGTTTATTCTAGGAAAGGGTTCTGAGTTCTACTATATCATCAGAGAGCTAAACTATATTGTAATTTTTTTCTATTCAATATCACACAATTTCTAATGAACTATTAGCTGTTACATGGAGCATAATTGTCAGATCAGGAACAAAGCGACAACACTTCTGTGTAACCAAGAATAATAGTACTCACTTCAATAGATTCGATACATCCTCAAGCAATCATACCTGGAACATAGAAAATAAAGGTTTTAGAATATGGATTATCGGTTCCATAATCGTTTGATAATCCAAATGATGGTCGTATGATCAATTTGATCATATCGATTGATAATCCAATCACAGGAGAAGTAAGTTCACCCTAGATGGATTCCACATCTTAATTTGTAAAATGATTCAACAAAACGTATTGCTCTGTGTTGGTGGAATTTGAAGTGTTAAAATATATAGAAAGACAAACTGTAATCTAGTAAGAGGTTGATTCGTCTACGCTACGGGACTAAGACAGCGGAAACGAATCCTTTTATCTCGGATAGGGAGCATCCCTGTTTTTCCGGGGAGCTCCGCTTTGCCAAGGAAACCTCCAGCTTTTGTTCCTTTTTTATGAGGGTGGAAAAGAACACAGAGAACACAGACGGGTCTCTGCTGTCCATCAATGTTCAATTGATCGAAAGCGAGCGACAAAATATTTCTAGAATCCAAAGAGTCATCGTCCGGAACGAACCAACAACTTTGCTCTATTTGAACGGAACGGAACTGAAAACGAAGAGGAGGGATAGAACTGTGAGGGAAGCTGTGAAAGAAGTGTGACGTGGAGCAGTTGACGGAACTGGAGCGAGAGGATGAATCAAAGTGAGAAGAGCAGTAGAAGAGAGAGAAGATGATATTTTTGATAAATACTTGGGAGTATCCAGTACAGTTGGGAGTTGCTCCGTACCGAGTTTTTGACCTACAGCAATTCATGTCCAAGAGAACATTTATGTAAAAATCTTCAATATTCGAACTAGAGCTGATTTTCATTAGAAACATTTCCAGACTAATTTATGTGTAAGATTAATTTATGTGAAAATCTTCAATATTGGAAACGAGAGTTGATTTTTATTAGAAACATTTTCAGACTGGAATTTATGGAATTATGATTGAGTACTCTTCTACAAGAAATTCATTCAGCCTTAGTCATAATGATGGAAAATACCAGCGAAATAGATGAAAATGATGATTTAGTTCAGAAGACGAAAACAAGGAAATTCAAATGAGCTATTTTCAGAGTTCTTACTGGATGATAGAAAATAAATATCATTTATGAGGAAGTGATAAGTAGAGTGAATTAGAGTAATATTCAAATATCCCCACATTAGTAATGCCTTATGAACAAGTACTATAACCTAGTACAATATCAATAGTTCATTATCTATTGTTAATCACAACATTCCCCATTATTAACAGGCAACAATCCCCATTATCCACAGTCTTATTGATGGAAAATCAAAAACGTGTGAAACAATTGAATAACTTGATTCGAGACAAAAAACAATTTATTCGAATCTGTTATCTGTCGGTTTATACATGATTGTTACAAAATCATTTAGTTGACATGAGTTGGGAAATTAACGATGACATTCTGATTCATGTTAAAATAACGAAATCATGAATCAATTCTCAGATTCCACAAAAACTGAATGAGGAAATGGATAACGTCTTGAGCAGAAATAGGGACGAACATTACCAACATCTTAGTGCCACAGGGGAAGAAAGATACGTTTCTTACTTACTGTTCACATCAGCATTGACAGCCGAGTTTTTTGAGATGATATCCTGAACTTTCTTTCCCAACTTACTGTCCCATCAGAGCGGGACGTCTTTTTAGCTGTCCATCCGATATTTTAAGCCATTTAAAAGGTTAACAGAATAAGATTCGATGTCAACAGATCCTGTAAAGCTCTCTTCGTATCATCCCCTGACTGGTTGTCCTTTTTCCACTTTAGTCTCCTCATGTGAATGTGTGTGTTTGTGTGCAACGTCACTTAGTCCCCTCTCTAATCCCGTCTAGCAACGTTCTGGGTTCTGGTCCAACTTCTTGTTCTTTCACGTTGTGAACCGACTCAGTCTGCTTGTGTCGTATGAGACGTTTTCACTGAGCTGAGTGAGAGGGTTGAAGAGTGACAGCTAACAGGTGAGAAGAGTCACACACGGTTCACAACGGCGACAAAGAGGTAGAAACGACCAGAAAGGGAACGAGGTTGAAGACCTTTTCTCCCCAGCGCGAAATCTCTCCATCAAGCCGAGTCGTCCCTTGCAGTATTGCAGACTCCGTTGACGTGATTCCTCCCCCACCTTCTTCGCTCCTTCTTTTTCTTCTCATGTTCATTCATTATTACAGTGATCCGGCCCGGTAAATCTCATCCCCAAGCACATACTTAACAACTTCCTACAAATTTAAACAGTTCCAACATTTTCACTCCCCGAAAACACTCTTCTTCAATCCACATGACGTAGACAGCCTTCGCCTAGAGGATAGATTGAGAAGAGTGACAAAGAAAGTGGATGAAACAGGAGTAGTGAGTGGATATGCTGTGATCTGCCGCCGAGCTTATTCAATTATCATGAGTAGCGTATGAGTAGCATAGTCGCGGGGAGGTATTGTTTTCAACCTCATTGAGATTCCCTCTCAGATTCTCGCCAGAGTATTATCATACTGGGTGCATCAATCCTTGCTAGTTTTCTATGGAAGTGAGTATTATTTTCGACAATGTATTGATAATAAGAGGGAAGTTCAGCACATGGAAATATATCAACGTATCAGTTGAGGTTTGATATCTGAAAGTGTGAAAAGAATGGACATCCATCTTCAATAGATTAAGCATTAGAACGAATTGCAACACTTTTGTAGATAGAAAGATGAATGGATAAAAAATTTATCTTTGGAACAAATAACACAATAATTCCAAAGCATAACAGAAATTCAATCAGCATAGTTCATGCCATCAGCCAGAGTTGGTAATTTATCTGTTCATCTGTTTATAATAATTATTGTGTATTCCAATGTTAATCATATCTCTAAATATTCCGTTGTGAGATGAGAAATCTGAGATTCCCTCAAGAATTTGTATGTTCGATCATTAAAAAGGGAATATTATTGTCTCTTGTATTATCATCGATAGTCTGATTCTAAAATTGATTTCTCTGGTACAACAGGGGATAATCGTTTGTCCTACTCAGCTACGCCATTCCATCCCTTCGATCCTCCTGTATCCGAATTCCATGCACTTTGAGAAACATAAATATCCTGATATTACGGGCTGCCAAAAGAAAAAAGGGATTGAAGGGTGATGTCTAGACGCTTACCGAGTCAAGGGGATGATATGCATTCCCTTCTTTTTCCCCAAGTCCCTTGGCGTAGCACACTTACAGCCCATGCTAAACGCTCTTCCCAAGAAGAGAGAAAAATATTCGAATGGAGACAGGGAAAAGGTGAAAGCAATTGCAGCTGAGCTTGAGATTCTTCTCCAACCTTACGTTTCCCACAGGGAAGTTCGAGGGATGCGAGAGAAAAGGCCAACGACCATCATCATGCCTTGAGGAATTGGCATTTTAAATTTTTTGAAATAACTCAAAATTTTCATCCCAAGTAGTGATCTCTGTTAGAGTGATATATTTACAAGAAATTCAACTCAGTTTCTCAAGGTCAACCTGAGACTCATTTACGGATGTTATAATATCTCAAATTCTCATCCATTACATCTTTTTTGATCAATATCCAATGAATATCATTGACTTGATCGAAAATTTTCAGAGAATTCAGAAATCAGTGCTTCATAACTATAAAAGAAAAATGATTGGAGGATTGTTCTATAAATTTCATAACATTCTGTGAATATCAAAGTATAAGAGCTATTCTTTAAATATATTTTTTATCATTCAGTGGAAAAAACTCCATATATAATTCTCTACAGACAATAAAGTTGTTCTGGAATTTGAAATATACATTAACGGAATATTCCTTCACATATTGTTATCACAGGTATTGTTCATGGAACCGAAAAGGATTTACAAATGTTTACACATTTACTAATCTCTATACCCAGCTTTGATTTGGATTCTAAAAATTAACTGACTCTGTGTCCTATAATATTCTATGAGATTAAATTAATCCTCATAAATTTTCCTCCACTGACAATGCCCTTTAACCCTTCATTCTACACGATTTGAAATGAGATCAGAACCACTAGTCTCAACTGCCAACAACGGTAATCGTGATAATAATTCATCGACGCCTCCCGAAGATAATCGGAAAATTCCCGGTCTATCTACGTGACTTACAGAAGTCGAAAACAAGACCAGCCAGAGTTTATCGTCTATGAATAGCTTAATAATACTTGGGATGGTATGGTGTCTTTTTGTTGACTACCCTTCGCCGAAAATCGTACTGGGAGTGAAAACGTCCCAGAGGCCATTCAAAGCCAAGTTCGGATCCGGCAACGCCTTGTTGAGGCTTCTTGTTCTTTCACCTCAATCATCACCTCCTTCTTCATCCTCTTCCTTGTCTTCTTATCCTTTTTTCTTCTACCACCCTTCTCATTTCTCCTCTACAACAACGTCAACCGCCTTAATCTCTCTCCCGTTTTAAATGGAAATCTTCACCGAAGGACGAAAGAGATGCGCGAATTTTGAAGGGAAGATTCTTAACCCTTTGATTCCACATTCAATGTCTGCACCCCGCCCCTACCACATCCTTTGGTGCCATCTCTCAACTCTTGCACTCTGCACTGTTAGTGCGAACGTGATTTGTGTGCTAAGTTCGGCAGGCAATGCTCTTTTCTTCAAAAGAAAGTAGTGTGCAAAAATACTTGAAATTTGCATAAATGGCATTAGATTTCATAGAGTAGTATCCACGGTTTTTGTATGATATGAATCTTCGGCTAATGAAATGACAGTGTCACTGAATCACTGACGTTAATTAAGGAGTTCAATATTAATGGAGAGAAAATCTTCGACTGAGTGGAAATGAATTTGATACATATGAAGATTACTTCCTGGACAGATTTATTTTCATGGAGCCAAAACCTCTCAATTACGCATCATTCCTGGAATATATGTGCTGGGAAAATCTATCAAACTCTCAATCCAACACCAAGTCAGTGAAGGTTTTATTATGAATCAATTAAGGTGTACTGAAAATAATAATTTTATTCTATGTTTTAGAAACCTTCTATTATTTTGAGAATCCTTTAGGAATTCAGAATATTTGGACAACTTTAAAAATACTCCCAGCTACAGGTAGCCTGTGCGTAGCAAACCAAAAGACAGGTGCATTAGATGAGTGATATATTATATCCGAAGGAAGGGCATAAACCGACGCCTTGCACTTAAATAGCCCAGCCTCGCAATGCCGCGATGTAATATAAAGACGCTCCCTCAAGCTCAGATATGATTTATAGGATGACTGCCTTCATTAAGCCAGGAGGCGTTCCGATTTTTCCAGCCTCTCTTCATTTTTCCCGGCCAAATTTCCCTCCATTTTTGTTTCCAGGTTCATGTTTCTCTTGAGTGATATTCCAAGACAGGTGAGACTTATTGCTTTGTCACTGGTTTGATTATACTATTTTATCATCTAATATGTTGTTTCGAGGCAATGGAATTCGAAATAAAAATGAGGCTATAAAACTCCTACAGTTCATACAGTAGTACAGTTGTACAGTAGACGTACAGTAGTAAAATCATTTCAATATAATGCTTTTTATTACTGGAGGAATAGAAAATCAGAAGCAGAAGAAACAATAAAAGGAAAAAGCTTAATATATTGTGAACTATAATAGCTATAGCAAATGGTGAGCTGTATTTTTTCCATTAGGGCTACTCTTGGATATAAATAAAAAAATCGAAGTACCCTTTTTAAAATTGTTCACTCACAACATGTTTTAGCTTATGATGCCATTATCAAGTGATTGGAAAATAATATTTTCCTACAGTTACGTTGAAAAGTGGCCATTGCTGCACTGATTACAGAACGCAAAGAATCACTTTTCCGCTCTAGTGCGGGAAAAATTTTTCTGCACTCCAGATTTGCAACATGGCAACGCAAAATACTTAGTAGGTTATATGGAGCAACAGTGCAGCAAAATCAAAATGAAGTTGGTAACAGTGACTGCTGTGGCTGCTATAGTGAGCAGAGGTGCAACGAAGCACAACGCGCTAATTATTATTCATTATATATTATAACCAAGGACAACGAGGACTTTAGAATTTTAGGATTAAGGTTTTTATCAATAATAAAATTACACAGAAAAGCATTTGATGGATTTCAGGCAATTTTACCCATAATTACCCACTTTTCATATTCAATGGTAACTGTAGGAAAAACTTAATGTGAAATACGTGCGCAAAGTTCCTCTGCTGCACTCAAGAAACCATTCCGCCCTCGCCTACGGCTCGGGCGTAAACGTTTCTTTCGGTGCAGCAAACTGACACTTTGCGCACTAGTTGCACAAATAACTATATTTTCCAGTGATTTATTTTCCAATCACTTGATAATGGCATCATATAGCCGGAACATGTCGTGAGTAAACAATTATTTTAAGAAGGGTCCTTGATTTCTATTCTTATATATTAATGGACTGTTGGCTATGAACGACTCTCATGATTGCAATACTGGTATTTCCAGTTCTCATTAGAAAATGGATCTAATCGGTATACAATTGAATCAGAACCATTGGACTTCTCTCATTCCAGAAATGAATGAAGTCAAGTCGAGAGTTTATTCTATATTTTGACGGAAGTTTACCGGATAGCTCTTCACTTTACTCAGCGAGATTTTTGAAGAAGCTCCATCTTTAATCCAAAACTCAGGCAACCCCCCCCCCATCAGCAGCACCCTTCATCCATCAAGGACGACCTCAGTCGCGTCAAAAGCTCTCATCTCTCTAATCCTGAGTCAACCCTTGCCGGCGTCAACATCCTTCACAGTCAATTTTCTTGCGCAAATATTGAGCAGATCGGATGGATGAAAACGGCTGAAGACTACAAACGATAGATATTAGCTGAAGAATGAGGGTGAGAGATGGAAAAATAAGAGGCAGAAGAAGAAGAAGACGAGGGAGGAGAATACGAGGGAGAAGAAGACGAGGAAGAAGAGAAGGGCGGAAGAAATGGGAGAGAGTACTACCTATCCATCCACTTATTAAAACAAACCCTAATTACAAGAAGATGAGATGAGCTGTACTGGCAAGGTAGGATGCAAGTCAAGAGGCAAAGAAGAGCTGGATGATACTTGATGCTTTGCCTTTGCTGCCTTTCTGGTACATGATTCCTTATAACCTTCATTCTAATCATCTTCTCATATCAAGCACCGCAGTCTTATTGTGTTTGAACAAAGAATTCCAGTTAGACTACATGTTTCTAATATACAGTAATTACATGATAAACATTTGATTTATTATTATGGAGAGGTGAATATATCCTGAGAAGCAAAATAAATTGACAATAATTTACTCATAACTAGCCTCATCACAAAAATATAGGAATTTCCCATGTAGCAAACTGATGTCATCATGATAGGCCCTTCAAATATTCCTGAGTTACTATCATGATACTCATGAAATCTCCAAAAATGTTCTGTTGAAAATGGATTTCACAGTCTCTCAACTGAAACTGGTGAGAAAATTGATGTAATCAGAAAGTTACTGGACAATGAAGTAATTTTAGTCTCTCTCAGCTCCATTCGGTCCCAGCTGATTTGAAAATACTTGATTGGAACGTAAGTGCTTGAATAGCCACGGATTTTGAGTTTTAGAAATTCACTATTGAGGTGACTACTTTATACTACTAGTTCTGTGAACAGTAGACCTCACGCATTTTCCTCATCCACAAGTATCTGGTGTCACCGGCTTCTCCAGACATCTGTGTAATGCATTCATTGAATAATTCACTTGTCATCTGATTGATTAACTTATGAATCATTCTATAGTCTGATTAATCCTATCTTCAGAGTGGATGATATGTATAGATATAGTGATATCGGAGTATGGAGAATATTCCTTCTCCTTTCATATTATCCTCTAAATGCAAAATCTCAAATAACCTTGTGTATACATCGACGCACCTTTAAAAAATGGATATTCCGGTCAAATCTTATAGATTCTATAGATGAGTTTGGCCGTAAATGCGTTACATACATACAGATAGACGAAAGAAAATCCGAGTTAAAACATAGACCTCACTGCGTTCGGTCAACAACAATCTATGGAATTGGAATAACATCGTATTTTCTAAAAAAGCAACTATTAGAATCTCATTTATTCAGAAAATTGAATCGAAGCCGATGCACAACCAGAAAATAAAAGTGGAGCCTGTATTCGCAATCCATAAATCAGCCGAATACCATTAAATTTACGGTCTACTGGACACATTTCAGATATTCAATGGAAATCGTCGTCGTAGTCTGTGCAAAGATTCATGTTGTTCCACAGGAAAAAACGACTCTCCCTTGCGAGCAACGGGGGAATTGATAAAAAAAAGCGCATAGGACAGATAAGGGAGAACTGAGTGTTGAGATGGTCGATGAAAGCTAGACACAATGGGTAGAATCCAAGAAATGAGGCTGTAAAAATGCTAACAAGACATATTGCCTGGTAATGCAATGCTGTCTGCTATTGGGAGGGCACGGTAGAAAGACTTGCATCTTTCTGAGTATATATTTACAGGAGGGGGTCTCAAATTTTTGTATATAACTTACTATGAGTTGGCTGCACACATATGTGGGGTGTCACGCCTATATTTTAGGCCAGAAATAGTAGATGTGTGTTGAGGTACCGAGTTTTGAACATACTCCCGTGTGTACAAAAACAATTTTGTTCCACCCGGTCATCGCCCAAGGCAAGCGGACAGGAAAGGGGGAATTTTTATGTGATCCCTCCCTCAGTTCTGCGTTTTTCCCCTTTCACTGACTATAAAGGACCTGTTCCGGCTGCCGAATTGAGCTGCAATCCACTCCTGACAAGTAGATCCGGTGACAATGCTTGTTTGCTCTGATGACCCCTTTTCGCCTCTCACCTGATATTGACGCCAACCGAGTGATATGTACACAGTGGATGTTGTCACGTGCACCCACATGTGTGATCCATGTTCATTGTTGAGGAGTGCATCAAAAAGAGAGGACATCCAAAGATTCACGGAGGAGACACTCTGATTTTTCAATGATATTATATTTGAAGTGTGATATCTTGAGCGATTGGTTCAGAGAGAACTGAAGTTGAGAGAAAAATATTTCTTGACTCCAGATGGTTGAGAAAGATTATTTATTGGATACAGGATAACTAGAAAGATTCCTTAACTTGAAAAAGACAACATAAGAACAGTTTCAGATGAATTCAGCTTTCATTCAGGTGCTATCCGTATTGCTGGTGAAGTCAATTCTTAACTTTAAGGTCATGTATACATTTTTATGTACACATTGTTCAAGAATATTCTTTATTCCACAATGCAGTAAGTACAAAAATGATGAATAATATAAAATACAAATAATTAAGTACTTGAATTAGGTTTCCGTATTATAGGTTACGGAATGAAACTACATGAGCACTGTATGGCCTGTGCGAATACTCGATTTGAAAATGTTTTATTTAATACATTCATTGTGCAACATGTACTGAATTGCATTAATATATTATAATAGTTCAGTTTGTATAATAATTATAAGGTTAGGTTAGATTACGTTTTAGAAACGCTCGGTACAGATCAATTGATACAGGAAAATCTATAAGTCGTCAATGAAGATTGAGGATTATAGGTTATCTCATATTATGTTTCAAAGTTATTTGCTTAAATTAACATGTAATTTGTTAAATAACACGTTTCCATGTATTTTACAAACCAAATGTGAATCAAATAGTCAATAACTTCCATAAACTGACCTGTGTAAGTGAATTTCTAAACTTAAATATTCTATTCAGAAATAGGATCCAATTATTATCATCAGCATCGAGTAAAACAGGATACATTCCAAATCACAACGGAAACTTTGCTGTTTGAGAACACTGCAACAAGCAAATAACGCCATAAATATTTATTTGGAAGTGGTGAGGGGAAGACCAGCAAGCGCCACATGATGTAGACAAAGGAAATGCAATAAGATGCTTTGGTCCTGTTTGGGGTTTGCGGAGGATGTCGTCTCAAGGTGAAAGAGGAATTGTTGAGAGGAACAGGGTGCCGGAGGAAAGCTTATTAGCAAGGATTGCCTGGCACCGGCAACCCAAGGAAATCAAGGGAGAGTCCTTGAGACAAGGTGGTGGGCGTTGCTAGCTGAGGAGTCCTTGTAAAGGAAAGAGCTTGGTGGCTGGCTCGGTTCGTGCATAATTCACCACGGGGTCAAACCTCGCCTTCTGCATCTATTAGTCATCAGTAGCCGTGCTGCATAGAGCAAAGCGCTCTAAACATCCAAGAAGCCTTACAATAATTATTGTTGTTCAGCCCTTTGCCGATCAAGAATTACCACCGCCTCCCAACCCTTCCCCGCAACACCAAAACTACAATCGTATTGGTGTGTTTGATCTGTTCAATTATTTAATGACCAATGGCGACAGCTGCAATTATAATGTCGACTCGCTTCTACAACCACTATTGATGAAAACGGACATGCCCAATGAAATTGACCGTTTGTATTTACTGAGACAGAGTCGAAGACTGTATAAACAAAGACGAACGACTGAATTAAAAATAAGTAAAAGAAAGACGTTTCTTGCTGAAGCATGAGTATTAACATAGCCTACTATAGATATCTAAAGTAAGCCATGGTATTAATCATTCGTGTTAAAATAATGAACCACATTGAAGAAGAAAAGCTTCTTTTATGGCCGGAAATGAATATTCAAGAGTCGTTTAATCGATTTTAGAAGATGTACACCATATGTAACGAGGGTTTGCATTGGAGATTCATCATCATTATCATCTCCATTCAAAGACCTACGTTTAATAGAAAAACTATTTCATAAATATGTTATGGAATGAGTTTGACAGAGTAATTCGTTTTTTGGACCAAACACATTTTTCGCAGTTCAGTTGATATTATAAGCTTTCCATTTTGCTAGTTATTATGATCAATTTTCGTTATTGTGATCAATTTTCTTTATTGGATCTCCAAGAGCAGTTGGAATTAACCTTATAATATGGAATGATAATGATAATAGCTTGAGATAACTTCCATCCTCAATTCTCAATTTGAAAAGATCGAGAAAATGGATCAATGTGGATCGAATGAAAATGAACAATCTTGATTATTAATTTCTTATAGTCGAAAAATTTATCAAGATTCTCTTTTAAAATCAAATACTGGGGGACCGAGCTTTGCTCTGGAGTTTAAAAGCATAGAAAATTTGTAAAGAAAGATTGAATTTATAGTTTATATTTATTTATTCATTTTCTCAGTCGCACAATTATTTTTACAGTTGTATGAGGAGACACAACAGGCTTATGCCCAAACTGTCCCTTTTCAAATTTAAACTACAGTCCAAATCAAAATCTAGGTTGAGCTTCTATCACTCACCAAGATAACAATTTATTCACTCTTCAAAAAACAAACACATCATCAATTACAAATAGATATACTATGAATTCGACCTAGAATGATATACTATGTTTGCTACAATATTTTTGTCAATATACTATGTACTATTCTACACTAACAGCATCTAGTTACTATTTTGGACTTTCTGAAGTGAACATGTTTTCAAAAAAAAGAGAAATAAACGAAAATAAGCAGTTTTTCTTGCTGAATTTTCCTTCTCGTGAGATTAGCTGGATGATCCAACACATGCACTCGTGACGACAAAATTTATCATTTTAATGTCCTTCAGCGAGTTATCCCAGGGTTGAGACCTAGTGCAATCGAATTTTCATATCATAAACCTACTTTGTACCAAATTTCGTGAGAATCGTTAGAGCCGTTTCCGAGATTCGGTCACATAACATACAGATATATATATATATATTATATACAATTTTATATATATATATATATTATATATATATATATATATATATATATAATCATCTAAACATAGAAACAGAAATTGCTCGTTTAATAGTATAGGATAAACACTAGACATGCGGTAAACTTCAACATGCCATCATAATTGTATATTTTTATTGATCACAATTGATAATTTATTGAATTTGTTTACTTTGAAATAATCTTCACATTGTTTGTGATATAGCTGTGCTACAGAATAATTAGTTTTCAGAGAGCCTGAAAATCAATCACTCAATCATTCAATGCAAGTTTGGACTGAGCTGTCTCTGAACCTTGAGTAGATTTCGTTTGTATTGAGTTTTGAGACTGTATGTGTCAAATCATCGTTGGTACATATGAGGGTAGGAATTAGAAGCAATTTGAAGAAGAGGTATCAAGAGAAAACATGGGGGATGGGATGTAAGGGCGATCATCATATTGAGTCGGCGAATATGTCGAAGAAGTTCAAGTGTGCCTAATGCGGCACATACAGAGATGAGAAGTAATATGTGCAAGCAGAGCGACATGTCTGATGAATATTGGGAGCAGGGACGAGTCACGTATTTAGGGAAGTGGGTGCCTTTATTCAATCAGAGTCTCCAAGAAAGAGGGTTGGATGGTAAGGCTATCGGTAATCCAAGAAGTTAGCTTGTTGGCGCGGGCGGGCGGAGAAGGAGGGACGGAAGGACAGCGCCCGGCGGAAGACCCGTTCGACCGTCCGACGACCGACCGGCTTCTTCTGGCGAATTAACAACGCAAGACTTGCTTCTTTGAAAGACTGTTCGTCCTCAAGACAACGCTAGACTCTATACAGAGACCTCAGTCAGTCTCTCCCTAAGCCTTTCTTTCCCATCCCCCGCGCCACAAAGTTCAACTTCAAGGGGAAGCGCGCTTGTCGTCGTCTTCGAAATTAGTTTGCAAGGAAAACCCACATGCAAGATGACAAGAAGATGCTGAGACGAGATGTTCGTTGTTCACAGTGATGTCACACCCCAGCTAAATACCCGCCTCCACTCAGTTTCCGTCACAATAACAACGATAATAGCACAACAGCGATCACCAGCGTCTTGGACTTTGTGGTCGCAAATATTCCGTCTCTATCTTCAACAAAGATTGCCGTCCTGTCAAAGGCGATTCAAACTTAATTAAAGTGATTACTGGCAGTGTCCAATGCTTGCGGAACCGTGACTTCAAACGTTTGTCTTTATTTCTGCTTATAGTTGGCAATGGAAGGCCAGCGCTGTTTTGTGGCAATAGGGGGAATAATGAACAGGCTAGCTAGGATGACTTCCCAAAGAGAGTATTCCTTGAGAGTGGAGAAGTTTCATTTTTCAAAAATAACCTTCATTTTTAAGGGAAAAAATCACTCGTAGTGATTTTTTCCTCAAAAATCACATGAAGCTAGTCAATTTTAGAGTGTATCTTTCAAATCTAATTCAACTGAACTGAACATTTGAAATGCGAAAGATGATTTCAAACTAGGAAAATCATAGTATCTTTTTTCCATTACAGTTTTCTCACATTGAATATGAAGTAGGAGAATTGAACAGAACTGATAACCTGGGAGAGACTAGATCATAACACAATTCTAGGTGCAAACAACTGCAGTAGCCAAACTTCATCAGATTCTTGGTATTGTCAAAGTGAACTTTCTGAAGATCATCTAATTAAGCCGGAACATCTCCATGACTATTAAGGAACGCGGTTTAGCTATTCAGTTCCGCTTTCTCATACAAGATGAGGAAAATCTTGGATTTTTTCCGCAACCTCCTTGTGGTGTTTAGAAACCACCGCTGCACCATAAAAGATGTCTGTATAATGGTGAAATCCACTATCAGCATTGGTTGAATAAGAAGCATTGATGTCATTCACAAGGGAAGCCGCCAATTACATTGGTGCCTATCTCATTATAGCCGATTACACCGATGTTCGTTATTGAAACAAGTATGATTATTCTTCTCATCATTTGAACCAAAAAGAAAATTTTCTATACATCGAGAATAACTGCTTGTCACTATTCTCTTGAATAATGTATATTAGATCTGATATGTCGAATCATAGAACCTATCCAAATCAGTGATATTCTTCTAAAAATCAAGCTTCAGAATCAGAGAAGTTCCATGAGAATTTGAATGGGAGTCCGTTCTACTGATTTCCATTCATGATAGTTTTCAGGCTCAGAGTTTATAGTTTGATAAAGACTGGAGTGAGTCTAGAGTCTCAAGTCATGGAGTAATAGGAGCTGAATTGGAAATGACCAATCAAATAGAATTGTTGGAACTGAATGACTTCATTATGATTCCAGCTCGAGAAGGTTCTCGCAGGAAGGGGTCACGGAAGCACGTAGCCAGGAGTTCTGAAGTCGATTCCCTTGAGAACATGGGTCACTCAAGACAATGTGAAGACGAGATGGGATCGATCAGGCTGGAGTGGTAGACTTGAAGAGGAGGCAACAGTCGTGTGGGGATACTTTTCCAAGTGATGATAACCTTACCTCATGATCGTACCTCATCACAAGTTTTAAATACACTTAAGAGACCTAGAACAGTGGTGCAATCAGTACCCAAAGAGCATTCCAAATATCTATCACATCTTTACCTCTTTATCTTGGAATATTTTGCAAAATCAAGTTGCTATTCTCAATATTTGATCAATAATCCAATACTAAAAGAATATAAAACTTCTCTCTACTTTGAAGAAAACCATTCTTTGTTATATTTTTTCGAGTTGTAATTATTATATTATTCATTCACTGTCATTGAGAATTATATTAAGGTTGTTCAGTACACTTTTTTAATTTAAATTAAATAATATTTTTCAACATAATTTTCAAGTACGATCATGAGGTAAGGTTATCATCACTTGGAAAAATAAGTCAAAAAGTGACTTAAGTCAAAAGTGACTCAATAAGTCAAAAAAAAATTTTCAGGTACGATCATGAGGTAAGGTTATCATCACTTGGAAAAATAAGTCTAATAAGCGAGTTATGGGTTCTTGAAGGTACTAACTCCGTTTCCTTTCCAGATCATGAACGGTTTCGAATTTTCCATTGAAGTTTTTTTTTAATACATTCAGTATATCATTGGCTTTCTTTTAATATGAGTTTTTGGCGATTTATGCCAAAATAAACAATTTATCGAATTTACAAAAAATGTTACTTCTTTATTTATGAACGATATGGGAAATAAAATGTTTCAGTTTGGGAAGATACATTTTTTCAATTTTTAAGAGAAGTTCTGTTAATATAGTCGAAACCGTTTATGATCTGGAAAGAAAACGGAGTTAGCACTTCAACGACCCATAAATCCCATAACTCGCTCATTAGACCACTTAAAAATTTCAGTTGACATTTTTCTCACTCTTATAATGATCTTAACAATTGAATTAAAAAAGATTAGCCTATTCAATTTAAATAGAAAAAAGTGTTCTGTTCAGTCTTAATGGACAAAAAATGGATAACTCTATTCAGTTATTTGCTATTTCACATTGAATATGATAATTATACTCGTTTGATAGTTTGATCGAATATTATTTGTTCTTTTAGTTTATTCTTGGAGGATTATGATATACACTTCAGGGTTTTCGTAACTGAGAAATAACCCGAATTATTTTTATCTCAAGCGCACATTTGAATACACCCTTGCAGCAGGATAAGGCAAAGCAGTTCCTTTCTACCCTCACCAAAAACTTTGCCACTCCATCAAATTAACTACACCTTCTCTTTGCAAGGGCCGTAGCGCGACAAAATCCTCATAAGACATAAATATTTAAATTACACCACATAATCTTCCCCATATAATATAGTCTGCATCTTTCAGTTGTATAGTCTCTTACTATGGGGTGAGGAAACCCGATCAAAGGATTCTGGATATTGAGTCACTTTCAAGCAAATCTCGTCGGCTTGTATTGAAAATAAAAGAAAACTTGGGGAAATACAGAAAAATACGAATCAAGTTGACGCAGAACATAATCTTTATTCTATTATTGACTCAATGATGCACAAATCGTTTTTAAAATAATTTGGTGGACGATCAACAGGCAAAGCCCAAAACTGTTCCTCCCCTGAATTTTGATTCATTAAAATAGCCCAGAGAATGAGTTATGGTTTCTCCACTTTATATGAGAACAAGGAAATCACAACATTCGTAGCTAAGGAAATGATTGAGATTAAGATTTTTTCTCTGTTCTTTGGAACTAGTTTTGATTTTTATCATAATGGCTTTGTGAACTACTGTATAATACTTTCCCTAGACAATTGATTAATGTTTTTGTAAAACTCTAATTCAATTCCTCCAAATGAATACTACTGCAGTTCCTATCACATTGTTCCTCCATATTTTGTGATTGAATAATTCTAATCGGTCACAAGGATGTTTATCTCAGTTAAATTTGAGAATTTCAATGTGATCAAGCTGATGAATTGATTGAAGAGTGACAACTAACAACCCTTGGTTCTCCCAGCTACAGAACCAACAACGACCGTGTTTGATTTCAGTGAAAAATTCAATGACTGCTGAAAAAAGTTCTCTTGCGTATCTTTTCCGGCCACGTTGTTTCGTCTCGAGTCCTGAATATTTGATGACGTCAGAGTCACTTTCCCTCCATCGTTCACGGGCACCTTTAATTTTGCAACGTTATTGAACCACTGATCAACTTCCACCAATCACCATACGAATCATGATTGTGGCAATAAAAGAAAGACAAGATTCCAATCAATTCTGTGAAGGTTGAGGAGAAATATTTCTGTACTTAGTGATTGCAATATTGTAGCTCTTACAGTATAAATCTTGTAAATCTAGCTTTACTAAATCATAACTAGACTGCAAAGTACATTGAGAATCGTATGGACAAAGTATTAAGGAATCAAGAATTTGGTAACATCAGACATAAATCTACGAATGTCGCAAATAACTAAGAGGGTCAAGTTTAAAAATGATCGAAATACTGTGATATAGTTATAAATTTCCAAAAAAAGGTTGTTGATGAAAAATTCGGACACATTCTCAACTCAAAATGATTTCAAAGCATATAAGATACTGTGACATCACATTTCATAAGCGGGCTGGCATAGCTCAAATTGATAGTAGCGAGCAGCAATATCGATAAGATAAGATGCCAGCCAGCTATTACTTCGATTCATGCAACTTAATATAATAAAGATTCATTTCAATACTGTGATATTATAAATGTAATTGTCTCAAGTTATAGTTTTAATTATTATTATATACTCTCTCTCGGAAAGGTGTTCTTCAAATAATCCCTCTACCTCCATGTTTATTATCTAGTCCTCTTACATTGAGAGTTCTCTTTTTTACAATTGAGGGTGCTTACCCCCACCTCCATAACTTTCGGGAAGTATTAGCCTACGGCGTTATCTGCTAGAGTAACGGGACTCTCTCCCGGCAACTGAGAAGGAACTCCGCCTGTGTTTTCGTCACTCTTCTCCTAGACTTCTCGGAACTCGCAATCGTAAAGGTGTGCGGAGAATCGAAGTGATTAAACGGTTTAGTGAATACGCGTGTGAAAGAAGGCTGGCGGACGGAAGACTACCTAATGCTCTACCGGAGGATTGCTGTCCGGGGACACATGCTTAAAATAAAACCGGTGAGTCCGTTCCTTATTGAAAATTAGTTAAAAGGGACCCTTAGGTCAATCCCAAAATTCTCACAATACTAACACAATAGTCCTCAATGTATTGGAGGTGATTAATATAGAGAACATAATATAAACGAATGATTTCTTTCATGTATAAGGTCAATATGTAACTCTAGGTTCAAAAATGATTTTTTCCTGTTTAGATAAGTGGATTTGTTTGAGACATGCCAGTTCCAACAACTCTATTAGTAAAGATCTTATCAATACCAATTTCCGTCAAGCCACATAATGCGTGAACACGCTCATTACATTGGCTAAGTTCACTTTGAGTGATTCAAATCAACCATATATGCGAAGCCAATTATTACCAAAACTTTCTTCAACAGAACTACACTACTCAACAAATATCACGTGACAAACTGCGTGATATGAGCACCCTTTATCAAGGATTTCACCAATTATTCAATTTGACAGGTGTTCAGTTTATTTTGGTCCACCACTGAGCCCATTTAGGGCTCTTATTATTAATATGGTAGAGGAAGTTGTTACTGTTGACAAATAATGCATTTCCTGTGTTTGTCAGATGGACAATGATAACTATGCTATTCTCATGTTATAATCTTTAAAATCTTTTGACAGCAATGCATGACCAAAAATTTCGCTCCTTCAAAAAGCCCCAAGGCTTCAAAATCTCAAATGCTATGATTTACAGGTTGCGGACATTTTTCAAACTCTGAAAGTTATTAATTTTGAAAAGTCATGCTTCAATTTGAACATAAACTCGCATATCTTCAACTGCATCCTTGAAATACCGAATTGAAGCATCTAAAGTGATAGTTTCATATTGAAACAGGCGGATAGTGAATAAAAAAGTTTACGTTTTAGGTAGCATGGAAAAGTCTTCACAGAGTATGATATTCACAGGGTATAGTGTATAGAAGAGTGTATACTTCAGTATGAAAGTGTGCTATTCAGATTGATGTAGACAACAGAAGACAGTGCCAAACAAGATTTAGAGCATGATGCTACTATATTACTTTACCGAGCTTTTTCATCTTGACTTTCTTCATTCCCTACTTTAATATTTTATTTAATAACAAAGCCGCAAGTGTGGATGGAAGAAGAATGCTTTGGTTATGAGTAGTAGAAGAAGCTTATGATTTAAAAGCTTCAGTATTCCTATGAAGATTTATGAATGTACTCCTTGGTGAGAGAAAACGGGCGGAAAGGTGGGGTAAATCTTGAGGTAGAAATCTGTGAGATGAGTCAGATGAGAAGATTTCAAGTCTCATGTATGAAAAAGGGCTAATATAGAAAAAGGAGATGGATAGGGGATCATGAGAGAAGAACAAGACGAAAGTGGAGGAGAAGAAGACAAATTAAAAAAAAATGAGAAGAAGGTGAAGTTGGAGAAGGATAAGAAGAAGAAAAAGAAGGAGGAAGAAGAATTCAAAGAACAAAAACCATTGTAAAATGTTCACAAAAGAATGAAAAAGAAGAAGAAGAGAAAATGAAGGAGATGAAGAAGAGATAAGAGAAATAGAAAGAGTAGAATACAATAGAATAGGATAATGAAAATTCTAGTCGAAATGGTATTAGGGAAGAGGAAAAGATAGGAATGAATGAGGAAGATAATGAGAGGAGAAAGGGAAGAGGAAGAGGAAAGAGTAGAAGATTGGTACAATGGAGAGGTTTCAAGTAGAACTCATGGAGTGAAAAAAACGATGGAGCAATAGAAACAAAAGAGCAGAAAGAAGAGGAATAAGGAGAAGAGGAGGGATGCTAATAGTAAAGAGAATAGCGCGGTTTTAAAACAAAGAACTGTTCAGATGAGGGAAGAAATGAAGACAGAGTAGGAGAATGATAAAAATCTGAGCTGAAGTGATGTGGTGGTGGGGCGTAGTTCTGAAGCAAGTTGCGGTCTGACTTCGGGGAAGACATGGTTTAAAGGTAGCTGCTGATGTTCCCGGAGCTGATGAAAGGTGAAGGGAGGTTTACTTGAAACGGCCTGAATCCACCAACTTTTTGATTAAACTGTTTCTGAACGCATTCTTCTTTTTACTCTCGATCTCATATTTTTCCCTACTTCAGAAATTTTACGACTAAATCCATCCAGCATCTTCAGAACCACTTCTACATTGCTTCAGTGACACAACTCACTGGAACAGTTCCGCTTAATCATTTTGTTTCATGATCGTATGTCATGGGAAATATGATACCTTATTCCAATGATCAAAACTATACCATTATAGTGGTTGAAAATCTGAAAGCTTTCGACGAAATCAATGCAAAACTAATACAATCCTCACAGTGGAACTCTAGCAGCCCCTCATCAAGTGAGACACCTTGATGGATTGTGTATTCGAGTATACTCTGTTATCCATTGATAACCTATTATTAATAACTTAGTTACTTCATAATTGGAATACTTTTCTCGATTTTTATGTGAAATTAAATTTATACAATCGACTGGACAACGATAAAAATACCATGAGTAACCATAATGACATTAGTATTAATAACTTAGTTACTTCATACTTGAAATACTTTCACTTTCAAGTTTTATGTGAACGATGAATTAATTGTATACACACGACTGGAGGACGATAAAAATACTATAGGGAATAATAATGACATTATAATGATGCTCTGCTTTCAAGAGATATAAATCGAATCAAGGAGAGAATAGCATATTCTGTTATTTTGCCAGAGGATGAATGTATGTGACACAAGAAAGCTGAGTACATGTATCGACTGAGAATGGAGACAATAAGTAAAACAATGAAGCCAACGACATCAGAGCCAGCAAAGTGTATTTAATTAAGTGTGGCGCACTTATGGACTCAGACGTTGATTGCGCATGATAGCAGCTAATCCAATGAGTGGAGAGACGAGACAATGCCAGAAAGCTATTTGTCTATCCTGTGACAGAGTAAGAGGAACGTAGAGAAACCGAGGACCAAGAAAAGGAGATGAGTTTGATATAAATCGAGAGAGAAGAGTAGAGTGAGGAGGAATGGAGGAGAGAAAAGAGATATATCTGTTCCGTCTGGCGACAATACGATGAGATAATCTGTCACCTTGTGTTTGTCTGATCTTCAAACTGGAACGTACATTGGAGAGAGAGCATATTGAGATTGGATTTGTGTCTCCGGAGCATTGGAGATCTGTTGAGAACCTAATCGAGGAAGGTAATAATTTATTGGTATAAGAAGAAAGAAGATTATAGAAATTACACAAAGCATTTGATTTACCATGCATACTCATTTCACTATTACCCAAGTATCAAGTGTCAATTCTATAGCTTCATAATAATAGTTTCAATCCTACAACTATAATCCTACGAAAACTAAGGAATTTATAAAGATAACGGAATGCTATGATTGGTCAATAACGAACGTGGAAAACATTATTATCAGCTTCTTCCGTCCCATTCACGTTAATCGATGTGTTTAGAATCCTTTTCAGTTCTGGCAGGAAGAGACGATAGCATAACACTATTGTTTCTTACACTATTGTTTCTCTATAGTTCTGTTCTGGTTATACATTTTTAACTATTTATTTATTCATTTATTCATTTCATGTTACAAACAAAATAAATTTCAAATAAAAATAAATAACATTTTTTTCCATGCATGGGCAAAATTCCTGTTTGCAGGAAAGAGTAGCAATCTGAATAGTTCATAATGACAAAAGTTCATAATAAGTTAACATAATGAAAAACATGACAATATATGTGAATGATGTGAAAGATTGAAATGAGAGATGGAAAAATGAAGAATGATGTGAAGAAGAAGAGAGAGAAAAATGAATGAGGGGCAGAAAACTCACTGTCAAGCCAAGAACAAGAGAAACGGATCATAACAATGGCCAACCGACTCAGCATGCATTAAGGCTAGTCTTATCAAAAAGTATAATTTGATTTAAAAAAATCTAAAATTCTTATCCTACCAACCTCCAATAGCCGTCTATTAATGTGGCGTTTGTATACGCCTATGGACCGTGCTTCAATGTTTTTAATGTGTTGGGGGAGTTTTGAGTGAAGTATATTTGCTTTATAGAAGGAATTTGTTGTGTTTATTGATTTGGATACTCTAGGAATAACAATGCCAACGTTCACCGAGCTCTTGGTTGTGTAGTCATGTTGGACTTGAGCGAATATGTATGGTTTATTCTTGTAAATGTGCATAAGTAGGGATCGAACATACAGCTGATTAATATCAAATACTTTAAACCTGTTAAATAGGGTTTCAGTAGGGTACCTACTATTTTTCTGTAACACCGTTTCAATAATATATTTTCTAGTCACTTCCAAGGGATTCAAGACAGTCTTTGTGGCGCCTCCCCAAGCTAAGATACCATACTGTACGATAGATTGGGCATACGCATAATATACTTGCTTAAGCATTTCAATATTCATGATTTTAGTTAGAAAATTGAAAATTTATAATAATTTATTCCTAGTGAAAATGATATGGGAGCTCCATTTCAAACTATAATAGCAGAGAAAAGCAATATGATTGTTTATTCTAAGATATGAGCTTCCTGTAGGTAATTACATACTATATTATATATAATACATAATAATATGTACTTCCCAACAGAAATGTTGAGAAAGCATATCTGAGAAAACTTTAAAAGATACATTATTTTGTGCTCAGCATTATTAGGTATCAGTAGTGTCAGTTGCCAGTATGAATGGATGTTATGCATGTAGCCTACTCTACTCCTGGAATAACTTTTGTACCTACCTAGCCAGAGAGAATAGAATAATAAGTCAAGAATCAAGAATAGTTCTATCCTCCCTGGTTGTAGCCAAAAACGGCGATATATTAAAGTGACGTGAACACACTCCACTTCAACGACTGCATTTGCCACTCTATTTCAACGACTACCAAATTTTCCCACTACTTCCCTTTTCCGGCCACAGCTTTGATTCAAGTGGATGGGGGAGGATTCAGATGTCATTTCTTACTTCTGGATGAGTATCCTCATAGATAACAAGATTAACAAGACTATCAAAATCCCTTAATTATAAAACAAAACTATCCACGTTTGAAATCACAAGATAGCCGTAATTTTTGGTGGAATAGTGAAAACGTTGTGTTATCATTTCGGGTGGGTGGTACAAGAAACAAATGCTTTTCAAAATATAAATAGATCAATGATTGGAGAAAAAGAAGTTCAATTTCACAATTTTCCGCTAGTGAGTTTATAAGGAAACGTTTTTCTATCTCTCGATAATAGAAATGTTCGAATCAGAATTAGTAGAAAACACTCGTATAAAAAAACCATCAAATTGAATCCATGAACCAGGTTCCCCATTCATTGCACACAATAATCAAGATACCAATCGCACATGGAGTGGAGAGCGAAAATCGTGCAGTTTATTTGAAAAGGGGTTGAATAAACCAACAAGTTGCACACTGAATACGCGAACAAGGCTCTGTTTTGAAGTACAGTATCGTTCACAACAAACGGTCGGGCAATTTCAAAAACAATGGAGCACGCTCCAATAACAACAGACGCTTGTATTTATTTGCATGCTCATGGAATTGGATGATTGCAATAGAGAAAGGAAACGTGTCCGAAAGAGAAGAAATAACAATTTGGAACCTACAGGTATATTAGTAACAGATTGATCGATCGATTTTCTTCCATTATTCTACCCACTCAAAGCGTGAACAAGGCTTATGATCATCAGAGAGAGAATTGAAGTGAGGAGGTTAAAAAAGGTTGGAATGATATGAATTCGTACTGTTCTTAGAGAAAATAAAAATAAAGTGAATTGAAAAGGAGGAGGCAGAGAGATTATGTATTTCAGTATTGATTGATTGATTGATTGCCTTGATTAAGGGCGGAGTTGGGACTCCAGGTCCTCTTTTCCACACAACCCTTGAAAGGAAACAAATTCAGGTTCAGACACAACAAAAGAATATCGAAATATGAGATGGGTTCAAGTCCCATATTGTAGTATAGAAAACATTCTGCCAAGGTTTCACTATATTGTAACATTAAATATGATCTATTATTCCATGTAATGAACTGTAAAATTATTATCCAATCATTGAGATGACATGTAATTTTTCCGTGAGGATATAGATGTAATGTGACAAGGACAATCAAAGGAGGAATAGAGAACAAAGTAATAACATTGAAAGAGGAACTATTAGAAGAAATAGATGAACTGGGATGATAAAAGAGTAAAAATTATTTCAAATTGAAAGAGGTCTTCAAGTGGGAGAAAAAACGCACACACAATCACAATTCACCATCTAGCGCGCAAATTTGATCGTGTGAAATGGAAGTCTACTGCAGACAGATCTCCAAACAGTGTAACGTTATATGTCAGCTTACATTAACGCTACATATACATTAGAGAAGAGTGCGCTTGTGAGAAAGCTTAATACCTGGAGTCACGAACCATACGGTTTCCTCCGACCCATTAACAAACGGGGGATCAGCGAGACATCTGAAGGGAACCATTCCCCCTGACTGGCTTCACTTTTCCATTTCGGTATCAGAATAATGACCGGTTTCGTGTGGCTTCAAGTGCTTGTTTAATCGTTTTTCTAATTACCTCGCCACCCCTTGCCCCCCGTACTCTAGGTCCCGTTTTGGCCTCAAGCCGTGATACCCTGTGACTAACACGGCTGACTTCTTCCTCACTCTCTGAGAGCCTTGAGGCCTAGACTATTCTTGCTCCACCATATTCACCACCTTCCAAGCCACCATAAATACCAATTTTGCTTTCTGATATCTTTCCTTGCAATCACGAACACAATCCTTCTAGTATGTCTCAACTGAGTATTGAACAAAATATATTTCAGAATAATTATTGTAAAAAAAAAAACACTAGTCATTATTAGTATTTGGACTAGTAAATATTATTTGAACTAGTAAGTTTCTTGTGAGACCTCAAATCTAAAAAAATTTCTAATGATTATTCCCAAAATGAAAATTGATACTAGAATGTGGAAATTCCACAAAATGGAATTTGGGAGAGGAATAGCACAAGGTTACCTTTTTTTTTTCTCTCCCTATTATTTTGAAGAGAAAAAAGAATATCCAAGAAAAGTAATCGGAAAACCTGGAGACCTAAGTGAAACCTAGATGGGGACCTGTGAACTGGCAACCAAACAACGACCTCTATCCTACAAGATTGTAGTTTGAAACTTAAGGAACAAGAGATTGTGCATGATCTGAGTCTAGTATAAAGGAATCTTCATTCCTCAAAAACATGATCACATGACAATAGTTATACAAAAAAGTGAAATACCATGAAATAGGATAAAATATAAATAAATTAAACGGGAAGTCCCTGCAAGGTTCGAAAAAGCCTGAGCGCAGAGACTGAGATAGAATACAATCATAGTGTATTCCATAATAATTACATAGTGCACAAAATTTCCATTTCAATAATTATTAGTAATATACATCTTGATCATCACAATAACACAGCTTGTAAGCTATAAAAAACTTTATTACACAAAGATTCCTGTCAGAGAATCTCAGTTTGTAAGGATACATAATGATCTGATGTTAAGATCTCGTGCAATCAATCTCACTGAAGTTTAATACCTGAGATTAGTTTGAACCCTTCAAGGGCTACTTGAAGCATATTCTCTCCTTAGCTCAAGCAGACTTTGCCTAATGTATCAGCTTAAGAAGTCACCCTGATAGATGAGTGCAAATCTTAAGCGGAAACCCGCAAATTTAACCTGATTAACAAGATCCTGCTGGAGAAAATAGGGTGGGTACTTTGAATTCCTTGTAATCGGAGACAATGGAGTGAGTACAAAATGTTTCAAAATTAACTATTACTTGACTAGACTCTCACAAATGGTTTTTCTTCCTTCATGAGAATAATGGATTTTCAAGAAATACTATTCATTCTCATGGGGATCTCCCAGGTTGATTTAAAAGATAACGTCAGGTAATTCAAAAGATAATAGATTGAGATATTCTCAATCATAATTTCAAAATGGCTTGTATTCAATTCTTACCATATTGATGCATGAATTGAAGATGTGGATCCCTTATAGAAATTGACAACAATTCTCTATTGATTGGAAGACCCACCTAGAATATTGGGAATCAGAACTATTCATTACGCTGAATAATTCAAGATGGTGAAGGGCGCTTCTTGTAAGACGACTAATGTTTGATTTACAATTAATGTGGGTGCGCTTACAATTTTCAAGTGACGTACCCGATTTTGGTTGAATGATCAAGTACTCGATTATTCATAAGAAAGGGTTAGATAATTGAGGATCAGTTGCACTATCATTAGATGGTTCGTCAACTGGTACCGTGTGAGTTATACCAGGTGGAATGATCAGTGAATAAAATAGTAGTTTAAGGGTAAAAGTCTTGATAAGAGGAAAAATCGTGTTGTAAGAGAATTTTATTAATTTTTTGACAACCTGTCTAACAACAGGGTTCGAGAATCGATGTTTTGAAAATCAAGACTAAAATGGGATCTTCTATATATATAAACGATTTAAATAATCAGCTTATGGATTTAGATGACTTATCATCAATATCATAAGAGCAACGTTCATTAGCGTATTTCAAAACTCATACTATTTTGTAATTCCACAATAAATCATTTGATGTGAATGACAGTGGTGTACATTGAGAAGTGGAGAATGATTGAAAAACTTTTGTGATATTCAATAAAAACAGTAAATAGATGAATGAAACTCGAATTCTATTCTGTAATGAATTGAATTAAATCACAAAACACAACATTACTGGCATTGAACAAAATTAAGCAGGAGCGTCCACCATTTCAGTCATATACTTTATCATAAAACGAAATATACATACTCTGATCTACTATCATATTATCCAACTATATTAGTTTGGAAAATGCTTCAAAAAAATGTCGATTTAATTTTTGTAACATAGAATCTCTAGTGTTCATGAATGTGGCAGAGAAACAATTGTAAATGTGAGCAACTGTAACTGTTGACAAAAATGTAAAAGCAATCATTCAAGTCATGCACAATAATACAGTTCTCAGGAAAATTCAGCCAGAGCATTACCGAAATGATGCAATTCATATGATTGTACAATTAAAGGATTTAAGAGTTGTGAGTGATACAACTCTGCAATTATTCAGCATTCAAATTGTCTTTTGCAGAATACAATATTGTTCCAAATGTTATGATCATTATCTCGGTTTTGTATATTTGATTAATCGAATAAACCACTGTGAATCTAAATACCATACATATTCAAAACAACTACATGATCACGTTAATGATTCCACGAAACAAAAATGATGAACTTCTAAAATTTGACAAAGTCAGTTGTGATTTCAGTTTCATGAGAGCTTATTCTAATCAATTGTGTCAAAATTCATGCGAATAATATAGATTTGGAAGGTAATATGGACATTCTCTAATCAATTCTATAACATTTTTCTGTACAGGCTTCACCCAGTATCTGAATTCTAGATATCAGAAATATATCAAGATTCCAACAGAATTTATGCAGAACTGCAGATTGTGGACCATCTCAACCGTTCACTGAATACGTGCAATTTACGCCTCCCCTGTCAGTTCAGCGCTCCACACTCATGCAAAACGTTGGACGCTGCAAAATCAAGATGAGCAGATTGCAATGATATTCGGTTCCTTTCATCCTTTCAGACCACCGCCACCTCTCAGCTCTGATCCTTTGAGAGCAGGATCTCATCACAGCGACAGTCGACGCGTTGGATTCGACGCCTAAATAAGGCGACACCGAAGAACTGGCAGTGCCTTCTTGATTGTAATCGTTGACATCTGCAATTCGGGGTCCGCCCCAGCTTTCCTGCTATTGGAATGGTAATGGCGTACTTTAACGCTTAATGAAGAAGATCCCAGACGTCATCAGTGTTCACTCTGAACTGAGAGAGACACTCTCACTGATTTCTCTGATAAACTGGGAGATCCACTCGAGATGGAGTTTTACGCCAGATCCACTTGGCAAGCATTCATTCAAAGCGTGATTCATCTTATTCGTCTAATCTCTTTGGAGGTGGAATCACTTGGAGATCAATGATCAAGTACCGACGGTTTCGTTCGACTGCTGGGGTGTCAAGGGTCGCAACTCGTTAGTGGTGGCTCAATAGTCAGCATTCAATATCAATGCACATCCTGTTTGCACGCAAATAGCGAAAAAAGAGAGAAAAAACTCTCCATGAACGCTTTTCTCTAGTATTCTACCTGAATTGAACTAGCTTGGAGTAAACCAGAAGCTATCCATTCGTAATCTTTTATTCATCTTATTGGCTTCTGAAACGTCTTAATATGACCGTCCAGGTCAGCCTGTACAATAATGTATGCCCATCGATATTAATTTTAAGTATTTATGAACTCCGGCTTACTTGCTGTGATCATTGTGGGCTGCAAAGACGTTACAAAATTCTACCTTCCAAAGAAAGACAAATTGAGCTTCCAGATATTATTCAGAATTGATGCACATCGTATAGTATTTGCTATCATCCGATGTACATTTCAATTTCGAGATATCCGGCACAATTCATTGTTGAATTTGAAATATTGGAAAACGAATCCAAAACTCAAGTAGTTGTGAGGTATGTTTAAGAAGGGTTGGTTGCTCAGTTAATGGTAGTTTATAAAGTTAAAAGTGCTTCAAGTTTGAGATATTCTAGTTCATGATGGATAAACTCTGCAATAGTTTTCAGTGTGAATTTGATATTCGTTTTTCTGGATTGCT
Organism: Nilaparvata lugens; assembly: GCF_014356525.2. Taxonomy (NCBI): domain Eukaryota; kingdom Metazoa; phylum Arthropoda; class Insecta; order Hemiptera; family Delphacidae; genus Nilaparvata; species Nilaparvata lugens. The sequence continues at coordinate 12,137,327 of NC_052513.1, read as the reverse complement.
TTTCACTGATATTTGTCGCATGTATTATATGTTTCCATTATTATAATTATGTTATATTTTTATATGTTTTTCCGCTTGAATCACATTTGATTTGATGTTATGACACAATTTATATAAAGCTCTATCATTTCTCATTCCAAATATCATTTTGAGAAAGTTTGATACTTGTTTTGAACCTAATAATTTATTTATTAGGTTAGCACAAACAATACAACGAAGAGAAAAAACAGGCCATTGCCGAAAACTTCTTCAATTTCCTAATTTAGTACCAAATTGTCCAAATATTATACATAGGTTATGTTCATTTCAATTTCTACACCAGTTATAATCTCAGTTTTCCTTCCATGTTATCTTGGGATGAAAGCAGTTGATGTTGTCTTAATCTCCTTAACGAATTCCTACTCATTACCATTACGTTTTTTGTGGAAGGGCAGTGAATTTATTACATTTTATTTTTAATTTACGAGTATCTGACAAAGACAGAGGATGAAATGTATGCGATTGTTTATTGTCCAACCAATTGAGCTGTTGAAAACAGACGTGCGAAATGTAATAAGTGGATTCAACAAAAGCAGAAAATCTGTTGAACACTGGCAACAACTGTTTCTCTGACTGTTAATTTCATTTGTAAGTCCCTCATGAATAAATAATCCCCACTGATAGCCCACCCAATGAACTGGTCTTAATTATATTCGGGACGGCAATGCAATTATTTTGCACAAAAAGTACTCCCTCGCCCCAAAAACGCGCCTGGGCCTAGTTTTTTCGAAAGGGTTCCGGATAAGGAAAGAAAAAGGGTTAAATTGTAGCGGAATGTTGGACGACATGAATTAATGCAATGTAGACCATGAATTAACCAGAGCTTTGTGTAAAGATGATAATCTTGGATAAATTACAGATTTCGGAAAGCTTCTCAGGTTGGTTTACCTGTAATGATCTCAACAAAGTTTGAAATCAACTTAGCTTACAAGTTGATTGATTACTTTCATTCAACTATTGAGTAGGCTACAAAATTTTACACAATTACGTCAATAATCCGTATTCATAGCTTAGTGTTATAAATTCATAACTATTTCCATATTGTTGTTAGTTGCGAATGTACATCAATTGCACCCCATCAGACAGCGGGTGAATTGCATCCATGGAATAATGTTTTGAATGGTTATGAGTCTTCACTGAGGGATCAACAAAGGTCGTTTGAATAGTAATTGTGTCACAAAACGCATACAATTTTCGATCCTTGTAGCAGCCTGATACAGAATTCATGAAGTCCATTTTGTAGCTAGTGTTAAAAGAGTTGATGACATGGAGAATATTGATCACAATGCGAAATAACGGTTCAGCATAAACACTTGTTACTTACCAAGACATTATTTTTGACCTTCCAAAATTCATGTAAGTCGCATGTGATAATTATCATTTATAACGAATTTTTCACATCTACAAACTGGTGTTTTTTTTAATATCACATCACAGTGAGTGAAATCTTGGGTAAAACAAAGTCTAAATGTTGAACTCTTTCGTATCCAACTAATTTGCTACAACACAAAGAGTATCCGTGATAAAACTATTCGTTGCCGACTATGAAATCAACGTTCCGTTATTCCATTGAATGATTGATATTCATAAGATCGATTACTCTCGGGTATTGGATGACTTGTGTATCATATATTAAGAGATCTCGATATTCAAGAATTCAGAATATACATGACATTTTCCAAATATTTTATATTTGATTGACAAGGTGTAGGTTCGAAGCAGAAAACGCAGTATTGAGAATATTGTGCTAGAATCAACATTCTGTAATTATGTACCTATTATAAGCTGCAGTATAGATAACTTACGATAAGCGCAGTTATTTTTCTGTATAACTGAATTTTTTATTAGTGGTATTGATAAGCATAAAAGTTGATTGTCACCAGATCACCTTTTCTTGTGTTATTACTCAAATGAGATTTGTCTTGAAAGTTTATATTATTCAGATCTGAAAGGGAATACTACAAGAATTGATACTTGAAGTATTGACCTGCCGGTTTTAACATAAAAGTATTATCTTTCGGGTGAGTTCCAAAGTGGAAATCATTTTGCAATAGCAAAAAGAAAACATTCAACTTAAAAAAAGTACTAATACGTTTTTGGTCATGGGAATCGATAAGTAATGTACGTGTTAACACACTCGTTGGTAATGGGTAACATAAGAAGAGCAATGTTGACGAAATGGGCGTTTTTCACCATGACAGTGTGATAAAGGCTTTCATCCGAATGAGGCAATTTATTCCTGAAACTATGAACTAGATTTGAAAATATGTCTCCAATTGAAATTCTTCTTCATCCATTTGATGAGTAGGCCGGAACATATATGGATTTCCTAGATCAAAAGTCTTGAAGGATGATTTCTGTATGGAGCTATGACAACTCAGTTTTTTAATAGACTGATCGAAATATAAATGAGACCTCTAGACCACAGACCGATTGAATGAATTTGTTCTATCAATTTCACACTCGTGGGACAGCAATTGAAATACCTGAAATAGCTGGAATCCACTTTTGCAGGAGATATTTCAGCAAAAATTATAATTCTCAGTTCTTGAGAACCGGCTTTTTTCCCTCTACTGGAAAAAAGGCTAATGAAAACTGTAATTACGCTTAAATGCCACAATTTAGCGATCGAGAAACGTTTAAAGTGAATTACGGTGTGCAAAGCTAGATTGTAGCGCTTTGCGGATGTGTGAAGGGCCTGTAAAGAGGGCTTTTAACGCGTCTCGCAGCCCTTTCATCCCAGGGCGGCGCGGAATTGACGTGTGTGGCTTGGTAGCGCGCTCATACTTGGGGAATGCAATGCAGCCAGGCCCTTCGCTATTCACTACACTCAGCAAGCAGCCACCGAGGGGAAAATCATATGAAGAAAACAAAATACGCTTAATTTAAAACCCTCTGCCTTCCGTCGGTGAAAACCTTTCAACCTTTTTCCCACACACGCGTCCGCACCCTCACCGACTTTTCAGCTTTTCCGCTGTGGAAAAAACAATTTGCTCTCTTAAACCCCAACTCATGTAAGGTGATTTCTTCTCTAACTACTCTTTGTGGATGGGTTACTGAGTGATCGCTTAACTTCTGATATGTTCTCGTTAAGTAGAACTTGTGAAGATGGATCTGATAAAGTGCAATAATATTCCTATCATGGATGAAAACTATCTTATTAGAGCAAGAAATAGCTGATTATATTAATAAGAAATATCTTTATTGCAAATTTTTGATTAATTAGATTTTTTTAAGAAAGTATTCGCTATGTGAATCAACAAAGTGAGATGAAGTTCATTCAACTGATTCAGTTATCAGATTGGTCACGAGATTTTTTTCAAACACTCCAATAGTGAGGAAATAAACATAACAAGAATGCCAAATATTTCATTGATGAAAAACAAGAAGTAAAGAGCTATGAACAAAGATTCGTTGTGGAATCATGATAAGGTGGTAATGGATAACGTCGTTATAGATCCAATGTATCTGATTTTAATGTTTTGTCCGTATTTTTGTATTTCAACAGAGGAAGGTTTGATGGAAATTCATTGAAGATTAACAGAGCATTAAGGATAATGTTACTTGAGATGAGGTGATGTATTGTTGAATTCAGTTTTCAAAATTCATATTCTCAATACCATATTCATAGCTTGAGAATCAATCATATCAGTCAGAGTAAGTGGACAAATTAACAAGGTTGAGACAACTACTGATAAATTCTCACTAACACGCTCCATTCAACATGAAAAACGTTTCTTAAATGAATAGCAATGATTTCAGTTACGGATGTTTTCCAATTTTCAATTTCTGAGATCACATTAGGTATTAGGTGATCGGAGTTCACCGTGTCTTAGAAAGCTGCTGAGTATTTGAAGATAAGCCTCAAAGTGCTGTTCCATATATAACAAGTTTCCAATGAATATAAATAATAATTCTTTTTATGGATAAGCTGAAAAAATCGTTATGTTCCATTTACATCAGTAATTATTGTTTGTATTACGGTGAACGGTAAAGTGAAGACAGGTGAATCCAGCTTATACTTAGCCTTCTGTATTCCACTTACGAAATAAAACTTGAAATCTTGACTACATTTTCTCCGTTACTAATATTGATGTCATTAATACTATCGAGTACAAGTAGCTTTTGTGAGGAATCTAAACAACACTATCTAGAGATAGTTGAATGTTATCTATATTTCCAATTCATATTGTAAATTCGAATCTTATTTTCAAAGAGATAGTACTAGATGCAGCATGGAATAATATGAAATCTCTCATGTATAAATATATTGATGACTGTTCAATTGGGAGTTATGAAATTTCAATGAGGAGTGGAAATTGAACACTTATAGTGTCATTGAATAATATTCAAACTAAAGATATAGTTATGTATTACTACTGTGCACTGATTATAATATAAGTACCACTCACAATAATGAAAGAGTTTCGAGGAGAAAAATCAATATGTGAGGAAAATTTTTCTATGATAAGAGGACACATTGCATTTCCTAAAATATCAATTTAAGAATTCGTTGGATTCATGGTTGATTAGATATTGACTTAATTTTATTCTCAAACAACAAGCAGAATAACGAACTTTCAAATAAATCTTCATCCAGGTACACGTTCCATGAAAGTCATCCAAATACACACAATTTGTTGAACAATACTGAAAGTAACAAAAATACTATCAAATCCTTCCAGTATCAACTAACTTTCTACTAACTACTAGTACTAAATCTCTACTAACTTCGAAGGATTATCAATGTAAGCAAATCGTTCGATGATACTTTGAGGACGATATTACGAGGGCAGATCTAGTCTACAGCACTGAAGTCACTGTGAGTAGAACGAGGATGAACATGATGATAAGATTTCATTATCTCCAAATAGATTTCTAAAAACTCAAATCTTGATCACTGGGAAATTCAAAACTCAAAGAGTAGAGTCAATTCTACTTACAGAATCAAAGTCACTATTAGTGATAACAACGCTGCTTATCCATCAAATCACTGAAGTAGCGCATAACATCTACATTTATATCTATCGACATGTACATTTCAATAAAATTGCCCAATCATTAGCAGAATTTCTCCCAATAGATGGGAGCTCACATATGAATGAATCAGGATCCTGGTCTACAACGGTCAAGTCCTGAGATCAAAATACAAGATAATTTCAGTTATTAGTAATTGGAATGAAGTATGATTCAACTTGCCTTAAAGGTTTTCGTTCTTTAATAAAAGAGAATGATGTTGACCAACGCAGCAAGAGTGGATTAGATTTTTATCATCGACGTCACAGACAGTGATAACAGGTATAATATGATTGATTTAGTGTTAAAAAGTCACTCACTTTTCTAAAACAGCACACAAGTTCACTAATTCCAGTACAATGTTAGATCCTAGAGGTGAGGAGGTATGGTACACCATCACCAGCACCGGCAGTCTTATCAGCTACTGGCGGAGCTTGAGCGAGGCGCCCAGCCGAACAAGTGAATCAAACAACAAAGTAAGTAAAGTAAGTTATAAAATCCCATCAAAAACAAAGTTACTTTAGTTTTCTACTACCCGGCCCGGCCCCTTCACTTTTATTACTCATGAAGTTTCGGACTGAACGAACAAGTAATAAGAAAGAAAGTAGAAGTAGTAGTAGTAGGAGGAGGTAGAAGCAGTAGGCTACTCACCGAGCGGCTGCGTTGCGTTGCGTTGCGTTGTGCTGAGTTGGTGCGGGCGGGAGTCAGAGCAAGACTTGCTGGCACAGCGCTGCCTTGGTCCTCGGTCCTTAGTCCTCCGGGTCCAAGCCGAGCAGAGCCGAGCTCACACGAAGTCACCCGAGCTGCACGAGCGTTGCACGTCTGCTCGCGACGACCGGTGGCCCGCGTTTGCGGGGGCGAGGGCGCCTTCTCAGCCTGCCTCCCTTATCGATTGCCGAAGGGGAGGATTACCGCCGAATTTTTCCTACTTTTCCACGACCCCCACCACTTTTATCAGAGGCGGAGACCTCGCATCGGAAGAGGGGCATCCAATACATTCTGACTGTATGCAATTATGTAGCTGTATTCGCCTTTTTAGTCCAGCCGACCCCTGGGGCTCTACGTCAGACTCTCTTCAACCACCACCCCTGTCCCGATCCCGATCCCGATCCCGGTATCCAGGGAACCAACAACCTATAGAAATTCACCATCACGATCCGCATCAAATTCATGATCAATATACAGAAGCCCAATCCGATGAACCGGCGAAGAAATTCTGTAATCCGATCAGAGAACATCTTGAATTTCTGCGATGCCTATCAACTTTCTGAAAATGTTTCTCAATACGATGATGAACATCTCTACCATTCGGGAATTGCGAAAATCTGAATCATGAATCCTTCTCTGATAATATTGAGATTATGACCACTTTTTATTTGTGAATATAAGAATATGACCCCAACATTACGTTTTACGTTACTGATATTGTTCAATTGAATGTTGAGAATCTCTCTTGAAGCTTTTTAACTCTTATTGAGATTCCACCTTCACACCGGAGAAAGCTTATCATTATCTTAGGAAGTTCTTTTCATTTTGAAAGTAAAATTTCTCTAAGGAAACAGAGCAATGTAAAATACATAGTTATGTACTTCCTCTCTACTCAGATTCCGTACACATTGGATCAATAATGTAATTAATTTAAACTGGAGTGATGGATGGCACATTACAATACGCGTATAACTAATTAGAATACGTTACATCCATCATTATTTTGTCAACGATAAGATTGATGCAGATGAATGAAAAGTTCACATTTCCAAGAGTGAGTTAGTGAGAAAGTTACTAGTGGGAGAAAATTATTGGTCCTTTGAGGAGAAATTACTATTAGAATGAATTGGTAGCTTTCTTTTTCCAAACCACTTTATCCGTTGCAGCTTTAAAAACTCTCATCCACTAGGAAGAGTACTCTAAGAACTTTTCTCGAATTGAGAATTTAGCTTGTTTCTCAATGGACCTTCAGCTTGTTCCTATATTTACCGTTTGTTCGAGTTTTGAGTTTTAATATAATAGGTAGCTTAACTACTTATAAATATTTTTGTGAATCATTATACATTTGAATCCCAAATTTTACTTTCACCTAACCTAACAAAAATGATCAAATTCAACTATTGAAATCGATAGTTGACTTATTAACTTATCTATAAATATTGCGAATGCAATGACGAACAAACAAGGAAATCAAATATTGCATATACCTATCGATGAATTTATGATTAATGAATCGATAGATCAATCGATGATATGATTCTATTATTCAAAATTCATGGAGTTGCTGCAGTTTTTCATCAAAATTAATCGATTATTTTATCAAACAATAAAATAGTACTATTCAAAATAGGGTTTTAAAATTGAGAGTCAACAGTTTTGTAGGTTTTGATCAACAGTTTTGTAGTTTTTCAGTCAACAGTTTTGTAGGTTTTAATCTCATCCTCTTCATTTGCAAACCAGTTGAGGATAATAATAATTTCATCATGATAACAGAGTTTTTCTGTTTATGAACCTATTTTTTTGGACATGTAACTTTATCAAAATTTGGAAATGGAATAGTTTCGGGCCAAGCCTGTTGTTCCTACCCAATCATATTTATATTAATTGTGATTGTATCCACGAATAAATAGATAAATATATAAATTATAAACTTAATAATATGAGTAGTGAGCAATGAGCGTTGTCATATCGGTAGGTCATGCACCCCCTACAAAGATGATCCACTTCCGTTTTATTTGATGGGTATGAGCTCACTTTTTTCCCCGTGACCCAGAAACAATAAAAAGGGGTTGCTAACAGCAGAGCAGAGGGAAGTGTACTGACAGCCCACATCAATACCATTCACTTGTTCCCTCACCTACAATTCGATTCATGAATAGGTCTGTCACTCTTTACAATCTCGGGTCATGAATTTGTTGTCACAAGGCCATTCAACTCATATACTTACTGAGTTATCTAATCAGAATTGAAAAGTTACCTATTGTCTATTTTTTAGACAAAATAGTATGATACGATATATAATATCAGACAATATGACTATGTCTGGACGATTAAAAAATATAGGTTGGATGTTTATTTTAGCTGAGTGATATTGGTAAAATCACAACAAATATGAGATGTTGAGGAGAAAGGGTAGTTCTTGTACATTTTCAAGCCAAAAATATGACTAAGCATTGTACTTTCGACCACGTATTTCTCTGTCTACAACTTTTCTGCCATATAATGCATTTCATGACCAACGAATCCTAAATATAGTTGTCAATTTCAATAGATTATTATGATACTTACATAATAAGAAGCTTTTCAGAGATTTTTTGTGATGGAATGAAATATGGAAAATGTATGAACAGAGAATCATTCCTTGTATTTTTTCGTTCTAGTACCTGGTCCACATACAGTTATAACGAGAGATCTATCTATATATGTTTTCCAACTTTGGAATCTTCTCACACTATTCCCGCTTTCCAAATATAAATCCTCATGCTCATTCCCTGAGAATAATAATCACGCAATGCCCCTTACAAGGATGGATTGCCATGATGAGATGTCCCTACAATGTTCCCCTAACAAGAGTGTCCTCTGTCCTCACCCAATGGGTAGACAGCAACTGTGCACACCGCCACTGCACAAGGCACTCACGCCAATGTTCCTTGTTGTAGTTCCCACTTGTAATTTATTCTGTTGATTATTGCTGAGTTATGATTCCTTGGCACGAGCATCAAGATGGAACCATCTGAATGAAATTAATCACTAATCACCCCATGCATAATTAGAATCGATGAATAGTTGAAATAGAAGGAAAATACTTTTATAAATTTAGATACGTTTTGTGATTTCCAGTGCAAGTGAGGAACCAGGATAAGAGAAATAACTAGAGTCGTAGGAGAGTCGGAGTGAATTAAATATCGTCATGCGTTAATAATAAATATCTCACAAGCTCTGGTCTTCCAGTAAAAGTTTTCACATACTCTGTCCATTTTCCGACTCACATATAATTAAACGGTTGAAAAGCTTCTACATTAGATGATGATTAACATTGAAATCCGTTGCAGTAATTTTCCATGCGAGAAGGGTGGCTTGAAAATATATCTTAAGAGATTGTGGAGTGGGGAAGTAGAGCTCTAAATGAAATCCATTAGCGTTCTGTAACATGAAGGTTGGGTAGTGTCTTAGTGTAACGTCACGTGAAACATGCTCTATTGTGTAGTAGTTGTATTTTTGAGAGTACGAGAAAATATTGTTGCAGAGGATTTGCGGAGCTGATGCAAGCAGAGGGTGGAGCAGGAATAAGGCACTGTCCGCTGTCCATCTTCTGGCTTCGTTCGGACCTGACTTAGCCGACGAATCTATTAAGAGGATTAAGTCCCGATGAAGCCCGCGATCCTTCTCTCTCAGATCAAGCTCACTTCTTCCACCTTGTAAAAGTCCTTGCTCGCCTCCTAAGAGCAGCTAGACCCCTCGGCCGACAAGAGGATTTAATGCTCGTCGAAATATAAGGCTTAACCCTTTTCCCTTCTGGAAATATCCATCCCTTGGCTTCTCCCTAACCCCACAAATCGCAACAAAATCTCTGCCACGACGAAAATCTCGCATCTCACGACGAAAGGCAAGGACTGCATTAGGCCGAAAGGAGAGCTCAACCCTTTGATCTACGACCTTTTATGGACTGACCGTCCAGGCCAAGTCTTGAAAGCTAATATTCTCAATTATGCGATAATCTACTTATGGCCGTTGCCAGACTTCTGAATTAGGAACAAGTCCCAATCGTGAATCACGGAGAGTTTCTCCTCATTTTCAAAAAATTTTGATCACTGAAGAACTGAGATGTTCAGTCGATGCATGAGGAATCAAGAGGCACAATTTATTAATAAGAATCAATAAGCATACATTATGCTCACATTACGAATATGATTTGTATGTCCTATTTGCATCATTCTTATAGTCATTATCTTATTCCTATGAATCTCCCCTAATATTTTCCTTGAGCATTCTTGTTATCTTTACCTGGGTTATGTCATACATTACCTTATTAGATAAATCAAGGATCTTCGTTTACATTTCCATAGCATTAAAAAAAACCTACATGCTCAATCGATAATCGACTGTTACCAATGTAATCTGATCATATTTTTGGTTTGTTATGAGAGCATCAAGCTATAGCGATCACTGATATCATGACTGTTTGAGAATAATTGATTCATTTTATACTTCGATTGTTGGAGTACAATTTCTCCTCGATATGATGTCTGAACCGAAGTTACCGCTTGCACAGTCTTTTCAGTAATAAAAGCTCACTATTGACGAATTATGTTTGATTGAACATCTAATCCATTCCAAAAATACTCCATTAGTTAGTTTGACAATGTAGAGATTGACAAAAATTAGTCTCAATTCACGGTGATAGGTCTCACAGTTACCTCTCAGTTAGCTGAGAAGCATAATTATTCTCACAAAATGTGCGTGGACTATAATGGGATGAATTTAAAGGGCGCTCACCCTGGGAGGCGCCCATCTCGAAATGTCGATTCCATATTATTTCTTCTCTTATTGATATAGATTAAATTTATCCCATTACAGCCAACGCAGATTTTGTGAGAATTATGCTGCTCAGCTTAAGAGGTAACTGTGAGACCTATCACTGTAAATTGAGACTAATTTTTGTCATGAACTTGACATTTCTATTTCTATCGATTTCTCTTGAACTTCCAATCTCAAAACTCCCAAACTAATAATTTCAATTGATAATGAATACTCTATTGATAGAATGGAAGTATACAAACAATAATATTATGTTATTTGGGAAAATATTGATGTTAATATCGCGAAAATATGTTCTTCTCTGCAACACTGGACATAATTTTTCTCTACGTGTAAAAACTTGTCGAATGAAAACCATTGGAATTGGAGTTTTCTGGATAGCGGAGTGCGCGTGATAGTGCGTGCGGAAAACTCAGCTCGTGGTTGTGAGAGCGAGTGCCGGTCGATGCGAGTTAGTGTGCAGTTGAGAAAGTTTTGCGAGAGAAAATCGATAGTCCAAAACTTTTAGGCCTCCACCCGAAGCTGCCTGCTGCCTGCTGCTCACACTGTTCACCTCTGCTTCACAGAAAAGCTATCCTTGGTTAATAGAAATATTACGAGCTGAATTTCATTGAAAATACTGTCCGAAATTGATGAAGATTGTGATTGCTGGAAGAAAAATTACTGGAAAGGATCTCATCAGTACCCGTCATGGTAAAAAAATTGGAATGATATTTTTCTATTTAACAAAATGTATTGTTTCCAATTTGAAATGTTATAACTTACAAAGGGAAGAGTTTGGATAAGAGGATACCATTCTAAGTCTCTGTGTGTCTCGCAAACCAAAAATTTCAAGTTAAATAGAACCGATAAGCTTATAAGGTATATGAAAGGAACACCGAAAGTACTCTTACAGTATCAGAGCATTCGCTGACCTACTACGTCTGAAATTGAAATTTCATTCCTCTTTGATCGATACTTTCTTTAATAAACTTCTTCATTCAAACTTCTCCTTCAACCTTCTTCTTTGCACTTCTTCAAATCTTGTACGCTCAATTCCAAATAACTAGAATCATTCTACTTCTCAGGTAAGGTGATTAGGTCGGCATTAGAGATAGAGAGGACTAAAAAGTCCTAACTCCGCCAAATAAAGGATGTTTTCATTCAATAATTCCATTTCATTCTCGAAATAGATCCACTTCGAAGTTGTTATTAGCTTTACTTTACTTTAGAGGGATGTTTTACTGACATACAAAGGATCTGATATTCAATCCGCGTATGATAACTTCTCAGGTAATAAAATGAATTGAGTTTTTAATTCCATGACGTCATGACTTTCAAAAAATCATGAAGGCTCGGGATATTCCAGCTAGTTGGAGTTGGTTTTTGACTTTGAGAATGGTTTGAAGTATCTACATTAGTCACTCTAGTATTTGTATTTCTTTTAGACGGAAATAATGAGAACGAAATACTTCAATTGAAACTTAAAAAACAAATATAAAGGCAAAAAGCAAGCAAGAATTTTTTTTCCAATTCATCACTGACAATTGGAAAGCTATACTTGATACCAAATTGAGTGAGTTCAACATCACCTGTAAAAGATTAATCAGTATTTTTTTTTCAAGTGATTTTCCTGTAGCGAACAACCTTACAATATCCGTTTCGCCTTATTCTCTAAACGACAAAAATACAGTAGGTGATCAGGAAATTGAATAAATATATTAGGACGTATTAGATATTTCAAGAAACATGATACTGTATAATCGGTAATTCTTCATAGAATTATCAAACATTGAAGCTTTTTTCGAAATTCAACTAAAATCATGGTAATCACTGAGTTTGGTTATCCCAGTTCGATATAGGTTAAAGCGAAACAAGAGAAGGAAGAAACGCTACAAAACTTTGACAGTCATCCATTAAGAAAAAAACCTCAATCAAACAACAAATTCTCAGTCGAATCAAGTTTATGATCTCCGGAGCACGTAGCAATGGTTATTAGACGTTTCTCTAAGAAATTCGAGGAACTTAGTTCAATTATTCTGATTTTTATAATATATTTTCCGAGTTTGGAATAAGTTTTGAAGATTGAGAATATTTAACTAGAAAATAATGATTAGTTTTTTAAAAAAATGTCACGAGGGGAAAAGTGGATGTTGCTTTTTTTTAATATTGGAAAGTTCAGGGTTGGGTTTTGATTGAGAAGCTTTTCCCAGAATTCTGTAGAGCGCTGGAAATTTTAATGACTGGGATCATTTTGAGCCAATGGATGAATAGACTCGACGTTGCCGTGGAGAACAAGCCACCATATAAGAGCTGAGCCGAATATAGTTTCTGACAGACAGCTTGTGTATTCGAGAGACGTGAAGGCTGAGAGAAACAGTACTGCGATCGCCCCGGGCTGTGGGCGGATCCCGGCTACCCGGGCTAGTCCAATGTTGGGGGGGCCTGCACGTCTAGGGGGTCGGCTAGGGGGGACGCGGCCCCCTCAAGGCTCCCCTCGCTCACTGCGCATGCCTCGAATACAGCATTCGATACGTTTCTCGCCAACTTTTTCCCATCTCTGTTCCACCCTTTTGCCCCCTCTCTTTTTTATTCGAACGGGGCACCTGGAGTGGTGGCCGGAAGGGTACAGGCTAAATAAAAAAAGTTTTCCTGTTTTCCTCTCCTCTCGCCACCGTGCTGAACCTTTCCCAGCCTGTTACGCCTTTAAGCTAGATCCTACAGGGTTACCACTCCACTCCACCCAACCCATGCACCCACTCAAACATGCAATAACAACATTGAAAGGTGAAATGCGTGTGTGTGAGTGTGAGAGGCAAAGTGTTGTTATCCTTCCCCCCCCCCGCTACGGCAGAACTCGTAGCTCTTTTCACACAGCATCGATGTAATTGAAAATAAGTCGGCTTTGATGCTAATAAGTTCGGTAAAGAATCGATCATTCACGTTCCCTGCTGGGAAATAGTTTTGATGACTAGAAACAATACAAATCGAGTTGATCGGTGTTTTTGCTATGTTGTTCTCTATGATTCTCGTGACTACTGTCGATCGTAAATCAATTTTTTTGCTGTATTTCAACTTCTTCCCTATAATGTTATAATTCGATTGGAAGTATCTCTTTCTAGCTAACGCTATATTATCACCGAATATCATTGTTCATTAATGATTGATATTGTAATTTCAAATGATGAATATGAATACTCCTTTGTCTTTCATATTTGATGCTCCACTTTACTTTCTATTTGAATAATGGTACTTTTTCAATTCTTGACTTATTCGTATGACAATGATCAGAGTAGAATCTGATATTTCAGGCACATAATTTGGTGTAAAATTGGACCATTCTTGAATTTCATTATTGTTTCTTTTCATAAAAATTATATAAGCTCACTTTTTAACAAAAAAAAACGTGTATAAACTGTTCTTAGCCGAGTGAGGTGCCTGATTGTTTTGTTGTATTGATTCCTATAATCAATAATTTATCTATCCCATCAGAGTAGAATCTCATATTTAAGTCACAGAATTTGGTGTTTAATTAATTGAAGTAATCATGAATATCATTATTGTTCCCTTACATAGAAATTATATAAGCTCAATCTTTAAGGCTGGTCGGTACACCTTTTTATTTTTATTTAAATTGAATAATCTTTTTCAATGTAATTGCTAGGATTATTATGAGAGTAAGAAAAAGTGGAAACTGAAATTTTTAAGTGGTCTGATAAGCGAGTTATGGGTTGTTGAAGTGCTAAACTCCGCTTTCATTCCAGATCGTGAACGGTTTTGAATTCTCCATTGGAGTTTTTTTCAATACATTAAGTATATCATTAGCTTTGTTCTTAAATGTGTTTTTTTGCGATTAATACTAAAATAAACAAGTTATTGAATTTAGAAAAAGATGTTACTTCTTTATTTATTATGAACGGTATGGGAAATAGAATGTTCTAGTTTGGAAGGATACATTTTTTTGAATTTTTAAGTTCTGTTAATATAGTCGAAACCGTTTATGATCTGGAAAGAAAACGGAGTTAGCACTTCAACGACCCATAAATCCCATAACTCGCTCATTAGACCACTTAAAAATTTCAGTTGACATTTTTCTCACTCTTATAATGATCTTAACAATTGAATTAAAAAAGATTAGCCTATTCAATTTAAATAGAAAAAAGTGAATCTGGAAAGTTAGCACTTCAACAACCCATAACTCGTTTATTAGACCACTTTAAATTTCAGTTGCCACTTTTTCTCACTCTCATATTTTATAATGATTTTAACAATTATATTGAAAAAGATTATCAAATTAAATAATGAAAAAGTGTACCGAACAGCCTTAACAAAAAAAAACATAATCTATAAGCTATCTTTAGCCAAGTGAGGTGCCTAGATACATGTGAGGTGCCTAGATACATGTGAGGTGCCTAGATACATGTGAGGTGCCTAGATACATGTGAGGTGCCTAGATACATGTGAGGTGCCTAGATACATGTGAGGTGCCTAGATACATGTGAGGTGCCCAGATACATGTGAGGTGCCTAGATACATGTGAGGTGCCTAGATACATGTGAGGTGCCTAGATACATGTGAGGTGCCTAGATACAAGTGAGGTGTCTAGATACATGTGAGGTGCCTAGATACAAGTGAGGTGCCCAGATACATGTGAGGTGCCTAGATACATGTGAGGTGCCTAGATACATGTGAGGTGCCCAGATACATGTGAGGTGCCTAGATACATGTGAGGTGCCTAGATACATGTGAGGTGCCTAGATACATGTGAGGTGCCTAGATACATGTGAGGTGCCTAGATACATGTGAGGTGCCTAGGTACATGTGAGGTGCCTGATTGTTATGTTGTATTGATTCCTATAATCTATTCATTTATCCTATGATTGTTTGATGCAATGCCTTTCCTACAAAGTTTTTGAGAATCGTTTATAAAAATGAATGTTATTCAATGAGATACATAATCGTTTCAAGTATCAATGAAATTAATCCTTCACTGACAAGTATTGATATTAATATTATCACTTGGAACATCACAAAATTGAGCAATATATTTGATTGGATCTCTCATTCAATTTGGAGATAATTTATAATTATATATGATAACTATGAACATGGATATATGATAAAGTCTGTTAAAAATAATCGAGCTAACTGAGTACAAGCAATGAATACACAAATGGAACAGTAATTATTCAAAACCTATAAACTGGAAAACATTTGAAATGTACGTATTATCGAATGACTGACAATTTTTGGACAGTAACATTCACCATTCATCAAATATTTTATCGAAATTCAATGTACTTGTGATATTTTCTCTTGAACATTCCATTGTATTTTCTCAGTCCATTCTGCAGATTAGTTCGAGACTGTTGCACATCAATTTACTGGGATGTGAATAGATGAAGATGAACTCACACCCACCCAGTAAACTTGCTGCTAACAGCTTGATGGACTGACCAGCGGCTATTAATCTTGGATCAAGTTCATATCTCAAAGAAAACATGGCGAGCGTCTTGCTTCATAATTCTTCATGATGGAATGAGGGTGGGGAAGGGGGCTGCTGTGTTGCGCAACATGTGTTTGATACCAACAGCAGCAGCAGCAAGAAGTTTGCGACTTGGATGATGGATGAGCTGTGCTCTGTGGTCAACTCAGCTTGCTCGCTTCACTGACCACCAACTTAAACACTGCAGATGCTGATGGAATACTCACTCTCAGATATGGCGTGCATTCACTCTACCAACAGCCGAATAGCCCATGTTGAGCCACTACCTCCGTAAACAAAGCCGTAGTGCATCCTTGTGACGTCAGCACAGGTAGGGCTCCTACACCAATAGAAATTCGTTGATTTCAGCTGATCTATATCAGCTAGTGTTTTTATTGGTGTATGAGCCCTACCTGTGCTGACGTCACACGAATGCACTATGGCTTTGTTTACGGAGGTAGTGGTTGAGCTCGATGGAATCATGTGAAATTCACTATTTTTCCGGATTAATTCGGTGGAACATATTGATATTATAACAGTGGAGTAACAATATTTTATAATAACTTTTTCCATGATATGGGAAGAGTTTTTCGTCCCTATAATATAAATATATCTGAGCTTTATATTATAATATTTTTGTCCATTTTCATTATGTAGCTCATTGAATACAATATAATTGTTCAACTTTCTTCACCACTACCATTATACCACTGCACTCAAGTTTTTCTGGACTCACTACCATAAACTTCAAAATCACAGAGCCTGTTTGAATTCACATTCCACGATATTTTATGTAGTGAGTAAACTATATACAATATCTTGAAAAATCGTGTATTCAAACAGGCTCTGTGATTTGCAAGTTTGAAGCCATCTAAAAGATGTATTAATGGAATCCCCTTCCTGCTCTAGAAAATGATTTTTTCCTACAGTTACGTTGGAAAGTGGCCATTGCTGCACTGATTACAGAACGCAAAGAATCACTTTTCCGCTCTAGTGCGGGAAAAATTTTTCTGCACTCCAGATTTGCAACATGGCAACGCAAAATACTTAGTAGGTTATATGGAGCAACAGTGCAGCAAAATCAAAATGAAGTTGGTAACAGTGACTGCTGTGGCTGCTATAGTGAGCAGAGGTGCAACCAAGCACAACGCGCTAATTATTATTCATTATATATTATAACCAACGACAACGAGGACTCTAGGATTTTAGGATTAAGGTTTTTATCAATAATAAAATTACACAGAAAAACATTTGATGCATTTCAGGCAATTTTACCCATAATTACCTACTTTTCATATTCAATGGTAACTGTAGGAAAAACTTAATGTGAAATACGTGCGCAAAGTTCCTCTGCTGCACTCAAGAAACCATTCCGCCCTCGCCTACGGCTCGGGCGTAAACGTTTCTTTCGGTGCAGCAAACTGACACTTTGCGCACTAGTTGCACAAATAACTATTTCAATTTTATCATGATAAGTGAGGGGTAGGAAAAGATGAGTTTTTTGACATGTTAGTCATGTAATTCTATGCCAATAAGTTCATTGAATCTGATATTCATAGTTTTTCATCTTTCTCAAATCTTGTTTCCCCAATAATTTATTTCTCTGTTGACTTTTATCAAAAGCAATAACTCTTCCCTTCACAACCCAACTAAACAGACTTCTATTCTCAACATTTGATTCATCATCGTCGAAATACATATTTTTACAATATTGAGTAAGTATTCTTCATTATTTATTGATTCATACAATAAGTACATCATTAAAATGATAGGGAGAAAAAAAAAGGTGACCTTGTGCTATTCCTTTCCCAAATGTAGATTAGTGTTTTAGTAAGTCAGTATTGTTGTCTATCTGTTATTTTATGAAAAAGAGATCTATCGATCTGCTAAGAACTATCACTAAACCATCTCCATTAACATTTGATAATAATATTATTATTATACTTTTAAAACCCTTTAAGACGCGCGAATAAGGAGAGGATAATGATGGTGATGATGAGATGAAAAATTAATGAAAAGATTACATTGAACTCCAGCTCAGCTATTGGGTGTACATGACTGTGACATTTACTGTGGCACATGGTTGCCAGAAAACCAACGCCAACGACTCATTGGCTTCATAAAGACATATAAACAGTTACGGTACGCAACGCTAGAAGCGGCCCAATTACATCTGCTCGAAGGAAGCATTTGACAGAATTATAATTGCTTTTATTGTGCAATTTGGGAGCTACGTGAGAAGACAGCCGTCCCTGTATTAGGCATGCATGCGGCGTCTGTAGCCCCTCACCCCACCACCACCCCACCATGACTCCCCAGCGATTATCGCGTAATTTGTCTTGGCTGCCGCTCGGACGACCAAAGATGTTACCTTGCTCCCCAGATGAGGAGCCTCAGGGTTAACCCCTCCCACCATAGGGGTCCGGGGTTCTCGTGAGCGGGTGTTGGTCTCATCGTCACGTCCCGCAAGTTGTCATCGGTGCCTGGGTTCGATCACATGAGGTTCCGACCCGAGAAAGGTTTAGCAGCTAAACCAGCCTGTTAGTGATTTGCTTGTGTTTTGTAGTTTCCTATTAGCTCCTGTGAAAAAACCATGACAATGAAAATCGGATGAGAATAGTATTGCGATCAGTATACTTTTATAAGTACAATTCTTTCCAGATATTGTGCTGGGATGATCGAGCTAGTGTGAGTGTGGATAATCGAGAACGTTGGCCCAATCAACCTAGCATTTCGAGGCTTTGAAATATAAATAGTTATTATAATTGGGTTTCATGTGATTTAGTATTTTTCAATGGGGAACACAAATAGAAATCGACAATCACTTTTTTTGAAAAATTGGTTGACAATTTCTATTTGTGTTTTTAAAAATAATGACTATCGTATTCCTCCATAAAATTGATAATACTCTGAGAACAAGTCTTCAAACTGAGAACAGAATCTTTAATTGGTTCCATTATTGACCACTTCAAGTTCTATTTGGCCTCATCAGAAATATAATATTATCCACATTGGTGTATGCTTTTTTGATTGTATTGTATATCACTCAAATTAAAATTAAATAGAGATGATTATTGGATGAATATACAGTGTACATCATTTTAAATGGATAATGAATCAAGAGTTATACCTCGTAGATGAAAATCGATTTATGTAATAAAGAGATTGCGTTCTCTCAATTTTTTTCTAGAATGATTCCATCGTGCGCTATCGCAGTTGAAACGTTATCATAAGAAGTGTACTTGGAAATTATTATTGTGAGCTTAATAACACAGCTGCGCCACTTGTGGGAAAAGCGCAGAAATGAAACAGAGAAAATTTGTCGAAAGGGACTGACAAGAGCGAGTAGATTAGTGCCTTACAAATGGAAAAAGAGAAGAAGAGTGAGTGAGAAAAGATGAGGGTGAGTGACATTTGGAGAGGGGATGTGAGGAAGGATTGGGGTGAGTGAGGAGCGAAAGCAGCTACCCTCATTTAACATCCCGCATGTACACATTTGCAAGGGGAAGAAAACTTTTTTCAAAATTCTCCCCTTTCTTGCGAGACGAAGACGCGTCGCGGTGGGACGAGGAGACCCTAATTTCGAGACATTCCTTCTCCCAACCGACTTAAAGATCTCGGGATTTCTGAGCAGAGGCTAAATGGCTAACCGTTGTTGGGGGATGCTATCACCTTCATTATTGCCTTTGGAATTCCGATATTATTACCATATCTCTCCTCCAGCTCGCGAATTTATCGAACAGTTCACAGCTTTTGTCGGACCGATGCATTCAGTTCATGCCAATTATTACTAGATTTTGAATAGAGTTGCTTATTACACGCTCCTGAATTATCCCATCGTCGTTTTGAATTATGATGACCCCAACGCTGCTATGCTCAACAAGATTCTAATCTCCATTCCGAAATTCCAAATCTCTTACAAACACTGAGAACTGTCTGAGAGTACAGATCTAGCATGAATTATTGTAAATTGATTATTCAATTCCATTCATAAGATATTCATGGAACTTTGAATCACAAGTCATAGTAAAAACTCTATTCAGTATAAATTTCAGAATTTCAATAGTTGCTGAATCTAGATTGAGATTTGAAAAAACATGTTCGGTTATGCTAATGTTTTTCTATAGAAATGATGAACTAAATTATTTTCATGCGTAGAATATTATTTCCAATAGTCCTGTCCATTCCGAGGCTGTTTTGGATACTGCAAGTGGTGGCGTAGAATATTATAAAAATTACATTGTATAAAAAATTAATTGGGCTGCGTTCTTTGTTGAAGCCAAATTAGATGGTTGAGAATCACGGAAAAATCAAAGTAAGTCAACCCGAATAATCTATTGAAGACCCAGAAATTCTATTGTTATTCTATAGCCTACTCTTTAAACTCAAATTAGAAGAGGATCCAGACCTCAACCTTCAACCTTATCTAACCTTGAACCATACCACTCAACTCTCATATGGAATCGGTCTTCATAACTCGTTCAATTTAATTGAGGAGGATTCTCAAGAAGGCTAGGAAACCGTCTATTCCAAAACTAGTGATAACGCTATGAAAATATATGTCATTTAAAAGGTGCTAAACTTCAACAAAACTTACAAATTACTCAAATCTGTTTATTGCTATGATGGAATGATTAATCACAAGAAAATGTGATGTTCGTTGCCATCCAAAACATCTCCAACCATTTTTTTCTATTTTTTG
The DNA here is from genome assembly GCF_014356525.2 of Nilaparvata lugens. Classification (NCBI taxonomy): domain Eukaryota; kingdom Metazoa; phylum Arthropoda; class Insecta; order Hemiptera; family Delphacidae; genus Nilaparvata; species Nilaparvata lugens. Next base: position 12,116,580 of record NC_052513.1, on the reverse strand, counting down.
CATTATCAAATCCAGAATACTATCATTTCCGCCCCATCTAAGTTAGGACCAAGTTTTTGACGTTTGCAGCCCAGCAGCCAGTAATTGATGGCCTTCTAATCCTGTTGAATCCCACTTTGTCTCCGCTACAAGAAGACGTATAGGAAGGACACTCTGGGCTCGTTAATTTATTGTCATCTCTATCACTTGAGTATGTGTGAGTGAGTCGTGTTGTGAAGATGTTTTTGGTGCCTCCACATGTGTCGTTGTCGAATCTAGCTGCCGCCATAAATCTACAATAAGCGTAACGGGCCCGACAAATTGGGACAACAATTCAGTTCGCTAATGCAGTTATCCTCTCAATAAACCAATTTATCATCCTTAAATGGCGCTGTCTCTGTCTCTGACTCTCAAGACCCAACTTTGGCGGTGCTAACTTTTGTTGCCGGTATGTAAACAGTCGGACGACCGGACTGTGAACTGGCAACGTGGCAAGCCAAGCCGTGTTTTGTAGGCAGGCGACTGACTGACTGCTCTGCCGTTGCGGTCAACTCCCAACCGACAACCCCTCTTGTGAGACTTGTCTCTCAGATAGCACTCATTGTTGGAGCGTTTCGGTCATCTCACAATCATTTATTATTCTCATAAGTTAACTACATGAATAGTTCTTGAAAAATACTATGAAAGTTCATGATTGTTTTATTAATTTGTGTTTCATTCTCATTCCCTAGTGAATTCAGTCCATTTATTGATAAAAATGTAGCATTGCTACATATATTTCAAGCAGATAACCTATTTCGGACAATGTGTAACCTTATCTAAATTTGGAAGAGAAATAGCACAAGATTATCTAATTTTTTCTCTCCCTATCATTTTGATTATCTACTTATTGTATGAATCAAAAAATAATTGAAAACTGGTATTCGCTTTTTAAATTGATGGCGAGAGTTTCAAGATCCTTTAGGTTTATTAGGAAAATTTAAAAATGTATAGATGAATCAATCCGCAATTAAAATAAATAAGAGTATACGATCAATGAAGAACATAGATAAAATTATATGAATATCCCTTAGTATTCTTGTGTTCAACTAAGTATGTTTCGTTATTAAACGAAATTCCAATAAAATGCTGTAAATGATAATTATTCATCGATTAGCATTCGAACAACTGCCACTTCCAATTTATTTCCATCTAAGTATGTTTCACTGAGTCGACCAACCGTAAAAGGTGTTGCACCCTTCAGTATGCTAGCTCTGCATGGTCGTAGATTCGAGTTCGACCGGTAGGCATAGACGTATTTTCAATCACTCACGGACTTATTCCATTATCCGAGCACAATAACCTCATGTGAGGATCATTCGCGATGAGATAAAAATGAAAATAAGTCAATAGAAAATGAGACAATATGAAATGAATTGAAATATCTCAAAGATCTCAACAATTTCTCAAAACCTTGAGAAACGAAAAACAAACATGCAAATTTCAATTTATCAATGAGAACGAGACGTTGCAGTTCCTAACTTTATTCGCTAACAATAAAATATCCTCACAGATGAAAAATAGAGAACCAATAAATCAGATGTCTAGAGTGGGAGGAGAACAATGCATAGTACGAATTACATAATATCATTAATATAGGAGAAGGAACCAAGAAACGAGGACAAAGATAATACTGAGGAATAAGATGCTCTGGATGGGAGGAAAAGGGAGAATAGTACAAATATTCACAGATTTTATTGATGAACCAGTGATGGAATCCAGTGATGCGCTAGAATAGAGTTGTAATTTAATAGATAGTGTAACAGAGTGACTAACAGCATGAGAAATAGAAGAATCGAATTATAATAATATGTGATAGAGGGAATTAACAGAGAGAGAAAGAAAGAGGTAGATGCGAAGAGAGTATGGTGTGCGGTCAGGTGTCTCATCTTGACTAGGCGAAAGCAAACAAGGAAACGCAATCAGAGGTTTGCTGTTCATTGCAGGGCTGGGTGGTGGGTGCCCGTCCGCAGCGGCTAAGTAGGGGATGATCCCTCAACCCTCCATTTGCCGGAGAAGGGTTGCAGCATATCTCATTAAAGAAGGAAATGTTTCGGCTCTTAATTCCATCTCGAGCATCTCAGATCAATACACCGACTCATAAGTGCTTGTGTCGCTCTTTCTTCATCCACATACGTCTGGAAATATTGTTGCCGTAAACGCCGCGTATTATTATTTGCATTCGCTCGCTGCTACTTATAACTGGCAGTTTTGTATTCATGGCGAACGTCGTTAGGGGTTACGCGCGTCTTACGTCCCCAACACGTCTGCTGTAATATTAGCTGTAACACACTGTCTTGTATACATAATTCCACAGTTAATATTCAAGATTTGCTTTGAACAAGCCGGTTGGCTTGATATGTGACGCCGTTTTAGTATCTTTATAGATGAATGAATGAGTTTATGGACTCAACAAGGAAAATTGTACCACAAGCTTGAGTACCCTATACAGAAGGTATAGGAATGCATGATATAGAGTTGAGGTAGCTCTCAGATGACTTGAAAGACTTTACCAATAGTGGTTTCGTTTCAAAGTTGAGAGCGCTGAATTGATTGGAGTTATAGCTCTTCACTATTCCATCAAGGATTGAAGTGGTGTTGTGATTATGATGATTCAATAGTGAGATAATCACTCCTATCTACCTAATTTCTATTTGTCATGAATATTGTGAATGAACAATACGGCAATAATACCATAATTCATATCGTACGAGTTTAATTGAGTGATACTGACTGTTAATATCAATGAATCATTGACTACAGTACCGTACTAAATATATAATCGTGTTTCGTTATGAAGAGAATTGTTAATAATACCGCAGTAGCTATAACGTTTCATTAATGACTGCATGAGGTGTCTCAACTCTGAATAAGTATGAAGATTGAGTATATATATTGTGATGAATCTTTTGAGTAAATCTCATGAAAGGAGAGAATTAACTCGAAAAATTGTAATAATTACCCTTATAGAATGAAAGATCTGCCAAACGAACAGTTAGCACCCGAGCGATAAGGCTTCCTTATCAACAGCTGAGTATAAGATAAGAGTACCGTTTTGTACTACGCACTTTTTCCAAAGAATTATTTTATAAAATTATAATTATTTTGCAAATTAAGTACAAATCTTCGAAGTACTACGCTTCGAAAGAAAATACAGTGCAGAAAATATAAAATTTTTCTTCGTTAAAGTAATGGCCACGCCGACAAGCGCTTATAATTATTAAGATCCTAGATTTTATCTGGTATAGAGTTTATAAGAACTTGTAGTTGATTAACTATCCTCCGCTGCCAGAACCACGACCCGAGTAATTGTTAAAATCTTTTAAAACTGTTAAATTTATCAATTATGAAATTCTGTTGAATCATGCATGGTGTCATGCGAGTACAAGCAAACTTCTAATTATTTTATTAATGTTAAACTATTCTCAATCTGTAATCCAAGCTCTAAATCTGCACTGTCAAATCATATATTTTTTATTATATTATATTTCCATTTTGTCAATTCGTCTTCTGAGTTCGATTATTTATTAAGCCAGTCAATCATTGTGTCTGACACGTTCTATATTATCAAGAACCGATCAGGTACGATCATTGAAATAATTGAATCAACCTGGATATTGGAACAGATCTAAGTGGATGTAGTGTGTGGGGTCAGATCGAGATTACCTATTCTCTGTCCTTACCTGCTCATATATCAGCTTTTATCTGTCACCAACCTCGGCTTGGGAGCGAATTCGTCGACTGTATAGCAGATGCAGCTTGAGATCATATAATTTCCTACAATAGAGCATAAAGCCCGACAAGACTCTGTTCTCGAAATATATTCCGAACGATCTCTCGTCCTTAGTACCCTATTTTAATCCTTCGGAACTTATCAGAGACGCAGTCCCGTAAATTATCTACATCGGGATTTTTGCTCGACCTTTATGATTTTGTATGCTGTTCCATCACAGGTAATAGTTTTAAGATATCCGTATTCAGTGTTTAGCAAATGCTACACTACCTCTGAAAATTTTATCACTATACAATCAGTCATAAGAAGAATCAAGGGTGAGCGAGTGTTTATGCCTTCCCCGATTCAGACGATTGTATCGAATCTTGTAGTGACTCAATCAGTCTGGTGTTCGCTTAGCGTCCACGCACGCATTTTCAAAATTTCTAACCTCAATACTGGTGACTTAGTGCAAGATCCATTATACTTGTGTCGACCTAACCTTGGAGGCGATAGTAACTCCCCCAAGAAGAGCTCCACACAATTTGGCTCGCAACGTGAGGCATTTAAAATACAGTACTACAATATATGGCCTGATTCCGAAGACATTTCTTTTCTTGGAATATGGTGGCCTCTTAAAATGAGGAGAAGGGAATGAGAAGGGAACGTGAAATCTTTGAAAGATCAATCTAAAAATTTTATCAACAACCCATATTTTTCAGTTCAACAACAGAGAGTTTCATTGCATTATAACATGCTCAGCAATACACTTTGCAGTGGTTTACACAATATTTGAATCTCGGACATGAATAATGAATGTACAGATTTTCACTGAGCATTGTTGTATTGTGAGATGTTTTCAACATGAAATTCTTGAGGGAAAAGAATTGTGAGCCCGTGTGAGCATGGTGAACTGGGTTAACGGTGGAAAAGGGCTGCATTAAGAGGGAGGAGAGACTGCACACTTTACGGCCACTCCGGTCAGGCTCTAACGCGGGTACTTGCCAACAGATAAGAGCCACAATAAAAAAGAAAGGTGCATAAAGAAACGCGCTCTAAAAAGACGGCTGACTTCTTCTTTTGCTGACTAGAAGGGTGTTGCGAAAATTCAAGAGGGTGCTCTAATCCTGGCTGCTTTGATGGAAGTGAAGCATCACGCTCGTAATACATCCATTATGAACAGCAACAGGCTCCCGAGATTTTAATGATTCAACATTATTAAAAGAGGAATAAGTCTTGTAGTGGGATACTCTCCTGGGCTGAGTACATCATGCTTAACAGGATACTGAGTTAACGTCGGTCCGGTGTATTAAAATATTGAAACGATCCCGACGTGAAGAGTGGCTGCCGATTCATTATTAAGAGAGTCATAACACTGAGAGTATGTCGCTTCGAAGGTTGGCTTTTAATGACCACAATAGTGACAACAACGGAGACCTACCCACTGATAGGATACACAGATCAACTTTCGCCGCGATTTGCATAGGGTAACGAGCCAAGCATCCATCCCTATCATAAGTCCCCGATAACTATAGCTCTCATCCCGCATTTCCCAGATGACCGGAACTGTATCAACAACCTCCGAATCGCTTCTGGGACCATCTGATGATCTCCTGCTCGCTGACCGGGGCACGTCGCTCCGCCCGCAAATGTTATACAACAATCTGACCGCTGCAGCTGTCACCCTCGCTTCAATCACCGGCATCATTATCATAGCCATCTCGCCCGCAAATAGCTTCTCACTTGCGATAACTACAGCCCAGGCTCGGTACACAGATCCACAGAACCAATTTAACATTGTGAGGGAACTTATGTTCATTAGAAAGCTTGTTTCTTCGAATTATTCTTCAGAGAGAGAGATTGATTGATTGAGTACTTTATTTATGTAGATTACAATATATACTGGCTTATACACTTATAAACAATAGCTTACAATACAGCAAACTTATAAATGGACTAGCAGGGCACCCGTGCTTCGCTGCGGGAATTAAAAGATAAAATTTTTTTTGTGAAACATTTATAATCTAATTCCTACCAAAATTGTTATAATCGTTTTTGAGATTAGGCCACAACTTTGCATGAAAATTATTAAGTCAAATCATTCAAATAATCAATTGATGTGTTGGAAGTGCTCTGTGGAAGAGTAGTCTAATTGCAGCGAATTTTGTAGGATATGGGGCGGGGCTTAAGAGTCACCCTCAACTTTATTCATTGGCAATATTTATATTTCGCGTTGACAGTTATCAAATTAGCAGTTATCATGTTATTTTTGCTTTGGAAATTGAAGATTAAATTCCAAATTAGGTTGATTCGGAATTTGATGACTCTGGTATCCATGGATCTCTTGCTTATTCTGGAATTTTTGACATAGCTTGTCGCTTACTTTTCGTTTCACTTATCCAAAAGTGTGAAAGCAGCCAATCCACTGATTCTTTCTTCCATGGAAGTCCATTCATACATAAGAGTCCATTCATAATAGTCCAACATTTATTGTGGCTGATTTCACATGTCCTAAACTCTACAATCATACATATTAAAGTGGGATCATTTCAATGTGAATTTGCATAAATCTGAATAAAGTTTATTCAATCGCTTTGATCAATGACTACCATTATATGATTCCTTTCTTTGATCTTAGCTTGAAACCAAGAGCTTAGGGATGAAAATTTGGATGTAATCTAACATTTAACTCAATTTAATTTCTATCTAAATTGACAACTTTAGAATTTACTTGTGATCTATCAATATCAATAGGTTTGTCTTGTGTCGTAATAACATCATGAAAGGAAATAGGAGTAGCTGATGGAATATTATGTTCTTTTTCGATTTAGTATTCAGCTGATTTTGAAAGATGAAAATTAAAATAACCTACATGATATTTGGACGATTTGTGACAAAATCAGGAAATTGAAGAAGTTTTGGGCAATAGCCTATTTTTCTTTTCCGACTATTGTATTGTTCGCTCTATCTAATAAATAAATAAATAAAATATCAGGCCCAGTAGCACAAAAGAAATGTTCAGGATTAATTTTTTTTTTTTTGTAGTTGAGAAGTTGATATTGTGGTAATTATTCATATTGAATGAAAAAGACTAAGAAATTATCAAAAAACCACTGATTTATTGATAATTGGAAAGACCGGTTTCGGTTATTACACCATTGTCAATCTCTGATAAATCAGATAAATCTCGGTTTATCAGAGATTGACAATGGTGTAATAACCGAAACCGGTCTTTCTAATTATCAATAAATCAGTGGTTTTTGACAATTTCTTAGTCTTTTTCATTCAATAGGATTAAATTTCATGAGAATAAATCAGAGCAGGGTTTTCTTTAATAGAAGGCTTCTCTGATTGGTTCTCGTGGTATTGAGTCCGGATTATGAATTAACAGACAGTGCAACTCAAGGCCATGGCTGCGTACAAACATAGAGCAACAGAGGAACCAATACAACAGAAGCTGAAGAAATTAGTCGCATTTCTATCACCTGACAATGAACATTACATTCAACTACCATATGTTTGGAGAGATCGATTTTAAATTTCTTTTGCTTTCATCTGGTCACTTTCTCAGCCTATTCTTCCAAATGTTCCATGAATACTGCAATGTTTCAAAATAAGGTCACCAAATTTGGTAACTCAACTACAGCTATTATAATGTTTTTTATTTGCTCACACTTTTTAACGTTTTCAACAGACTATGGGAAACTTTTTTCTGATCAGCTGCTACTTGAGGGACCAATAATCCTTTCTCTTGGTAGTTCAACGAATTTTCCCATAGTTGAGACCTGTTCCAAAATAATAACAGCTGGTATCAAAAGCAGAAATGTCAAACATGATTGAAATTGAAACAGTAGCGATCATCAACATTATTTTCTCCATCTGATCTAAAGTAACCAGATTATAGTAAGATTCACATCAATGTGTCAGCATTGTTTGAAAGAGGAGCATTGATGCTATTAATAAAGAATACTGACAGTCAACGAACTGTTATACATATTCTCCAATAGTTTTATCGAAAGCTATCTTATATTTTCTTTGGTAAAACAATCAATGTTTGGGAATAATTGATTCATGGGAAAAGCGCCTTACTTCTATGCAAGATATTTTTACATTAGAAGAAGCAACATGTTTAAATGTTTAAATGTTTACATGTTTAAATGTTTAAATGTTTAAATGTTTAAATGTTTAAATGTTTAAATGTTTAAATGTTTAAATGTTTAAATGTTTAAATGTTTAAATGTTTAAATGTTTAAATGTTTAAATGTTTAAATGTTTAATGTTTAAATGTTTAAATGTTTAAATGTTAAATGTTTAAATGTTTAAATGTTTAAATGTTTAAATGTTTAAATGTTCGAATGTTTAAATGTTTAAATGTTTAAATGTTTAAATGTTCAAATGTTTAAATGTTTAAATGTTTAAATGTTTAAATGTTTAAATGTTTAAATGTTTAAATGTTTAAATGTTCAAATGTTTACATGTTTAAATTTTCAAATGTTTAAATGTTTAAATGTTTAAATGTTTAAATGTTTAAATGTTTGAATGTTTAAATGTTTAAATGTTTAAATGTTTAAATGTTCGAATGTTCAAATGTTCAAATGTTCAAATGTTCAAATGTTCAAATGTTTAAATGCTTAAATGTTTAAATATTTAAATGTTTAAATGTTTAAATGTTCAAAGGTTCAAATGTTTAAATGTTTAAATGTTTAAATGTTTGAATGTTTGAATGTTTAAATGTTTGAATGTTTAAATGTTTAAATGTTTAAATGTTTAAATGTTTAAATGTTTAAATGTTTGAATGTTTAAATGTTTAAATGTTTAAATGTTTAAATGTTTAAATGTTTAAATGTTTAAATGTTTAAATGTTTAAATGTTTAAATGTTTAAATGTTTAAATGTTTAAATGTTTAAATGTTTAAATGTTTAAATGTTTAAATGTTCAAATGTTTAAATGTTTAAATGTTTGAATGTTTAAATGTTCAATGTTTAAATGTTCAAATGTTCAAATGTTTAAATGTTTAAATGTTTAAATGTTAAATGTTTAAATGTTTAAATGTTTAAATGTTTAAATGTTCGAATGTTTAAATGTTTAAATGTTTAATGTTTAAATGTTCAAATGTTTAAATGTTTAAATGTTTAAATGTTTAAATGTTTAAATGTTTGAATGTTTAAATGTTTAAATGTTTAAATGTTTAAATGTTTAAATGTTTAATGTTTAAATGTTTAAATGTTTAAATGTTTAAATGTTTAATGTTTGAATGTTTAAATGTTTAAATGTTTAAATGTTTAAATGTTTAAATGTTTAAATGTTTAAATGTTTAAATGTTTAAATGTTTAAATGTTTAAATGTTTAATGTTTAAATGTTTAAATGTTTAAATGTTTAAATGTTTAATGTTCAAATGTTTAAATGTTTAAATGTTTAAATGTTTAAATGTTCAAATGTTTAAATGTTTAAATGTTCAATGTTTAAATGTTTAAATGTTTAAATGTTTAAATGTTAAATGTTTAAATGTTTAAATGTTTAATGTTCGAATGTTTAAATGTTTAAATGTTTAATGTTTAAATGTTCAAATGTTTAAATGTTTAAATGTTTAAATGTTTAAATGTTTAAATGTTGAATGTTTAAATGTTTAATGTTTAAATGTTTAAATGTTTGAATGTTTAAATGTTTAAATGTTCAATGTTCAAATGTTCAAATGTTCAAATGTTCAAATGTTCAAATGTTTAAATGTTTAAATGTTTAAATGTTTAAATGTTTAAATGTTTAAATGTTTAAATGTTTAATGTTTAAATGTTCAAATGTTCAAATGTTTAAATGTTTAATGTTTAAATGTTTAAATGTTAAATGTTTAATGTTTAAATGTTAAATGTTTGAATGTTTAAATGTTTAAATGTTTAAATGTTTAAATGTTTAAATGTTTAAATGTTTAAATGTGTTAAATGTTTAAATGTTTAAATGTTTAAATGTTTAAATGTTTAAATGTTTAAATTTTAATGTTTAAATGTTTAAATGTTTAAATGTTTAAATGTTTAAATGTTTAAATGTTTAAATGTTTAAATGTTTAAATGTTTAATGTTTAAATGTTTAAATGTTTAAATTTAAATGTTTAAATGTTTAAATGTTTAAATGTTTAAATGTTTAAATATTTGAATCTCGGACATGAATAATAAATGTACAGATTTTCACTGAGCATTGTTGTATTGTGAGATGTTTTCAACATGAAATTCTTGAGGGAAAGAATTGTGAGCCCGTGTGAGCATGGTGAACTGGGTTAACGGTGGAAAAGGGCTGCATTAAGAGGGAGGAGAGACTGCACACTTTACGGCCACTCCGGTCAGGCTCTAACGCGGGTACTTGCCAACAGATAAGAGCCACAATAAAAAAGAAAGGTGCATAAAGAAACGCGCTCTAAAAAGACGGCTGACTTCTTCTTTTGCTGACTAGAAGGTGTTGCGAAAATTCAAGAGGGTGCTCTAATCCTGGCTGCTTTGATGGAAGTGAAGCATCACGCTCGTAATACATCCATTATGAACAGCAACAGGCTCCCGAGATTTAATGATTCAACATTATTAAAAGAGGAATAAGTCTTGTAGTGGGATACTCTCCTGGGCTGAGTACATCATGCTTAACAGGATACTGAGTTAACGTCGGTCCGGTGTATTAAAATATTGAAACGATCCCGACGTGAAGAGTGGCTGCCGATTCATTATTAAGAGAGTCATAACACTGAGAGTATGTCGCTTCGAAGGTTGGCTTTTAATGACCACAATAGTGACAACAACGGAGACCTACCCACTGATAGGATACACAGATCAACTTTCGCCGCGATTTGCATAGGGTAACGAGCCAAGCATCCATCCCTATCATAAGTCCCCGATAACTATAGCTCTCATCCCGCATTTCCCAGATGACCGGAACTGTATCAACAACCTCCGAATCGCTTCTGGGACCATCTGATGATCTCCTGCTCGCTGACCGGGGCACGTCGCTCCGCCCGCAAATGTTATACACAATCTGACCGCTGCAGCTGTCACCCTCGCTTCAATCACCGGCATCATTATCATAGCCATCTCGCCCGCAAATAGCTTCTCACTTGCGATAACTACAGCCGAGGCTCGGTACACAGATCTACAAAACCAATTTAACATTGTGAGGGAACTTATGTTCATTAGAAAGCTTGTTTCTTCGAATTATTCTTCAGAGAGAGAGATTGATTGATTGAGTACTTTATTTATGTAGATTACAATATATACTGGCTTATACACTTATATACAATAGCTTACAATACAGCAAACTTATAAATGGACTAGCAGGGCACCCGTGCTTCGCTGCGGGAATTAAAAGATAAAATTATTTTTGTGAAACATTTATAATCTAATTCCTACCAAAATTGTTATAATCGTTTTTGATATTGGGCCACAACTTGCATGAAAATTATTAAGTCAAATCATTCAAATAATCAATTGATGTGTTGGAAGTGCTCTGTGGAAGAGTAGTCTAATTGCAGCGAATTTGTAGGATATGGGGCGGGGCTTAAGAGTCGCCCTCACTTTATTCATTGGCAATATTTATATTTCGCGTTGACAGTTATCAAATTAGCAGTTATCATGTTATTTTGCTTTGGGAATTGAAGATTAAATTCCAAATTTGGTTGATTCGGAATTTGATGACTATCCATGGATCTCTTGCTTATTCTGGAATTTTTGGCATAGCTTGTCGCTTACTTTTCGTTTCACTTATCCAAAAGTGTGGAAGCAGCCAATCCACTGATTCTTTCTTCCATGGAAGTCCATTCATACATAAGAGTCCATTCATAGTCCAACATTTATTTTGGCTGATTTCACATGTCCGTTGCCATGTTGCAAATCTGGAGTGCAGAAAATTTTTCCCGCACTAGAGCGGAAAAGTGATTCTTGCGATCTGTAATCAGTGCAGCAATGGCCACTTTAAATGTTTAAATGTCTAAATGTTCAAATGTTAAATGTTTAAATGTTTAAATGTTCGAATGTTTAAATGTTTGAATGTTTAAATGTTCAAATGTTAAATGTTTAATGTTCAAATGTTTTAATGTTTAAATGTTTGAATGTTTAAATGTTCCTTATCATATGTTACTATAGAACTATAATCTAGATAGAGTACCTCTTCAAAACAGTTGTTGGCTAACTGGTAACTAAATTAATAATTTTGTCAGGTTGGCATTAAGTTGTGTTGACTTTGTTAGGTTGGCACCAAGTTGAAGATTGAAATGCATTTATCGCGGAAAAATTGATTGGGCACTTCTACTTCAGAGCTATTCCTGGGAATATTATATTACTAGCCGTCAGGCTCGCTTCGCTCGCCATATCCGTTTAGCCAGACGTTTAGTCTGGACCCCCGACTGGATCGTTCTAACATATGATAAAAATGTTCAAATGAAAAATGCAGGCGAGCGAATATGGCTAGACGGATATGGCGAGCGTAGCGAGTAGTTCACGTCTGAACTACTGGACTGATGAACTTGAAATTTTGCATATATAGATTTTTGGTTAACCGAGGATGGTTATAGGCCTATTTTCAATTCTTCAAAATCTCATTACGTCAAGTTTTCAGTTCGTCAAGTTTTTAAGTAGATCCTTGCGGAGCACGGGTTACCTTCTAGTAACAAATAATCTTCTGTGAATAGAATTCAACTGCAGATACACTGCACATTTGAGTAGTGTGTGAGTAGCTCTAGCTATTAGTCCTTTCAAAATTAAGTAATCTGAACCGAACTCTAGCATTTCATGGCGCTTCCAAGACTCACATTTTCTTCGAAATGAACACTCACTTCGTTCAAAGGCATCCAGCCTTACAAGGAGGAAACTCCATACGATCTCGCTGAAATGACAAAGCTGGACCCTCCCCGCCGCGACAGTCATTCTAATTATTTTTCATCCCTTTGAAAGCGAAACCTCGGTCACGATACACACTGACCCTTTCCTTCACCCTCTTTTCCTTTCCCGCTCCCTTTTCCTCCTTTCTGCAGCTCTGCTGTTCATCTCCTGAGGAACTCTAAGAATCTCCGGACATACAGAGAAAGCACTTGTCCTGGAATGCTATAATTTCACTGCATTCTAAGACATACTTTCGTTTCGTATGTGCGCTTACTGCCGGGCAGCTCATTTTGTAGATTAAATTTCCCTTTGGAGGAAGCGTTCCCGCTATTCTATCGGACATACACAGAGAGAAAACTGGGAGATTCGACTCGATACTATGTTGGATTTTACTGCAAGAATATCAAAATCCCTTTATTGTAAATAATTTCGAATTACATAGTTATGGTATTTGAGGTTTTTATTAATACACTGCCGGTTCAACTAAACTCCATTAGTTCAAACCCAATTATATTATCTGGATTGAATAAGTAACAATATTTTAATCATGATAAAAATTTAAAGTAACATTTCAATTATGAGGAGTACAGCATTTGGTAGACTTTATTTAATCGAAAGTATTTCTAAAATTATAATGTATCATACAATTAATATTAGGGGAGAGCTACACATTCAGTCCAAAACTTCCCTTTCACCAATTTCAAGTCATGTTTAATACAAATCAATTCGAATGGGATAAATGAGAATTCAATGGAGTTGATGTACAACATTTTTTCGAAAAAGAGAAAGTAGCATCAAGACTTTCTACTTCTTTTCAACTCATCCTTTAATTGTTGTCCATTGAGGAAAATAAAAAACTTTAGATGTTTTAACTCGGAAAAACCATTTGTAGTCATACAGTCCCATCAGTCAATTATAATCATTACAGATCTACCAATCAAATATTAAATTTACATTGAGGTTTTCGTTGTGATTATCTCCAAGATAATTTTCGATATTATGTGAAGTGGGTCAAAACCAATTTACAGTGCTGAATCATCCACAATATATTATAATTGAACGATGGTAATGAATATTTATTATGGATTTTATATACATATTATGATATATGATTGTAATGAACTATATTGGATATGATAATCAATCACTTCGACGAAAGACGAAATGTAAAAGATATGGAAGGAATTCTTGAATGAGTGATTCTATCCATTTAGTCTACCCATCCATAGAATGTTGATAATATCCAGCATATAAGTGTTCCTTTCACATGTTTTTGAAAGATCATAAATTCGAACTGTGTCTGTTTTTGTAGAATTAAGACAACACTCGCTCCTCATGCCTCCAACACCCAGCAAAACATAGTATTTCACAACAAACTTCATCCAAATTTGTGATGCCTGACTCCCAGAGCCCTTCAAATGAAAACAACAGACCTTGGCAGACCACTTCCTTCGCCTCATCCGATCTGTCTGATGCACTCTCATCACTGCTTGTCCAGTCCATTAGAGTCGATGCTAATTCTGTTATCTGTCCTGGCGCAGGGAGAGGCGGCAACTTCTTCAGCCTTCACTCCACTGATGGAAGGATACTTCCTGGTTCACTTACCACTGCTTACCCATGTCATCGCATTCAGCAACCCTTTCTTGGATTCAATTCCTTTCTCTCTCTATCTCTCCTTCTCTCATACATCCCTTTCCCTCTTCCTCCTAAACCCTTTCCCTAAACTTGGTCGACCCTCTCCGTCAACATCAGAATCTGCCTCTAGCACTTGGAAGACGAAGAGAGCAAGTTGACTCCTCTCAGTGAACGCATGAATCAATAAATCATCTTCTGTAGTCCCAGTTGACCGGTGTACATGTAGTTGGCTTGTTAGCTCATGTTTTCTGGCTATTGGATCTAGCCTTTATTATTATTTGAGAATTTCAGCATGCTTTTGGTTCGTCGATCATTAGTCAACCAAAGTTGCAATGAAGTTGATTGGTTAGAGGCCTATGAAGATTGAACTAAATTTTGTTGATCACAAGGGAAAATCAGCTTTGGAGAAAGAAGTAAATCACCAACTTAGTGGATGAATTGTAAGGATCCTGCTTGATTTTGATGTTTCAAATCACTTAGGAATATAATTATCTTCAAAGCTTGTGGGAAAGGTTGTTAGTGTTATTAATCAATTTCACAAAAAGAGGATGATCAAACATTTAATAATCATGAGAACATGATTTTTCGCATCGTTCGATATACTGCTTTGAACATTACTGGTATCTAGATGTTAACGGCTTGTTATCCACTATATTGTGGATGGAAATTTCTCCCCCGGTATCTCAATTCTCAACTTTTTCTGCAACTGATTTCATATTGAATAACCTGCTCATCACATAATTATTATAAAAATTCGCAATAATATTTTACTGTGTGCATTATTCCATGGATGAATGGATTAAATAACTTTTTTACTTTCTATAAACATTCACCATGTTATTAGTAAGCGACTTACAATAGACGAATAGGTCCAATTCAACTCAAAATTGAAAAAGATAGTCTGAAATATATTCCAGATAAGAATGATATTCATGTATATGATTTGGAATTCACGTTCCAATTTTAAATATGAAATAAGAAGCTTATCAGAACATGCATCTCAATTCCATATCGTTGCCATTCTAAAAACACCCAATTGGGACAGTCAAGATGAGCTGGTAATATCATTGCATAACAAGAGAGTTGAGAAATTTTTATTCGGAAGACAAAAAGAAATTCACTCAGTTCAAAAGAAATTAGAGCTTATTGAATAAGGTATTTTCACACTGGCAAAGTGAAACGTACACCGATTGAAAGAGATTCGCTCATATGTTTGCTCAGCGCTTGTTCGTGTGAGGGTGTGTGTATGTATTGGAGCTCTTCTTCGGGGAAAAATGAATAAGCGAAATAAGATGCAGGAAAACCCTCACTGCCAATTTCGAATGCAAATTTAGTCGTTCTTCAGTAGCAGCAGGAAGCTTTCTCACATTGCGTTAGTTCCGTCTATATTTTTCCCCACAAGTCAGATGTTTTAACATGCAAATTGAATTGTGACAGTCCGAAAGGCCGATTTGGTGGTGAGAGTGAGAGAAAGTGGGAGGAGAAAGAGAGAAATGAAGAGAGGGAGAGAGAGAAAGAGAGAGCGAGCCTTCATTTACTGAAGGCCCATAATCGAGTTCTAAGATGCTTTGGTTTTTCAATTAAACATGCTGCCAGAAAAAGCGTATACGGCGGGGCTTCTTTTTATTGGCAGAAAAAACAAACAATTCTATTACAGGCGAAAGTAATTGGGGGACGTTAAGGGCGATGGTTATTCAGGAGAAGGGCCGAAGTACCGATAATTGATCCCGCATTCGAAAGTGGACCGTGGTGATAGTCCGGGGGGTGGGAACGGACTCACTTTGCCCTCTGCTAAGTTTTCCTAGCCTATCGGAATTCTTTTTTCTGCCGTTCAATTTTACAAACAGAGGGGATAGGAGAAATATTTGTAATCGTGAAAACGTATGATCTTTATACTTACCTTCATGGTTTATAAAATGTTTTAGTATTATAATTATTTTCATAGAATATCTTATAGGTTTTGAAGTACCTAGATATCTGAAGAGCTTTTCGTAAAAAATGTGCAAGAGGAGATAGATTAGGAGGTAAAATATAAATTGTACGTGAGCCAATTTTCGATTATACTTGATGTAATAATAATACTGTATTTCTAATTGATTGAAACACATTTCATAATCTCATTTTCCATTCTTACTTTTCTTATCTTATCCAATTGAATAGTCAAATTAATTCATAATAACAATACATGTGGTACTTACGTAGCACTCGATGCAGTAACATTATGCATCTTCCATCAATGCTCACCTGCAAAAATTAAAAAAACCATCAGACATTTGTTATAAGTAGTATATTATTGGAAACAAAAGAGTGAGTTGAGTAAATCTATATATTAATATATTTGATTTGTCAACACACCAGTTGGATGTAACATATAATATTATGCTTGTTACATGAAAAATGAAAAAGATAGAATGAATAATTATGAAAGTATGCAAACCCAATAATATTCCACTTGACACTTCCATTGCATATTCGAGTATGATACATGATACTGTACTATTATTCTTGGTTCAAGAGTAACGCTTACTCGGCTTGATAGTACAAAACTTCTGTATGAGGAGAATAATTATTGTGTGACTCATTCAATAGTGATAGTTCTTTACTTCTCAGACCAATAATTAGAACTCCTTTACTTTGGGGAAGTGAAGCACAGTACAAGCGCAGTGATAACGTATCCTTGCATTACATCCTTGCATTACATCCTTGCATTACATCCTTGCATTACATCCTTGCATTACATCCTTGCATTACATCCTTGCATTACATCCTTGCATTACATCCTTGCATTACATCCTTGCATTACATCCTTGCATTACATCCTTGCATTACATCCTTGCATTACATCCTTGCATTACATCCTTGCATTACATCCTTGCATTACATCCTTGCATTACATCCTTCCATTGTTGGGCATTTCTGGTCGGAGAATGTTGTGACCTTCAACATGAATCCAGAACAGCACTGAACCAACTAATATGACCCAACCACCCACCAGCATGACCCAAACATAAACACATTTGCTACTTATTAGTGACGGCATCCCACACTCTCATCAGCGGCGTCTCATCCCTTGTCTTCGGAGAAAGTCGCGACAGGCAGATAGGGCACGTACAATTGACCCTTTGCGCGCGCACGTATGTGTGCCCTGTGCCCTTGGAGTGATTAATGGGCCTCAAACAATCCCTAAATACGTGTCCGGCCCTAAATAACTGCAGCCAACATCCATCATCGTGCAGCTCTTCTCCTGTCTACACTTAAAGGGCCAGGCTGCGTCCTTCTTCAGTGCAAAGGGCATAGGGCATCGCCACCCTTTTCACATCAACGCTTTTCTCAACGACAGTAACCGGGGACATGTACTATCTACAAAACATGCATTTTTCAGTGTTTATGTTAGTCGCAGCGGTATTTGATAGTGATGACATAGTTGTGATATTTCTTTCACTTATCTCTACACTTTAATTTATTTATTTTAATTGTTCAATTTAGCCCAATTTATTGATTCTCTCCTAACTCTTCCATTTATCCCAATTACATCTTGATTCTTTCTCTTTTCAATCCCAATAGTTTTTGTTTCTTCTCAAGTCTATTCTCATCTTATAACTCTGCCCCTATTTGTTAATCAACTTCTTATTTCTCTCTCTCCTTCGTCTTCTTCTATATTACTTGCTCCTCCACTTTTTCTTTTTCCAGCTTCTTTTTCCAGTTCTAATAATTGTTGTTCTCCTCTTCAACCACTTTCCATCATTGTTTATTATGTTTTTATTATATTATTTTCAATTTACCTCCTTCTTTTCTGTTAAGTCTTTATCTTATCATCTCTTTCTGACTATTTTTTCGTTGTCGACTTCCTCTTCTCCATCATATTCTCCTTTCTCCTATTTTCTCCTCAAAATAAAACTACTCTCTATCTACTTCGTAAAATACCGCTTTTCTGAGTAGCGTACTGTTAGAAAGAAGACAGTCATGATGCAAAGCATTGAGTGGGAATACGGCGACACAAACGCTGCAAGGTAGAGTTGCAGGCGCACATTCGGATAACGAGCGAGCAAATAAGATTAGGAATTTGTTCAGGTACAACTAGATGTGCTCTCTTTCGCCTTTCGTCTACCCTGGCTGGTCTCCATAATCCAAATTAAGATCTTTGCTTGCTTCTCTCTCGGCTACAATTACGTATGCTTCACACACCCTCTCCAACTTTGTACTTTCAAGAAGAAAATCCTCGCTCGACAATCTTGTTATGCTACGTGCTCGCTGACAAACTCAGATAGGTACACTGTTCGTCACACTCTTCACATAGGAACAACATATATTCGATTCATAAGAATTCCACTACTAAGGAATCCAACTTCATCTTAGAAGTACCTTGAAAGTATGAGAAAACCGCCTCCATTGAATATTAATTCAGAATTGTCTTTATTGGATATATTTTTCCTCTATTTTAGGAATATCTATGAAAGTCTCATTCCAGTAACGTATTAATACTTGCTGCTTCCAAGCTATAGAGGTCATTAATGGGAACTGCATGATGTCCCTTACAAGTTCAAATCTGATTAATAGTCTATTTTCTAGTTATGGTTCGAATGTGATGCATTCTTACTGTGTCTCATAGCTTTTTCAAATGTGAAAAATAACACTAATGCAATAATTCAAATAACACTAATGGTAGGTTGAAAATATAACAAATAACAAGAGATGTATTTACTGAATAATTGTCAAAACTATCATTGAATAGTATTGACTTTTCTTCTCATCTACACATGGTCGTATGGCTATTTTAAAATTGCCTCTGATGAATGAATCACTCCTGCAGAGTGAATAATGAGTGAATAATCGCTGCAGAGTGTACACCTTTTTGTAATCTATTGTGAACTTTTTAGGGTGTAGAGAGTGAATGAGTATGAGCAGCCAGTACGGGACCAGGAAAGATATAGAAGTGATGCTTTCATTGATGAATGGAAAGCTATAACTATCAAGGAAATGATATGTGGTCAATGAACTATGAAGGATTCGTGGAAGGCTGAGATGAGAAATTTGTCGAACAGAATTTAAGGGGCTCAGAAATTGCTAAAGATAGTTGCTGAAAACCAGGTGGCTGAGGAATCCTCATTGAAACAGATAATTTATAAGATAAACGGCAATAAAATCAATTCTATGGCGGTTGTAAGTCTTCGGATTGCAGGCTGGAAGTCGGTTTTATGTGACTGTTATGGCCACTTGAAACAATAATATGTCATAAGCGCCAATAGTCTCTTACTCTTGCTCTCCATCCATCCTCTCAGTCTCCTCCTTCCCTTCTTGTTACTTTTCTATCATCAAGTTTGTCTTCACCCTCGTAATCGTCGCAGGTTTATTGCCGAAAACTAATCACCGAACATTTTGTGAGCTCTTCTCGATCACACTTTTATTGAATCAGATGTGTCAGATGTGCTACTATCAAACCGGGTGAGAAATGAGAGATGAAATAGGATCTATGTTGCTGTAATTAGAGTATTAAGTACTCTCACATTCTCAGCTAATGTCAATAGAGAAATTCATTCAGCTTTTATTAATTAATTGACAATAAGTCTTATTCCGTGTGAGTACAGAAGTCCAGTGATTGGGAAAACGCCACTTCACCATCAAGATTGGGAAACGCCACTTTACCATCAAGATTTGTGTTAGTAAGTGTGAGAGTCATAATATATTGAATTTTTATAGTGGGTAGGAGCGATTTTTGTTCGTTTCCAGATTTTTGATTCTTTATCTTTTGATCGTGTAGTTTTTTGAAGTACGTAGGGCCTATTTCTTTTTATTTACAAACTTGGAATTGATTTATTTTCGCCTTCTTTTACAAAATACAAAATATACAACATTAAATTTAAAGAAGGCTCCTTATATGGGCAAATGCCTGACTTCTCAATTATTATAATGCTTCAGTTCAAACTTTGAACTTGTATACGAAATAATAAAATAAGTAATACCAAGTCCTCTCTGATACGAGACACACCTCTACTCAATACTGATTTATTTATTTATTCATTCATAAATGAAGACAACGGGGGTCACCCCAAATCTGTCTCCTTTACATATTTGTACAATACAATATTGAGATTAAAGAAAAGGAAAAAATAGTTATAATATTATTGATAATAATAAGAAAAATATTAATAGGAAAATTAATGTATAAGAAAAAGAAGAAAATGACAAAAAAATACAATGAGTACAAAAACTTGTAATCTAGTTGAGAAAGAGAAAAAAAACTTGATAAATGCAAAATTGAAAAAAACAACGATTGAATCAAAATATGATCAGAACTTCTTATATAAATAATAACAAAATACTGTACCTCTCGCCCCAAACCATGTGCACAGCCACACCCATGCATCCAAAAGATATTGTTGACATCCACCTTTTTACTGTATCCCCACTACGAAACGATCGGATGATAATTATTTTGATATATATTATCTCACTATATAATACCTACATGATTCACACCTACATTCCACTACAAGATAATAGTTTGATCCTTAATAAACACTTACAGTAGCAAGGGTCGACTATGAATGTGAGAATTACATTGTTTAATAATCAATGAAATATTCAGTTCTTCAGCTACAATCAATGAATCACATTACTTTGACTTGACCTAGTTCGTCACTTCTCCTTTTATCTCTCAATCCCGAACGGATTTTTCCCTTTTTTTCAAATCCCGGACGAGTTTTTTTCCTTAAATTTTCAATCCTGGAAAACCTCTTCCCTTTTCCTTTCAATCAAGAATTTTCACTCGGCATAAATATTTCCCACGTGTCATAAGACATCTAGTAAGTAGATTCTGTTAATAGTTTTTTCACTGTAAAATCCTTGAAATGATGCGGAAAAAGGGCCAGTGGTTTTCATTCTCAACATTTTCACGGGCTCTAGCCATCAAGTAGCGCTTGCATGAGTGAGCAGCCAAGCAACCAAAAAATACGCACAAGTGGGAAGAGGGGACATAGCAGACAGGACAGGAGTACATAAAAGCAGGCTTGCTAGGCACCAACAGCCCATGAAATATTGTAACTCAATAATGATATTTCAATCATTTATGGTTTCATGGTATGGTTTCTTCGGTTTCAACATTCACAGTTCAAAAGCATGGTATTAGATCAATCTTAGTTTCATGATAATCTCTAGTATCCTAATATAACAACACCTGAATGTTGAATTTTCTTATGTTCGACAAAATAAGGATCTGCGTTGAATATTCACTATTCAATCTATCAATCAACTAAATAATTAATTACAGAGAATCATGTTTCATGTATATTCAAACAGTATGTTTGATATAAAATATAATGAGGATACTATTGATTTTGTGTGATGATTAAATATTTGAGTAGCCCTATCAAAATACTCAATATGTCAAATAATATATACTTTCAGTTTATTCAACTGTAACCTTTATGGAACAATATTGATGAAAATTGAATGATCTAATGATTGAAAGATGATCCAGCTGAAAGTGTGTTATGTACAGAATTATTATCAGTCAAGCACTGCAATGATTGAATTGGAGACTCAACAATTCCTTGAGAAAAGAATAATCGATCAAATTACGTATTCTGTTGAGTAACTGATAAATCCACAATTTTTCATTTTTCTGCTATCTTGAATCATGAAGGAAATTTTCGGCACTTAATATTTGCAATTTATGCATATAAAATTTGAACTATATTGGAATTCCATCCTCCTATACTGATGATATCAAAACCTTCCTTTTAGTCGATGATTGAGGAATAGACGTGGTGGGCCCGAATCTTTCATATTAAAGCTGCAAAAGACGAAAAATTCTCAGCTAATACGGCTGATTGTATCGATGGAGTAGCATTTGAACCAACGATCTCAAATTGAGAAAACTAATCGAAATGCTTGAAAAATATATCTACTTTATCTATGTCTATATATGTCTACTATGTCTATGTCTACTTTATCTTTATCTATATATCTACTTTATCACCTTATCTATGGAAATTGCTTGAAAGAGGTGATCTGATTAATGATTAGGCAAGCACAAAGAATAATAGTTCAGGAGGACTCGTGTTAAGAATGAGATTTTATCTTTTTCAAAAAGGATTGCCCAGTACATTTGTTTCGACTCGAGCAATCTACAACTATAAATGATTGAGGAAGGGGACAGATTGTTCATTGAAAATCAGTATTTCTGAGGGCACGAATTGGCTATGATATTTTTTTTTTCACTGGATTCTTTGCAGCTCCTTGGGAGAGAACTGAGAGGGAACACCAGGAAATCTCTGAAAACAGCGAAGATGTAGAGTTTATTTCATCCCGTTTGGCACCTTGGAAATCCACTACCGTCCCTCACCATTTTTACCCTTATTCT
Organism: Nilaparvata lugens; assembly: GCF_014356525.2. Lineage (NCBI taxonomy): Eukaryota > Metazoa > Arthropoda > Insecta > Hemiptera > Delphacidae > Nilaparvata > Nilaparvata lugens. Next base: position 12,094,003 of record NC_052513.1, on the reverse strand, counting down.
TCAGCTTTTTCTCCCCATTTTCGTGATCCGCCACTTTTCGGCTTCACCTCGTATGTCTCTTCACTTTTTATCCCTTCATACATGAAATCTCCCCACCTCTCCACCACGGCCCGCCCAACATGGTAATTCAGGTATGAAAATATAGTCAGTTGGATCTACCCTATCAAAAGTGATAGATTTATTTTATGAATCACTCACACACCCTCTACAGAGGCATTGGAGCAAGGTTTATGGCCAGATAAACGCCCAGGATAACAAGATACGTAATTCACTTCGAATATTGCTGATAATAATATACTTTACACAGTGTATGCCACGATAATCAGTTATCATATGCCTATAGTTCTAACACATATATGGTGCACCCTACAGAAAAGATGAATGCTGTATTGTTTGAAAGTGAACAATGGTTTATTTATGAAATATGTTGAAGTAGATGACTGTATGTATACTCTCCAATCTTACGCTCTTACGCAAGAATTGAAATGACAAATGACAATGTTATTAATTATATCTAGATGAGTGAAGCAAAATGAATTCATATTTCAATAGTTGATATGGTCATTGTTGATCATGGAAGTTAAAATTATTGGGAGGCAGAAGAGGACTTATACAGATAGAATGGCGAAGTAGGATTAAAAAATATTCCAATGAAGGAATCAATAAACAATTTTGCAGATCTAGGAATGTATAATAGGAATTATGTGATTATGTGAACTAGTGATTTTTCACGATACTATTCCGATCGTAATTAAAATACATAAAATAATAATCCCAACAGAAGTGAGTTCTGAAGAATGAAATAATAAAAATGTTTTTTAAAGAGAGTACAGACAAAAAAACAACTTACTTATTGCAATAGCATGTATATTACAAGTTTATGATGAATATAATGATAATTATGTTATTGGAAAGAATGTAACATTGCTGCAAAAATATTATTATACTTATAAAAGTGTCTATCATATTCTCAGTTTCTACTCAAGGAAAGATGATTTTAAGAATACATAATTCCGTTTCGGTTCATCCTACCTTATTTTCAATAATATTAGTGGGCTTACCGTATATCTTGATTACTCCAATAATAAAGATGCAGTGTTGATATTTGAAAATATGGAGTGAGGGGAGAATCAATATAGAGCCGAGGTTCAAACATACAGAAGAAATGAATCTGAAGAGGAAATAATTTGCTATACTTAAAAGTATTCAGAATCTATTAAAATTTGATATTCGATCGTCAAACTACTGAACAGGGGAAGAAGATGGAGTGAGAATGAATTATAGATACAACATTAATGTTTTACGGATATATCGATTCAAATTCAACTGTTATTTGAAAATTTTGAATTTCAAGTATATATTTGAAATATATATAAATGTCAAAAAAATGAATGAATCGATGGTGAAACCGAAGTTACAAGGAGAAGGAGGGCAGAGAAAATATGGTATTGGAGAAGCCGCACACACTTAATGACATTAGGACATGCTTTTAATATTCAAAGATATAATAACGAGTTTATATCGGGAATTAAGAAGGGTACCAGGACTGCCACCACTCAGAAGCCTCAGCCGACTCTGCACCTTAATCTATCCGAAGATGATCTTTAACGAAGTTGCTGGCATATCAAAGAGCCGCCAAATCTCATTAGTACTTTCACAAGATGACTGCCTCGTTATTTGCGCTTGCATCGCTCACAAGTAATAGCGGTTTGAGGGTTGCTGGTGTAGGAGCAGAGCAAGGGCAAGAGAAACAGAAGGAGTGGAAAGAGATGAGGAAACGATAAAAAGGTAAACGGTCTCGAGCCCTTTCGCTGAAAGATCAGTGGAAAGGTGTTAGTGGATGTGGAAAATGGAGATCCTTTTAATGTTGGAAGAGCCTTTCAAGATCTCTTCAAGGAGTATCATAGCGATCTTGGAATGAGTGCTGAAAATTACCTGATGAATGAGATGAACTTCAAGTTGTTGGCCAAAATCAAGTCTACATGCACTTTTCTCATGTTGAAGCTCTCAGTAAAAAAAAAAGAATAATAGTAAACGCGTCGACATTAACATTTTAGCTCTGAGTCTCAACATGATGAATCAACACTGTTTCTTAAAAGACAAAATTGATGAATGATTAAATGAAGTCAATTATTAAAATAAATACTTGAACAAATGCTTCTATCATCTTTCAAATCTATAAAATCATGATATTCACCATCGAATCATGGCCGTTTGCTTAGTGTAAGTTTGGAAAAGATCTAATCAGTTAAAGCTGGTTCCTTTGATTCATGTAATTCAAGTTTACTTATAATTTCTTGCATGGATTGAGTTCATATTCGAATTCGCGAACGGACCAAAGACGACAAATGAGATTGAAACTATTTTCAGTGGAAGTTCCCAATAGGACGATTGAACTTGGAGAACTCATACGTGAGGTGGTATCTCAAAAAACTTTCAAAATTTGGGTATTCATAGAATATTTTCTCTTGGAATAAGGCAGCCTTATCTGACCATTGTTCCATTTACACTAGAGTACCTAAACAATTAGCAATAAATTTATAAAACAAATTGTCGCCTTTATCAGACGCTGTGTGATGTTGGAAAGAAAGGGTAATGTCGTCGACGGAAAAATTATTATTTTCTCCCTCCTTTCTTACATGAAGGAGCCAAATAAAGGAACCGTAAGGAGGGACCGTTTATCAGGAAGATCGGAACAAAAGAAAAGGAAGCGAAGGTGAGAGACGAAGAAGAGACTTACAAAGAAACAATTATTTTTCCCGCCAGAAAGTCGTTTATGAATGTTTGCTGCAACTTCCGCTTAGACACTTCCGGAACCCTTTCCCGCCTTTTTCCCGCGCAAAGATTAGCATCGAGTGAAAACCTCGGCATCAGGAGTTGATCATTCTTAATTGCGCAAACAACAACTAAGAATAAAAACCATGAAGAAGTGAGAACGAGTCTGATGAAACTCATAAGAAAAGACAAAGAATGAAAGAGTAAATTCAAGGAGACATTTTTCTCCTGCAACCCTTTTCTTCTCCCTAGCATTAATTAATTGGAACCCTGCTGTCATCAGCAAAGGCCTGCGATTATTTTTTCTTTGGATGCAGAGTATGTCCCCTTCATAAAAACACCTGAAAAATTGAAAGTGCAAACAACGAAAAGTGAGCTTTCTCAATTGGTAATGGAGATTGAAAGTTGTGAGTGTCCAATTGATCCTGTGTATTGGAATAATGTCATCATTTCTATATTATATTTCCAGTTACTTTAAAAAATATGGTATCAATAGCTCATTCTCCTCTTAATACTTATACTGAAAATTAGCTATGACTTAATCAAGAATATAGCATATTGATAACAATTCTTGCTATCATCCCCTTCATCCCAGTTGAAACTCATCATCAACAAAATTCAATCAATTTAATTTCAAGTCGTTTGATTTGTAGTAATATATTTTGGAAATAAGAACTCGAACTTATTTTTTTTTTTTCAGAACTTTTATCTATCAAAATCGTAGTCCGGGCGCAAATGTCATGAATAAGGCACTCCGTGGTCATTTTTGGGTAACAGCCGTGGAAGATGTCTCAATTTCTTTGTTAGGTCTAGGATAATAAAGATCGTGATGATGATAAGTCTAAATCACAGGCAAACACATCGAAAACAAGATGGCCGCCAAAATGTCCAATGTTTTGCTATATCGCTTGTATTTCAATAACCTTTCAAGATATTAACCGTTTCTCTAGACGAAAATATTTTTATAACCCTCCTACACAATTTTTGTTCTATAAAATCTTCCTTTAAAACGCATATTGTTTTAGTTATAACCTTCAAAAGCCCAAAAAAACGTTTTTTTAATTTTTTTCAAATTTCATTCCATTATAACTTTCTTCGTGCGAGAGATACAGAGAAATTTAAATTTCATGAAATTTAGAGCGGTTCTTCAACTTTGAAACGATACGTCTTCATGCGCTGTACGTCAAGAAATAAGTTCTCCAGCGCCCTCCAAAGAAATTTCTGGTGCGTTTTTCCATATTATGCATGAGGTGACAAGCTATAACTATAAAATCGATTTTTCATGACTACTTCAAGAAAGAGACTTGCAAATGGTCTCATTCTCTTCGTCACAACAAGCCGAATAAGAATATTGATGATGGAGACGACGAAAATATCCAATATCATTGGAAAACTCAAGATGGCAGTCATTATTGACAGAAATTTTTATATCGCTTGCTATTCAGTTATTGTGAGAGATATCGGATTGGTTTTACCAAAGTTTTCAGAATCAGCCAAAATATGATGTTCGAGAGAATCGACTCATTTCGACCACTCTTTTCAGTATCTTCGCCGGAGATACTAGAAAATGTTTTACATTTTCAGCGTATTTCTATATTATTAACATATTTTTCCATATTTCTTAACACTGACGTTACATACTTTATAATCTTTCGTGATGGTGACGACGCGACAAGTTTATATACTTCCATATATGAATAACGCGGATGTCAAATTAAGTAGCACTGACCTCTGGAACCTATAATGGAAGGTATTGTAAAGAAATCTGGAATACTTGGCGTAGTTTTGCGAAATCACAACTTTTGATGACTGAGCGTAACACGAATGCCTAAATGCCTGGAAATCTAGGGTTAGATTGAAAATGACTCTTTTCACTTAAATCCAATGGATGTCAGTTGGATAATGTTGTTGTATACCATCTTGTATTAAGTACAAATTTTATTAATTGTTATTCGTACTTGGTATCAGAAACTGTTGTATTCTAGATCATCTATCCTTGTTTTTTTTTCTTATTTGATTCAGTAAGAGCAGTTGTAATAGGTACTTTCGTGTTCTAAGGCATTGGAAAGAGTTAAAGTGAAAATGAAAGGCCAAAATATAAAATACAAAATAAAACGAAATTTTGATAAACGTCACATAGTGCAGTCACTATAAAAATTGGTGCTTGCAATCTATATAGTAGTTCTGAATTATTAATTTATTGACCAAGGGAAGTGAGGTCTAAGATTCAAGTCGACGGCTTTGCATTTATCTTTATGTATATGTTTACATGTTTATATGCTCCGCATTAACGGCGAAACTTGAATCGATTTTCATGAAATTTGACAGGTATGTTCCTTTTTAAATTGCGCGTCGACGTATATACGAGGTTTATGGAAATTTTTCATTTCAAGGATAATATATAAGGAAAAGTAGCCTCCTTCATACACCAATAGGAGGGACTTCGCCCTCCTAAGCTTTTAATAAAGGCAGCGATTCAATTCAATTCAATATTAGAGTAAAAATCAGACTATAGAATTATTTATCATAAACGAGCTGTCGAGTGGATTATAAATTGCATGCAATGGTCTTCTTCTTCTTCTTCTTACAAACAAGGATTAGGCTTTAACCTGTTCCGACTCACATCTAGCCAATTATTCAAATAAAATAAACATAAAAAATCCTATTATTGCCACCGCTTGCTTGGTCTGCCAACATCTCTTTTGCCTACTGGCTGATAATTATAGACTTTAAATGGTATTCTTTCAGCTGACATTCTTTGAACATGCTCCCTCCATTGATGCCGATTCTCCGTAACTCTTTCATTCATGCTGCAGATTTTAGATTCTTTCCTAATATTTTCATTCCTGAAGTGATCTCTTCTGTATCATTCCTTGGTTCTTCGGAGGAATCTCACCTCGGCTGCCTGCACTCTACTTTCAAGTGGCTTCGTTGTGACCCATGATTCACACCATACAGGAGGACTGGAGCGGCCATTACCTTATAAAATTTCATAATTGTTTCTGTTGCATGATTGCAATGGTGCATGCAATTAATATCTGAATGTAACTTGGAAAAAATCAGCTGTCGTGTGGACTATTAATTGCATTCGATGAGGCATGCAATTGATAACTCGAAATAGCATAGTATTTTATCCCGACCTTTCTGCTTCTCTGCTTTCAACTCGGTGAGCTTTTTATAATAGTAGCATAGTTGTTTACAACAAATTATTGACATTATCAGTACAACAACCCAAACAGCCATTAGTTTTTCACACACCAATATACCGACACGACAGGACAGAACATAATTTACTCTGATTGACAGTATAAGAGGAGGCTGTGGTTAATAACTGCGCGAGGTCTACTGTTCACAGAACCACTAGTTTATTAGAACTAAAAAACTGAATGGAACGTTACGTGCGCATGATCATAACGGTGCTGTCTTGGGATCAGATGGCCTTGTATCATTAAAATTATTTATTTTAAATTGAAATATGATCACTCTACTCAAACGTTCGATAAAAGATCGTATGAACAAATTCGATGTGTATGAAGTTGCCGCTTTGATCACATGCGCAACTGTATTCACGACCACTGAACGACCACTACACGACGTCGAGTTTAGTCGAGACAAGAGACGACCACTACACGACATACGATAAAAATCGTTGATCGATGTGTTTGTAATCAACCATTTATTTCATTGCGCTACCATTGGAATTTGGTCGTTCGATTTTTTATCGTACGACCAAAATCGATGAGTGTGTAGCTAGCCTTCGGCTTGTTGTGACGGAGAGAATGAGACCATTTGCAAGTCTGTATCTTGAAGTAGTCATGGAAAAATTTTATAGCTATTTTATAGCTATAGCTTTTCACCTCATGCATATGGAAAAACGCACCAGAAACCGTGCAGGGTTTTCTTTGGAGGGCGCTGGGGAACTCATTTCTTGACGTACAGCGCATGAAGATATATCGTTTCAAAGTTGAAGAACCGCTCTAAATTTCATGAATTTTAAATATCTCTTTATCTCTTGCACGGAAAAAGTTATAATGGAATGAAATTTGAAAAAAAATAGAAAAAACTTTTTTTGGGCTTTTGAAGGTTATAACTAAAACAATATGCATTTTAAAGTAAGATTTTATTGAACAAAAATTGTATAGCAGGGTTTTTAAATTATTTTCGTCTTGAAGAACGGTTGAATATTTTGAACGGTTATTGAAATACAAGCGATATAGCAAAACATTGGAAATTTTGGCGGCCATCTTGTTTTTGAGGTTTTGGCCTGTGATTTCGACTTATCATCATCACGATCCTTATTATTCTAGACCTAACGAAAAAAATGAGACATTTTTCACGGCTGTTACCCAAAAATGACCACAGAATGACATTTGCGCCCGGACTATCCAGGAAACACACAGTTCTGTGATTTGCCTGTTGTTTACTCACAATCATAAGAGAAAATAAGAGAAAATTCTAATCATAGACCTAACAATATTTCAAGCATGCACTCTCACCATAATAACCACTAAGCTTGGCTTAGTGATGATTCTCATCATCTTATCTATCCATATTGAAACAAAGTGAAGTAGAAAAATAACTAGAATCTAGAACCTATTAATTTCAAGCTAGAGCTCCTACCATCAAAAACCACTTGGCATTGTAAAACTCTGAACACTCTTTCTTCCGCTGGCTAGCAACAAGACTGTAAATTTATTAGCAGGTAGAAGACGTTAGTCGTGAAAGCAATGACCCAGCAGGTGACAAGTCCGTAGCAGTGCTGGTCACCCTCTTTACGACACAAGGCGGTCCGGCTGACTTTGAACAACGATCTGTGACGATGGGGCGGCCACCGTGCCACTGTCTCCGGGGGCGGTCGGTCCCTGGGGGCGGCCCGAGACACCACTGACCAAAGGCCACTTGAATTTACATACCGGTGCTTAGTGCCGTAACACCTTCGGTTCCCTTTTTGTTTCCGGTCTCTTCCTCAGTCTTTGCTTTTTCTATCTCCCTCTTGCTTCTCAATCTCTTCCCATTGGCAATTTCTATCTGCTCCTACTTCTACATATCACTTTCCTATTTCTCTTACTCTTGTCAACTCTCTCTTACTCTTGAATAAAGGGAGTACAAACAGAGTCTTTCTCGAATATCCAAATTATTTATTAGCTTTATTTTTTATTTTTCACTTTTTCTGTCTTTTCCGACTCTCCCATATTCGTTTTCTCCATCTTCCTTACTTTCATAATTCCTTGAATCTCTAACTTTCACTATTTCCTTTACTGTTTTTCTCCACACTTTCTATCTTCACCCTCTACCTCTGGTCAATTTGCATTTCTCCACTCTATACGCTTTAGACTCTCACCTTTTCTCTCCTAAATACATTATCTCAACTTTTTTATATCCTTTTATTTTCCCTTATCAATTCTCCAGATTACTATTTTTCTATATTATCTCTTCTCTCTCTCTATCGTAATTTGCACTGTCATCCCTTCCATTCACATAATTCTCTCTTTCACCCTATCTTCTCAGTAGTTATAGGTTACTACTTTTTCACAATAATAATAATAATAATAATAATAATAAATGTTTATTTCCCAAAAAAACTAAAACTACAACATCAATTACAAAAATTTAGATAAATAACAATATTACATACAATAGTTAGTTACAAAAGATTCCTATAATGTGTTCTCTACTTGTTTAGTTTTTCTGTGTGGAAATTGACCTACTCCACTATGGCGTACCATGTTCTAGAGTAGGTTTTGTTAGTTTTTGTTACACAATACTTACATATTGTGTATATTTTGTTTATTTGGTTATGTATCGTGATGCTGTTCAGTGCAATGCGTCTGTCAACACGTGGTACATCATAATAAAATCAATCAATCTTCCTAGTTCTTCTTCTTCCTCAAATTCCACTATTGCTCAATCCCTCTTCTTCCTCTATACCTCCTCCGCATCCATTCACTCTATTCTCCTTTTCTCTCTCTCTTCAACTTTCTTATCAACTCACACATGTTCTAAATGACTCTGTCTTACTCACTCTTCTTCTAACTCAGATCGCCTCACTCTTAGGTTTGTGGTGAGTGAGCCAACCGTGTCTCCTGGTCAGTCCCCATGGTTTCACCAACCATGGTCTGGTGAAGGACAGCCACTCCCGAATCTCAAAGCTGAAACAAAAGTTCCTCTTTCCTGATAGTGCAACTTTTGTGGGTATGCGAGCATTCACATTCAAAAGCTTTTCGGAGTGCCCTCTGCCAGATGCGGAGTATTTGCATACTGTTTGTCGATTGAATTGAGGTATTAGAATGTACGAGAATCGGTTATCTGATATCGATTCTATAGAATGAACAGCTCAACAAGTTATGGAAAAGAATGCATACAAAATTAGAATAGAAGAAATCCCATGAAAATTTATTGGTGAAAGTGATAAAGTGTTCGTGTATCTACAATTATGTTACTTATAACATCTTGAACCATTTTCCATGTTAAATATCAAATTACACGTTGTATATTATCTTGATCACTGTTACTTCTATGCAACATTCCTATTCGAAATATAATGGGAAACTATTTTAATTATTGATTATTTCTCATTTTTAATGATAATATTATTTATATCACTCTTTTGAATAGTACCGATACTATTCTATACAATCAAGTAAATATAATCCAAAAATGGTATCTTTCCAATTCTTTTCCGAATATTTTTTTTTTCAATTTCAATTTCAATTTATTAAAAACACACAAAAACAAGACAAAACAAATTTACAAAGATTTACGAAACAAATAAAACACAATAAAATGTTACAAATATAAAAAACAATGGGCTTAGTGTTTGGGTGTGTTGGAGAAGAGAAAAAAGAGAGGAAGGTACCTAGCCAACTATGGTTTCCCATGTAATAGGCAGGCAAAGAATAGAAGAGAAGTAATGAGGAAAAAAAAGGAAGGGAGAAATTGGGGGAAGGAAGAAAACAGAGGAATAGGTACTCAAAATAAACTATCAACTTTAGTATCACTTATATCCATGATGATTAATTGCTCCTTGGAACTCTCTTCATATCCAATAATATAGTGAATGGATTATTCCTTTTCATTAATGAGGAAAATGAATTATCAATGATCGAAGTATAACTTGTAGCCATTGCTAATGCGGAAATGTTGTATTTTATTAAGCTTTTGCAATTTACTTTGGACATGTTGACTTGTGCAATACAGATGTTTAGTTCATGCGCCCTCATATCGCTCATCAACAGTAGGCCTATCACTAGTCTGAGAAGAAACATGCTTATGATAAATAACTGCCTACTCAGAACAACTTTTTTCGGAAATAATTCCAGAATCAGAGTAGAGTTAATGCAGGAATGAGTCATTAGCAGGGCAAGAGCCTTGCCGGCGATTATGACATTGCCCTCCAGTAAGAAGGTCGCGCAAAGAAAGAATGAAAGATGGACGTCTGGGGTCTGGGGGTCAGGGAGCTGGTGCGGTGGGGGGGGGGTCGCGCTGATAGCTGTTGTTGTACGTGCAAAGGAAAAACGAACCGAGGGAGTCATCATACTTTTAGGGTCGCAAGGGTTTCTGACTAATTAAGTCGCCTAAGTTGGTCATTATTGTCCCTTAAGATGACTGATTGTAAGCACAGATATGAGGCTGTTTTTGTCAAAAGGGAGAAAAGTTTAATTGGGCAAATCTCCTTTTTAGTTGCGAAAAACTTTTTAAGGGCACCGTGCTAGGTCTGGGAGGATGGTATCTTTTCGGGGGTGAAAAGAAGGAGAAAGAGGAAATGAAAAGTAGGAGGAAAAGGCAAACTGTAGTTGCCGTTTTAATTTTGCCTTCCGGCTAGATATATCTCATATTTTCCTTCTTCATGCAGATGAGTTATTACAAGAGTAGGATTACATTTGAAAAGCAAGACAAGGCAATAATTTATATTCCTGCTCCATTTCAAATAAAGCTACAATTTTTGTACTATCATAGTAGAGTTCATCAAGGATCGTTGGTATCACAAATAAGGGCAATCAGTCTTATAATGCAGCAAAATCAAGTTTCTAGTGAAATGAAAAATCTAAAATTCATGTTTCACATTTCAGGAAGTTGAATCCATATACATGTATATTCTTGCTATCATTTTCCCTGATGCCAATGTGATATATATCATTATAATTTCATTTTTGTTGATGTTTCATAGTCTCATGTACTATTCTCAAAAGCAACAACTAGATCTTGATTTGACTATCCAGGTTTGAACCGATTTTGATTTGCTCTGAAGCAAATATCATTGATAAGAAAAGGCCATATTGGAGCAAATGAATTAGGCTAATGAAAAAATTCTGTTTTTTTACCTTGTTTGTCACTTCTTGTACTTATATGGAGACGGAGTCATGAAATGATCGAGTTAGAATGAGATGAAAATAAACTCCAAAATTCAAAGTGGGAAAAATTGTTTTGCTTGCAAATGTCACCATTCTCTTTATTTGAAGAATCAGTCAAACAGCTCAATGTTCCGATAGGAGTAACCAAATATGTCATTGATTCTTCAAGGCGCCAATTATTGAGGATTGATATAATATGAACACATATTCTATGAAGGAATATGCCAGTCCTAATTAAACGATGAAGTAGTATCCACGAGTTGTGGGCGCTTATCTTTTTTCGTAGATTGAGTCTTCAGTCGTGTTGTACTCCACAGCAGAACGGAGATGACGAAAATATCGAGGATGACAATGAAAGTAACCAACAGAAAGGGGAAACACAAATGGAATGGAGGAGTTAAAGGAAGGATGTAGGATGGACGGAGACGTGGGTGAGGGAGGGGTGAGGAAGGAGAAGATTTATGCAGCAGAAGTACATTATCTTGTAGTCTCAGACGGCTAATTACAGACTATGATACCACATTAGCCCTGCGGGCTCGGGTGATTCGGGGTAAACTCCCCCCCCCCCCTCGGCACCCCTCACCAAAAAGACGGCAATCTTTGCAGGGTCCCTCCTTTCGCTCAAGGCAGAGGATAAGGAAGAGGCAAGTGGCAAGGGGTTGATGGAGGATTCTGAATGAGATAAAGGCGACATGTGCCCCTCATGCAAGCAACGCCTTTTGTCTTCTTCGTCACTATCCTCCACCTCCTCCTCTTTTATTCTTCTTCTTATCCTTGTTCAGCTTCTTCTTTATTCGAGACAGAATTTGATCCATTTTTCCGTGGGATTGAACCAGTGGATATTATCCATTGTTACCCCTACATTCTTCACTCTTATATCTGGTTATATCCAATAACTGAATAATTCAATTCAATAAAATTTATAATGTAGATGATCAAAATAATGTCCACTCATAACCTACAGACGAGAATCATAGATTCCTTCAGAGATAGTAAAATTTTATTCCCTCCTTTGAAAGTCATAGTGGAAAAATATCACTGTTTTCTTGATTATTCTGAACTAAATGTAGCTAAAAATGGAGAAAAGTTGTATTTTAACTGTGATTTTTCAAGGACTAAAACCAGGTAGGTAGATAAACATCAAGGTATGGGTGAACAGCATGATGGAATGCCAATATAGACACTCCTATAGAAAGTTCTGTAGGTCCATTCATCTCTTATTATTATTACCATCATTACCCATGCACAAGCTAAGTGCTCATGTGGGCATCACCCACAGCAAAAAAAATATATTCGAGTAGGACTATATCAGAGTCATACTAATGAAAAAAATAATTTAGCATTTGGTAGAAATGTACGAGAAAATGGTTCCTTCTACACTCCGAGCAAGAATGTTTGGGAATTTCCCAAACCATAGAGGATAACTACTATTATTGGAGCTGCCCTACGGTCAGGGGTGCCCTGAAGGGGGGGCATGACGCAATTTGAGCCATCAAAATTTTTAGGGGGGCATGATTTTTTTTTAAGATTTTATACAACATTTTAAACCATGGCTGAGAATCAAGGTATTGAAGAGAGATATCCTAATGTAGTTAATTAATACTTTTCCCACCTTTACAATGTTATATTTCGCTATGTGTAAGTGCATGGTTTTTTTAGATTTTATGACAACATTTAAACATTTTGAGAATCAAGGTATTAAATAGAGATATCCTTATGTGGTTAATTAATACTTTTCCCACCTTTACAATTTTATATTTTGCTAAGTGTAAGTCAACATGAAGTCTCAACTCTATATGAGTTTAGATACTTCGAAGCATGAAGTATTATTTTAACTCAATATGAAGCATGAAAAATACAATTGATAATATTTTCTATGTAGCCCAGTCAATAAAGGTTTTTTCGATCCGAAAATTAAATAAAAGCTGAATCTTCTACCATCGATAGAACCCTCCCAGAGGGTCACTCTCCCAAAAGTCCCAAGAAAGCCCCTTGGAGCTTTCCCCCCTAGCAACCCTCAAAGTTGAAAAATGCAGGTAATCACGGAAAATCAATTATCTCTGTACCTATTGATCGTAAGCAGTTCTATTATATGCCATTCGTTTCGTTACATTATGGACTACAATATTAGTCATATTCATTTTTCCAATAAAATCAACAGTTTTCTTGATAAAATAATATATATGTAAAAATTTAGGGGGTTTGTAATTTGATTTTTTTGTTTTCTTCAATTAACTTTGAAACAAGTAGTTTTAAAGGAAAATGAGCCAAATATATAATGTAGCCACTGTCATTGAAAATCCATTGATGTATATTGTTATGTATTTGCGATTCGATTTGACGCTGTGGAAGGGGAAACAGTCGACGCGGAACGGCGCGGCTGACTCTCTTAGCCATAGTAAACAGCAAACTGGAAATCAATTATCTCTGTAACCATTAATTGGAGAAAAATCTAATTATACATGATTACGTATTGTAATTACCTATTCTAATTACCTATTACCTATGGTAATAGGGCAAGGAAAGTGAAAACAAACACATCATCAATTATCACAAATAGATATATACTATGAATTCTATTTGGAATAATATAGGCTACTATGTTTGCTACAATATGTGTTAATATACTATGTACTATAATTCCACACTAACAGCATCTAGTTACTATTTTGGACTTTCTGAAGTGAACATATTTTCTAAAAAATAGAGAAATAAACGAAAATAAGTTTCTCTTGCTGAATTTTTCTTCTCGTGAGATCAACTGAATGATCCCACACATGCACTCGTTCACTCACGTCCATTACGGTGTCGACAGACGACAAAACGTCTCTTGTTTTCGTCATTAATATAATCTCTTCCAATTGTATGCGACGTTCTTAGTCTCTGATACATTGAGTGGAACTGCGAAGTTGCGGCCCTATTCCACCAAGTTTCTATCAATCTGTCACGTATCCGTTCAATGATAATTCCACATCCATTAGACAATTGGTAATGAGTTGAGTAGTGACAGCCGAAGTGAACGGACGTGTTTTGCTGTTGCTCCGATAGGCTTATCAGTTTGTTGTTTTCGTTGTTGAATGGCTTTAAAATTTTGTGTTTCTAACCTCAATTCAATTTCATTCGATTAAATCGTATAATTGGCATCAGTTATTTGGTATGAGCAAGAAGAGTATTGATAAATATTTTTCGCGAGCATCAGGAGGCACCGGGAAACATCAGGAAACATCACCAACGCCATCAATCTTACAAGTAAGAAGAAGAACACTGAATCAGTCAACCCTAAGGATCCGATGGAGAACAGTGAGTTTAAAAAAATCATGCAGGACTTTGAAAGTCGGTTGATAAATAGTTTTAATTTGAAATTCGATAAACTAGCAACGACAGAGGACTTAACAGCTTTGAAATTGACTATAGAAAAAATTCCAAGGAAGTATTTACCTTTTTAATGTCCTTCAATGAGTTACATCAGGGTTGAGACCTAGTGCAATCGAATTTTCATATCATAAACCTACTTTGTTCCAGCTTTCGTGAGAATCGTTAGAGCAGTTTTCGAGATCCGGTCATATACAGAAAAATAAACATATAAACATCTAAACATATAAACATAAACTGAAATTGCTCGTTTAATAGTATAGGATATTGTATGAATAAAATTGTTCAAAAATTGTATGAATATTTACCAAAGTTGCTATGCAATATTCTTTTGCAATAAAGAATTATCAATAATATTATTATTCAACTTTTTATAAGTAACCATAACAAAGGCAAAGCCTCCTTTACTTACCTTTTAATATCCTATCAAAATAGTTGTCATGTCCTGATATTTGTATTCCTGATGTAATGTAGTACTTTGATAAACATGTACTGGTATACAGAGTGTCCCATCAAGGTTGTAACAGCCGTTGATCATAGATTGTACTCGAGATTTCTGACAAAAAATGTTCAGTAAACTTTTATCCTATCGACCTGAGATTTTTAGATATATAGATTTTTCGATATTTTCAGAATATGCCTACTTCCGGTCAATAAATACTCAATAACTCGAAAACTACTGGTTGGATTTCAATTTCAAGGGTATTGTTGGAAAGAGAAAAACATTTCTAACAAGATCAATGTAATTTTATTTGTTGTTAGATATTTTGTAGTTTTATATTAGGGCTTGAACTTGAAAAAATCTGGTGTGGCGCACTCACACAACTTTCCTTGCCGTTATGAAAATTGATCACCTGACGCTAGTGTTCCCGCGCATCTCAAGTCTACTATTCAAAGATTTGAGCCAGCTGGTGACAGGGCAATAACGCTGGAGACACACATGAGGTCTGCTATCTCTTCATAGTGAATGATTTAATAGAATCAACAATAATTTGCAATTGAATAATCACATTTTCTCGAATTTAAAGCTTATTTTCAATTTTAGGTGAAAATGTTACTGAACATTAATTGTAGAGATTTTCAGGCTCAATCTACTCCACTTGATTTTTTTCGTTTCAATTGTATCTGAAGCCTGATAATTGGGAATCTATCTGCATTGATGGGGCGAAGCTCCTGAAATTTTTACAAATATGGGACTTGTGGCAGTTGATAGAGCTTATCGATAACTATTTTAGGTATGAATTTGATCAAAATCGTTGGAGCCGTTTTCGAAAAAATTGCAAAAAACCCTGTTTTTGACAACTTTTTTGCCATTTTAGCCGCCATTTTGAATTGCATCAGATCGAAATTGTTCGTGTCGTATACTTATATCGTAAGGACCTTAAGTTCCAAATTTCAAGTCATTCCGTTGATTGGGAGATGAGATATCGTGTACACAGACGCACATACACTCATACACACACAAACACACACACACACACACACATACAGACCAATACCCAAAAACCACTTTTTTGGACTCAGGGGACCTTGAAACATATAGAAATTTAGAAATTGGGGTACCTTAATTTTTTTCGGAAAGCAATACTTTCCTTACCTATAGTAATAGGGCAAGGAAAGTAAAAATGCTATTCTTCAAATTCAAAGTCAAATTTCAAACCGTTTTTACTCGGTCTTTTCGCCGGGTAGTTATAGTGGTTTCAATATTTCAAAAACTTCTCAATTTCATAAGCTTTCGAATGAGTAGAAATTCGAAAAGGTATCACCACTTGATGCATGCTGTTTGTGGATTTCCCCATTTTGAAGGTATTCATTCCATATATTAGCAGTTTTGAACACTTTATCATGGAACTTAGCTTTTCGAATTCATACTCATTCAAAAGCTTATGAAATAAGGAAGTTTTTGAGATATTGAAACTACTATAATTACACGGCGCAAAATCGAGAAAAAACGGTTTGAATTTTATCGTAATACACTGACTGATGTTAAAAACTAAATGGTTGGGTATTGGGGTACTTTGGGGAGTGGCATTACACTTGATTTAGGGGGGGGGGCATGCGTCATTGCCCTTGGGGGGCTGGGTACCCCTGCCTTCGGTTATGATAAACAAGCTCCTTTTTTGATTTTTTTTCCAATTAGATATTGTTATTATATTTCGATTGCTCCCAGGAGTCTAGGATTCTTAATCTTTACTTCAAAATCATCCAATTACATTGTCTTTCTTTATCACTCTTCGAATATTCTCTTGACACTCAGTAAAAATAAAAATTTGTTTTCATTTCAAGATTACATTAATCTTGTTAGAAATATTTTTAGAATAAAAAAAAATCAATTTACAAGAGATCCAGAGGATCCTCTATGAATACCATTCACATCAATGCCCTGGATAAATCATATTTTGCTATGATCTCCGGTGAGCCCAGTCAGTCAGCTCGGTGACAATGCTTTCAACATCCTTGGCCCCCCTTCCCTGCGACCCCCTCACGATAAGGAGCAGGCGGATCTTAGTGGCTCATCGGTTAACCCCCTTTGTTCGTTTTCATCCCCTTAGTTCCTTGGCACCTGTCTGCTACTGGACAAGCCATGTTGTCACATGCCAGCGCTGGGTAAGCTTCATTAAATCTACCGCATTACAGGGGTGAGCGAACTAACAGCTTCAACGTTACTATGCGTCAGAGAGTCTACAAATCTCGCTACTCCTTCCACAGGTCAACTAATATTTGAGGCTTATTCGGGGTGTTTCAAAATCCAATATGGTTGTTGAGATTGTTTGCATATTCTAGAATCTTGTTTGGTTGTGATTTGAGAGAATTTCGCTCCATGTTATACATTGATTGGAATTTTCAAAAAATACGTTCTCCGATGAAAATTCATGTTCTTATTGATTCAAATTCCTTATTCCATCATTATAATGTCGAACAGGGTTGTAGCTCTCACAACAAAAAATAAATCGAATATGCTCACGAATCACACTTTGAGATTTACAAGTCTGGAGACGGCTGATATCATCAATGATATTTTTATGCTAGAATTTATAATCAAAATTCAGTTGGATATATTACCTATCACATGTGTGTTCTATCTATTACTATTATGATATTTTAGAAGTCAACTCCAGAATTGAAATTTAGCAGACGAAATGTTCTTTGTAGAAAAAATTAATGGGACAGATCAAGGGGGCTTTGTATGACTAATTGGTAATCGAAAGTCAATAAATCAAAATTCCTATTCATATTTTTTCAAGTTCTTACTGAAAATCAATATTTTCATCATCAGTAATGTGCAGTGATATGATAATATAAATGTGTATCCAGTTCATTCTGGCCCTTTAAATTTCAATTGACGTTCTCTGTTGTTGAATGTTACTGAACTTCTATCAAATACTTTAGAAAACCAAGTTTCTTTCTCCTGTCCACGATCCCGAGCTGATAAACTTTTTCAAATAATAATCCCACTTATTTCTGAAGTTTTGGTGCGTCCAACCAAAACCTCATTCCTTCAATCTGAGCTTTTCTCATCGATGTCTGATTCTGAGAAAACCTTCTAATGCATGAATCCTCCTCTGTTAGCTGCTAATCCTCTTACAAGTTGCCACTTTCCGAGCCAAGCCCACACAAATGACCTCGCCAGACACTCTCTCATCCTTATCCTTTTAGTCGCTCCTCGCCACTTTTCTATCTACCCTTCACAATCCTCCCCCCATACTTTTCATCACTTTTTCTTTGCCTCATACTTTGCTAAATGTTGATGCATGCTGTGCGAATTATTATAAGCACCTTTGATGTTTGTGCAAATCATCTGAGCATGTGCAATCCGCTTAGTTTTTCCAGTCAATGCACTATTATATTAGCTCCAATCTGTATACTCTAGACTCAGAGTGTATTTGAGAAACTTGAAGTGTTGCTTCCTTGTTTCTCAATGTATTCCTGATATATAACGAATCTCAGTTTCCAGAAGCAGTTTTTTGTGATTGGAAAAATAGCGGTGTTTACAAGTTTGAGTTGCTTAAATGGTTCCAAATTTTCTTAAATAACTCAATATTATTCGTTACAAGTGGTAATTGAGTGGAATATTTCTAATTGATTTATTAATTCAAACCATCTAAATACAAAATTTATAGTTTTCATTTTTGTTTTGGACTAAAGTTTTATCAAAATTGTACATGTGAAATTCTAACCTTATTTCGGACTTTTACACCTATAAATTTGGAAGAAAAATAGCACAAGGACTATCTTATTATTTTATCTTTCAATGTTATTACATTAGTGTCATTTGCATTGTAAATAAATAAATAAATAAATAATAATAAATATAAAACAGCATGAATAAATTAATATTGAAGTACAAATCAATAATAGAGGAATACATATGCATTTGTAGATTTGTAGATGGATAATTGAGATCATTAATGAATAATTTATACATTCCACTATCAGTTTGAATGTCAAGGAAATTTAGTAAAAGCTCTAGCGTTATGATTAGTAAAAGCGTTATGATCATGTGAATTCTATGAGTTCGAATTGTATAATCATTGTTCCTTATTATTGTTAATTCAGATGATTCTTCTGTAGTGATTCGTCCAGTATTTGAGATAAAATCTATTCATATTTGTTATTTGGCAGTTCCTTGTTATTAATGATTCTTGTCATTCTATAACAGTTTTTCTTCATGTTTCGTGATAGGTCACCTCTATCAACATCTAATGTCTCAAACTGTTGTAGAACTCCATGAGTTTAAAAAAATTGTAAATTATTGCTCCTTTTTTCACATGGGCAGGAGTGAACTCATTGATAATTAGTTATTTATTCTTGGATATCATTATCCTGAATCACAATCCAGTGATCAAAGAACTTCTTACTCATTCAGTGATTTGCTAAAATCCAGAAACAACAGTACATTTCGTATATAGCTTATTTTGTTCCTGAGTATCTCATCTGTTATCCTTATCCAATTGAAAAATACATCAATGGTTCAGGGATACCTTTTTCTGCATTGTTGAGAACGCAACACTATCCTCTTTCTCAAATAATCATCGGATTAGTCCCAAGCCTTCAAGGAGAACGAACATACTTCAATGAAGATGACTGAACGTTGTCAGTTTACAGAGAGCATCATATCAAGGCAGTTTATAGCTTTGGGTTGTGCCTGAGACCGCATCCAACCCTTCGACTGTCGGGTGGTGGGAGAGGTCGTGTTTGAGGCGGTTATAATGACGGTATCTTACTTTATGACATCGCATCAACTCAAACGAGGAAGAAAATTACATTTGCAGTGACTGCGGTGCGGAGCAGTACTCTGTCAGCCGAGGGCTTTCTTCATTGTCGCCATCATTTGCCAGGTATATCATCCTACTGTGCACACTGCATCGTATTGCTTATCAACATTGACTAGATAAGTTAAGATTTTACAGATAAATGAATTATTATCATGTGACGGATCAAGCCAAGGCCCACCCAGGGCTGTAGTGCTAAGAAAGTAAGTGAAGAATAATATTATCATGAGCCTAGAGTCAAACACGGGATAATCATTGCTTTCATAATGTTTCTTGTAAATCATCTCACACTTTTTGTACACGGCATCGAATGAATAATATAATGCCTATGAATATATTATAACTGGAAAATTTTTAAAATGTACAAATAAGTGGATAATGATGAGTGATTACAACTGGGTGTGAATCATTTAAAATATATAATAAGAAAGATATACCAATACTGTGGAATTTCCACAGTAAGTATTCTCTTATCGCTTTTATCCCATTTTTTACTTTCCTTGCCCTATTAAAGAAGTATTGCTTTCCGAGAAAAATTAAGGTACCCCAATTTATAAATTTTTATACGTTTCAAGGTTCCCTGAGTCCAAAAAAGAGGTTTTTGTGTATTGGTCTGTATGTGTGTGTGTACACGATATCTCATCTCCCAGTTCTATGAACTGCCACCACAAGTCCCATATCTCTAAAAATTTCAGGAGCTCCGCCTCATCTGTGCAAAGTTTGATTTTTGATTCGCAATTATCAGGCCTCAGATGAAATTCAAACAAAAAATTTGAAGTGATAAAGATTGTACATGAAAATCTCTACAATAATTTATATTCAGTAACATTTTCAACTAAAATTGAAAATACGCTCGAAATTCGAGAAAATGTGATTATTCAATATTGCAAACTGTTGGCAGCTGTTGATTCTATTAAATCATTCACCATGAAGAGATAGCAGACCTCGTGTGTCTCCAGCGTTATTGTCCTGTCACCAGCTTGCTCAGATCATTGAATAGTATACTTTAGATGCGCATGAACACTAGCGGCAGGTGATCAATTTTCATAACGGCAAGGAAAGTTGTGTGAGAGCGTCACACCAGATTTTATTCTTTGATGTTCATCAATAGAAAGTTAGTTTCAAAAACATGTACTACTATTAGAGGGGACATGAAAGAAAATAAACTCAGCTGCAGTATTATTTGAATTCCCATGGAAACATCCGAAACAGTATATGATTGAAATTCATCTCGAAAAGTGAGTTGAAAGTAGCCCACAGTCGACTCGATGCGTATTCAAATTTATTCCTACTTTTTAGCCCCAGGGTCTTCTATGGATGGTAAGGTGAGATGAGTCCTGTTCAATGTCTTGTAAGATCCTTCTCTGAAACGAGAGTGGAGTAGGGTGGGGGGTCCTGGAAGATACCTACCTGGAATAGTGTATCAGGTGCGAGCGTCCATCTGAAGTAGTGCGAGTGGGAGAGATGTAAATGTGGCAAAGTTATGTAGCTACCAGTGTTTACCCGTCAGACGATCTGAGTCCAGGTGCTTGGTATTCTGGGCCAGAGTTGTGGCTCAACTTGCTGCTCTACGTGAACGGGTGAACAGATATGGGAGAGAAGGAGAAATAAGATAGTAAACAACCTAAGAAAGACAGAGAAGGGCCAATTGGAAGGTGAACTAGAACATTGGATAGGAGGAAGATGGTGAATGATCCGGAAACCCGAGTAGCCTTCGAACCCTGGGAAATTTCTCCCAAATTTCCCCTTAACGTGAAAATCACCAGCCGTATTTTGATTTTACTGCATCACTGCCTCCTAATTTGTGCGGCATCTACAATATTATTGATGATGTAGATTATCAAATCAGGATAGGATAGTTTGTATTCATTCTTGAGTCGAAATCACAGCAATTCAACTGCAATGAATATCGAATGCTCATACTTCCCATACACTCAATACTTTTATAGATGAACAATAATAATATCATTTATTTTTGAATAATATGAATGGAGCTTGATAGCCAATTCTAAAGTCTTCGGCTAATCTACCATGGTAAAAGAAAAGATGAGTGAGAGGAGCTCTATTGATCGTTGATATCTATATAATAAGAGAGAGTAGGGTTGTGTTTGTTCGTGTGTTCGTTTGTTCGCATCAAAACATGTCACTTGTGGATTGCATACCGGAAAAACGGTGAATGTGAAATAGTTGCATGAAAGAAATTATCTCAAAAACATCTGTTTAGAAAAACATAGTTTTGAAACTTCGTTTTCCTGATGCAATGTTTAGGCCTACACGTGGCATGTATATTAATTGTTGAGCTAGAACAGTTTCTTGAGATAAAGTGCTTAATAAATGTCTACAGTTTCATCAATGCTGCATCGGCAATATGAAAACGCATGCCGTTAATATGTCTTTGAATAAAGGTGTTGATATTTAAATAAATAAATTATTCTCTTCCATTTTTATTTAATTAAAATTTCAAAATTATTCGAGCCCTGATAGAATGACTGACTCACTGTACAGTCAGTCGAAAATTTTAAAATATTGGAATGAGGGGTATTTTGGTAAGCTGAGCAAAAAAAAAAATAAGGTCATATGCACCTTTTCGTTATATCTTCAAATGAAGAATGAATTTTGTGGGTTGTCAAAATTCCCTCTGAAAGGGAAACTATTCAACTTATTCTATCTTTTAGTAGAATAACAATGATCATCCATCCCTCTATTATCTTCTATACTATAATACACGTATACAGGTGTAAAGTATAGGAAAATTAATATGTTTGACGCATCATCACGTCTGAAGTACTGGACTGATTAACTTGAAATTTTGCATATAGATTCTTGCTCAACGAAAGATTGAGATTAGTTATAAACCTATTTTAAATTCTTCAAGATTTGATTACATCAAGTTTTCAAATATTTGTCATGCTTTCAGTTGTTGTAAGGAAGCAGCAGAACATTTCTCTTAAAAGGGAAATTAGAAGATAGGTATGATTGGGGATCCTTTTCGAATGATAAAAACAGGTTTTCCGTCGCACCCAAATTTTTGCCGCCATTTTGGAACCGAAATTTTGAATCAAACTTCTTTTTTTGAAAGGTGGTCATATGATACATGATTCCGATACAGGATTTCCAGAGAAAAGGTATGGTGAAAACCGAGCATCGATATCTCAAACCTTTAAAAATTAATTCTCATTCATTTCCTTTATTATAGTATAGAAGATGATAGATAGATGGATATATCGTCAACCTATCTATCATCTTCGATACTACAATGAAGGAAAGAACTGGCTTGAACACGTATACACGTATAGAGGATAGGAAAATTATGTTTGACGCATCATCACGTCTGAACTACTCGACTGATTTACTTGAAATGCTGCTTATAAATTCTTAATCAACCGAGGATTCTTATAGGCCTATTTTCAATAATTCTTCTATATTTTATTACGTTAAGTTTCAAAATAGACCCTTGTGAAGCACGGGTTACCTGCTAGTGATAGATATATGATGTTATATTTAGGAGCAAGGATAAAATCGGCTAGAATCTTATTCGATATTCTTAGAGAAATATTTGTATATCACATAGCTATGAGTGGGAAGCGATGCTTGCTGCATTCAAAATAATTATCAAATCACACGATTTTATTCCTCCTGATCTATCTAGTAAAAAGTACTCTCCCATCTGTATTGCTAAAAGAATAATTATTCCATTGATTTTTCAATATTCGTCATTCGAAGCAGAAATTCTCTGTCAGACCATGAACATTTATACTCCATGTATATTATTTTCATTCATTATTTTTTCAGACTATTACTATCTTGTATTAGTCCTATTTGGATATATTTACTCTGAAATTATCCATTCGTGGCATAGATGATTTTTCTCTTCAATAGATGTCATCAAATGAGCCTCCCAGATCCCTGTTCACCAGGTGGATCACATGAGTGTTGAGGCGAATGTTCCAAGTTGGACACCTACGATCTAGTAGCACAGCTGGTAGCCTCCATCAAAGGGTTCGACTCCTTCCTCTACCTAATTATCTCCCGCTCGTTGTTGGCCATTTTCATCTTCTCCTTGGTCACCGGGTGACTCGTTTTAGCACTGATTAGCCGCTTGTCTTGCCAGACCCTGTTCCTTAGTTCTGAAATTGACCCCGGGTCAACGCAGTATAACTCACTGCAACCCTCTCACCTACTCAATATCACTCTCTCTCGCTCTCTCATTCTCTTTCTTTCGCACTCTCCTTATCCGTACTAAAACGTCGTGTCCGACATCGTAAAGGGATGGGCCAACCCCTAAAACACCTCCTTAGCACGTCGGTTGTTGTCCGACAAATTCATCAATGCACAGCACCCCTGTAACGACCATGGATATCTTGGGTAATGGGCGGCTGAACACTCATTCAAGATTGGATCACACCTTCTCCTTAATATTCATGCAATCTTCGATGATATTATATTCATTGGGGAAAATAGAGAGTCTGTAATCCTTGATATTAAAGTAAATTGTCTAAGAAGAAC
The DNA here is from genome assembly GCF_014356525.2 of Nilaparvata lugens. Taxonomy (NCBI): domain Eukaryota; kingdom Metazoa; phylum Arthropoda; class Insecta; order Hemiptera; family Delphacidae; genus Nilaparvata; species Nilaparvata lugens. The sequence goes on along the minus strand of NC_052513.1, from coordinate 12,069,726 downwards.
CTGATAGTATTTTTCATGTTGTTTCTCTCATTATCAAGCTCTATAAAAAAATCCATCGATAAGTAGGCCTATCTTCGATTAAATAATGGTTTCGACTAATCACTAGTAATCTTAATTGTAACTCTCTATTATATCTCTCTTTCGAATCTTTTCTCATATTTTTTTCTCTTTTCCACTTTTTCTCTTCTGCTACCAATTCTCTAATGTGTTGTTACACAATAATTTGTTTTTCCGAATAATGGGGGTATTGCAGTTGAACAATTTTCTACCTCGTACCAATTTGATTTTCTCGAGATCCTTCTGAAAAATTTAGTATCATATTCATAATAAGTCATTGGACAGGAGCTTGAATTGTATTGGCGGAGACTGTGTGACAGCTCTGGTATTTCATTTTTATCTCAGATAGTTTTTGGAGTTTCCCTTTATTTTTTCATCACTTGATAGTCGAAGACTGAATAGGGAACTCCATGCAATCTATTCACTGTAAGAAGTTCACACACAAAATTCAAGAAGTTTTGCCTTGTTGCACATACAAACTGGTTTCACTTGCTATAATGAAAGCCTCATGTAAAGTGTAATAACTGAAATCTATAGTTCCAAGTCAGTAGAATATGGAAAATTTGTGGATTCATATAGAGAAATGTTTTATTCTTTTCAGATACTGTTGATGGAGAGATATTGTGATACCTATGCATAATGTAAACACTGGGTTGTTGTCAAATTTATCTCTCATTTATTCAGAAAAATCACAAAGACGTTTCAACACTGAATATGACACCATTGGTGTTGAAACATGTTTGTGATTTTTTTAAATAAATGAGTGATATTTTGACATCAACCCAGTTTTTCCAATATTTATTCCATTTGAATGAATAATGTTTGTGAAATATGGAATGCCTTATTGTTTATTTCTTCTCTTCTCTTCTCAGTGAGTTTCCTCATCGAGATAAGAAATTTGAAATGAGAAAAACGAACAAAACCAACAAATCGTAGGCTTCTCACTGTTTTTCCCTTTCTCCACTCCAGATTCCACTCTAGCACTTGATCGATCGATCACACACACACTAGTTGGTGTAGTAAAATGAAGAGGAGATGAGGAGGCGGACCGTTTGTGTAAATGAGAGACACAACCGAACGTAAGCTGCAAACGGGAAGAGGTGTTGCCAGGAGTGACTGTAGAGCAAGTGAGATTTTTTGTACTGTCACCAATCCTCGTGAAAAACATAAAAGCTTCCGATTTAACCAAAGCTGTCAGTTTGATGTGGATCTCACTAGTGTACTCTCCACTACAACACAGCATGGCGCAGTTCTTGGACTCATTCTGAGGCATTAGTCTGTTTGCGGCACGGAATTGTCGCCGTCATCTGTTTCGGACACTTCTATCGCACCTTTTCCTTCTCCTACTCCTCCTATTCCTCCTCCTACTCATCCTCCTCCTCCTCTTCCTCCTCCTACTCCTCATCCCACTCTTCCATCACCACCTCCTCATCATACTTCTCCTTCTCCTCTTCTTATTTCTCATCCTCTTTTCCTTCTTCCTCATCCTCTTCTTCGTCTTCTCCTTCTTCTCCTTCCTCTACCACTTCCTCTTCTTCTTCCGAATCTACTTTTCCTCTTGCAAGCCCTTCGCAGCGGGTAGCGGTGGCAGCTGTCCGCCTGTTTCCTTAATAGTTTCGCATCACTTTACCCTCTTCTGTATCATTAGAGCGCGCGTTCCAAGATTATCGCCGACTGTTAACCCTTCGTTCACACTCCTCTCTCCTATCCCATCCGTAAAGAACAATTTGCTTTAAATCGATTTTGTAGGATCAAGTCACCTGTAATCGCATCTGCATTGGATTGGAAGAATGTAATGGAAAGAGGTTCTTTCAGATGCAGCTTGATCCTTCATCGAAGATTAGGTCATTCTTGTTGGGATTGTGACTGACAAGTACTCTGATTTCGGACGATGAAAACTTGTAATATTTTCACATAAACTATTCATTCACGGTAGATTATCCACTCCAGCTCTAGACATCACTAATCAGTTATTGAATTGCGAAATGTTTTTTTTTCAATATGGAAATCACTTGAATAAGGAAGTGAGCTTTTTATTATGTACTACAACACTATTATTTTTTTTTCATTTTCATTCATCATCCCACTGACCACCTACGTAAGGGATATATGGATACGTCGAAGATTTTCCATGTCAAAAAATCTTCAAGAGTCGTCTTTGCATTTCATAATGCAGAAAGAATTCTTCACCAGAAGAATTGTTCTTTTCTGTTTTTACTTTCTTTGCCTTATTACCATAGGTAAGGAAAGTATTGCTTTCCGAAAAAAATTAAGGTATCGGTACCCCAATTTCTAAATTTCTATACGTTTCAAAGTCCCCTGAGTCCAAAAAAACGTGGTTTTTGGGTATTGGTCTGTATGTATGTGTGTGTGTGTGTGTGTGTGTGTGTGTGTGTATGTGTGTGTGTGTGTGTGTGTGTGTGTGTGTGTGTATGTGCGTCTGTGTACACGATATCTCATCTCCCAATTAACGGAATGACTTCAAATTTGGAACTTAAGGTCCTTACAATATAAGGATCCGACACGAATAATTTTGATCAAATACAATTCAAGATGGCGGCTAAAATGGAGAAAATGTTGTCAAAAACAGGGTTTTTCGCGATTTTCTCGACAATGGCTCCAACGATTTTGATCAAATTAATACCTGGAATAGTTATTGATAAGCTCTATCAATTGCCAAAAGTTTCATATCTGTAAAAATTCCAGGAGCTCCTCCCCATCTATGCAGAGTTTGATTGAAGATTCCCAATTATCTAGCTTCAGATACAATTTTAACAAAAAATTCCAAATGGAAAAAATTAAGCATGAAAATCTCTATAATTAATGTTTTGTAACATTTTTACCTAAAATTCAAAATAAGCTCGAAATTCGAGAAAATGTTATTATTTCAATTTCAAACAATTAATTCTATTGAATCATGCACTATGAAGAGATAGCAGACTTCGTGTGTATCCAGCGTTATTGTCCTGTCACCAGCTGGCTTGGATCTTTGAATAGTAGACTTGAGATGCGCGGGAACACTAGCCTCAGGTGATAAATTTTCATAACGGCAAGGAAAGTTGTGTGAGTGCGCAACACCAGATTTTTTGTTTTTCATCTATACTGTTTTTTCAACTGTAGTTGTTAGGAACCAAAATTAGTTTTGAACTCTGTAAATTTAAAATTAAATTGTAGCAACAAGCTAGTCAACTCTTTCCATGATATCGTATTGTATCCAGTTCCTCAAGAATGAAGAATTGAAACATAAAATTATTAATCTCCTATATTTAAGATCTTGTTCAAAACAAGATCTTTCAAGACTCTCCTCATTTTACTGTATCACTTCTGTATCTTCAAAATAATATATTCCGGAATATAACTCAATATCCACGACAGATGAACTGAACGCTTCATTGAAGACTTCTTAGATTGAATTAAATCAAACATATTCATACATACATTTCAAGACCTATTCTATGACAAACTCTTTGGATTCTATTCCATACAAATTTATTTTCTTCGAGAATTACCGTGGAGAGATAATAATATACCTAGTAGAATTCCATTACTATAATTTTCTCAGACTTTACTTCTTTCTATGATAATTTTTCATGATAGAGTCTTCCCTTCAAATAGCTTTTCTATAGACATACATCAGTAATAATTGATGCAATGATGATGATTATTATTTTAAATCACAATATTGGCCTCCTCCCATACCTGCCTGAAGTTCTCAACTATTCGGTTGCCAGGTAGAGGTGTAAGTTTGGTGTCGCGTTAAGGTGTCACACATTTAGTGCCGCAGACTTGGTCCAATGGCTGAGAGACCCGAACAGTAAACTGAACAAAGTTTGGACTGCAGTAAACAGAGAACAGCTGCCCCCTTGTCGAAAAGATCTTGCAAACATGACTCGAAGAAGTTGCGATGGTATGAGCTGATGTGATGTGGCAAATGAGCGAGAGTGAGATCGAGGTAATGAGAGAAAGTGAACTGAAGAGACAGATGGTGAGTTGATGTTGAGCTAGCGGAAAGAAAGATCGAGTTTAGAGTGCAATGAAAGAGTATGAATTTCAATGGATAAATAGATTATTCATTTCTTATTTTAGTGGGCCATACTTACCCTGAAGATAGAATGGGAATGATCAAAGGATTGTTTAATAGAGATGGAAATCAATGAGAAAATGCATTCATTCAAATTCTAATCAATGAATAATTATTATTAAACAAAAATTCCAGTTGAATGCTATAAATCAACCTGAAACTACTGGTGAAGTAGGGCTGGTATATTATAATTTTTGGATAGTAGCTCTCATCGAATTTCCATCTAGTTGTTTACCCTGTTGCCAATATTTGCAGTAGCAGCAGTGTCCGAAATGACTTACAATGATTTACAGCATTTAATTTGGGTTTTCGTTTATTTATTGTTTTTATAAAAATACTAATATCCACTTTCACAACTCTTATTGCTATCATTATGGTAATGCTCACTTATATTCAAATGTGGATTTTACAATGTTTGTTGAATTTTCTTCATTGATTAATGCTTGTTCACATATTTTTAGATTCTTCAAAATTCTCTTGAGTCATTTTACATCCAATGATAAATGATTGTTCAAACATAGTCTATTCATGATTCAACATGCCTTTTTCTATTCATTCCAGTTATCCTAATAAGTCAGATTTCCTGAGTCCAAACCTTTTTTTTCTCTGATTCTTATTTCAGCCGATTAGTTTGTGAGTGAATCTCACCTTCGTTCCCCAATAGTATATGAAGATTCATATTATAAAAATTCACACTGCTCAAACCATAAATTACAATTGTCTTGATTCCATCATTGAATAATCTTATAATGTGATTGTATGGGGAGAGATGATGTGTGTTCTTTCATAATTGGAAGAATGAGACACTGATGTTGTCGATACAGAGTCTTTTTCTTTCAATCAATCTTGAAAACCTTGATAAAACTAACTTGAATTATAGTGGTGCTGTGAAATGTATTTAGAGGCTAACAATGATGCAGTTAGAAAGATTTTCATGTCTTATGATGTAGATTTGATGCAATAAAAGAATGAATTGAAAATATGAAGCTTGGAGATCTATCAATTTCCTCTTTGCTTGTACTGAGTTCAAAGTCATTTTATTTTCAGATACAGTATTTCATGTGTATCTACATTCAAAATAAGTTCCAACATAAGTTGTACTCACCAAATACTACATTAACATTTTAGACCTCAAATATTATTTTCCTACAGTTACTTTGAAAAGTGGCCATTGCTACACTGATTACAGAACGCAAAGAATCACTTTTCCGCTCTAGTGCGGGAAAAATTTTTCTGCACTCCAGATTTGCAACATGGCAACGCAAAATACTTAGTAGGTTATATGGAGCAACAGTGCAGCAAAACCAAAATGAAGTTGGTAACAGTGACTGGGCTGCTATAGTGAGCAGACGTGCAACGAAGCACAACGCGCTAATTATTATTCATTATAATATATTATAACCAAGGACAACGAGGACTTTAGGATTTTAGGATTAAGGTTTTTATCAATAATAAAATTACACAGAAAAACATTTGATGCATTTCAGGCAATTTTACCCATAATTACCCACTTTTCATATTCAATGGTAACTGTAGGAAAAACTTAATGTGAAATATGTGCGCAAAGTTCCTCTGCTGCACTCAAGAAACCATTCCGCCCTCGCCTACGGCTCGGGCGTAAACGTTTCTTTCGGTGCAGCAAACTGTCACTTTGCGCACTAGTTGCACAAATAACTATTCCAAACACAATTTATAGAACCAACAAGATGTCTTCAGATATTTCAATTTTTGAGTTTTGATCTTGACAATCACGTGTTAATCAATCATTTGAATCTTGTGATACATAGGTAAAATGGAGTAAGAGAAAGTGGATGAATTATTCGAAATGTGAAAATGTGAATAGACTGAGTGCATGAATAGAATGTGAAAGTAGAATTTGAATAGATTTCACAAATGGAATACAAGGAAGTGAATACAATAAAGTGAGAGGACTTGGAAGTGAGACAGTGTTGGTTAGTGAGCAGAAGAACCGAAATGGCTTGCCATGTATATGGCATGTGGCTGCCTATGACCGTCCAAGTACTGAGGAAAACTACTGTTGTTCCGAGTAGCAGGACGGTGCGTGGGGGGGGGTGCAGTAGAATTACAGGCGATGTCCCTGTCTTCATTGGGAGCTCTCCACATCCACATTCACATCTCGAGCAGCTGGTTGCTACAAGTTAGCAAAGTTGTAGATTGCTTGTGCCATTGGCCCTAGCCGTGGGCTCACTAACATATCGGCGGCCACCTAATGACAACGTCGTCTCAAGCTGTGCTGTACTTATCAGCAATGGGGTCTGTCTGGTCGGGACATGTCTTGATTGACTACGGAAATCCGTGTTTGGCAATTGTTTCTATAGAATCGGTAGAAATATTCGTAGAAAGAGGTGTTACCGGCATAGGCGTTAGACATGTGTTAGTGGAAGGGGATGAAAGGGGACAGTTTCCTTCCCTACTGTTTGAAATAATATGAGAATAAAAATAATAGAATAGGAACTTACTGCATTAAAAAATGAATACAGGCTATACATGTAATACATTTAGAATTAGAAATATATGGGAACTAGAAAAAAATTGTATACTTATTTAGCATAGAACTGGAAAATGATATTATCCACATCAGAATTCACTCCATTTTGTGAGTAATCGTATTATTGATATTATTTTATTTAACTTGTAGGATTATCAGTTTCAGACTTTAAGTTTGCTCTCCCCATACACACATGCACAAAATCAGAGGAATGATTGGGGGAGAAACAACAGAATTAATCCAAAACTATTTCTTTCCCATATTTAGATAGTTGATGAGCCAGTCTGAATGGAATTATGGTACCAATTCTTATAATTTCGCAGAAATTCACAGTCCAAAAATTTGGAATATGGGTAAACAATAAATATTAGAAAATGAGTATTACACTTCAATATCTATTTATATTGAAAAACATGGCAAAACTTGAAAAATTTCAATCCACAAAACTCACAAACACTATCACCATTAGCATTGACATATTTTGTGTCTCACTTTTCTGGTTTTTGTCTGTTAGAGCAGCTAACAAACATAATTTTGATTCAATTTCATCGATGATTGATGATTACATTGTTGTTGATAGTTTTAGACGGTACTGTGACTGAATTCTAGATCAGAAGAGGATTGCAGATGTCTGCATTCCGAGTTCATCTTCGGAATTGGATTGCGCAGAAGATAAAGAGGAAGCTGCGACTGAGTGCATCGAGCGTATTTAATACGTGATCTCAGTCCGCTACGATTCTGCTCTTTTGCATGCCAAAGACCCAAACTTGGACTCATAAAACTTTTTGAGGAAAGGGCAAATGTGCAGTACGAATCTCTTTGATGAGAGCGAATAGAAGATCGATAAGGAGGACAAATAAAGAGGAAAGTGTGCAAGAAGGAAGAAATACAATTTGTGTCAATCTTGCAATCTTCACAATAAATTATTTTAATATGCTATTTCTTCAATGAAATTTTTTGATTGGGCTACTAGAATGGCATTATCGCCGGAGCTAGTCGTGTTTGAAATAAGAGAGAAAATAGGATTTCTTGTAATTCTTTGTAAAATGTTATTTCTCATTTAGTCAAGATTACAAATGATATTTGATGTTCTTGTTATGAAGATATAATTGCAAAATTTACAAAGGAGTTTGTAATCTACAAACTTTCTAATTTCTCGCTGATTACAAATAATATCAAAATATCACGATTTTCGGAAAAAAATCAGGATTTGAAACATTGGTGAATGAAACGAAATGAGAAAACCCTATTCAATGAAGGGCTCTCCACAGAAAACCCTTAGAAGGTTTTTTAGGAACTTAATTACACAAATAATCTATTTAATTTTTTTTTTTTAATTTTGCATAAAATATGGGACTTCCCAAATCGATTATCCATAACCCTCTCACAGCAATATTGGAAACAAGCTTGAGGGAGCGTCAAGTTCATTCACTAGCTCTCTTTTTCGGACATTGGAGGGCTACAAATTTGAATCACAATTTTGATTTGAGAGGGGAACCGAAGCAGAGAGCTGTGAAAGACTCGACCCATGTTTGTATTATTTGGTCGCACAATGCATTGTCGATAGGCGTGCATTGTTGGTTATGTGCGAGGGAAGAATATGAGCAGAGTGCCTTCATAATAGACACGTCACATGCAAAAGAAGGATAGCGTTATATACAAGCAGAAACTTGTGAGATGAATGTTAATATTTCAGGTTTCAAAATTTGAGCCTGCCTGAAATTACAGTATTCTAGCTTGTACAAAAATATTGCGGGCTATAGAAATATAGAAAATATGAGGGCTTTGTCTGATTTTCTTCACATTTTTTAATTTTAAGCAAATGAATGAGTGATGAGTATATCGTTTAGTTTCAGAATTGGAGTGACAAAATTTTGGTGACAAAAAATCGTCTATCTTTGACCTATCATGTTTGGCTAGTGTGATGTGTAACAAATTCGACAATATAATATTGCGATTGGATCTGTTTGTCCTGCAGGTTAAATAGTTGATGATGTGATTGTATATTTGAAATAATAAAGGATATTGAAAACAATGATGTTGATTTCTGAAGGAGTGTGTGATCTGTCCGCTCTTCCAATTGTAATTTCGTCATTGTTGTCAATCAGAGGGTAAGAGCGTTAATCAGCAATCAGACTCACTAACTATACTCGAATCAATATTGAGACAAAATAAGAGGCAACCGTGTTTAGCTGTTCTAATCCATGAGTTTATTTTCAATTCAAGTATAATCGCAGAGGGTAGATGAGAACTGTACCTTTTACCCATGGAAAAAGGTAACTTTTGAAAAGGTTTACCTCCCAAAAGGAAGGTAACTTTCAATTATACCTCTAAAAAGAGGCAGTTTACCTTTTGGAAAAGAGGCTGCTAGTTATGAGCTCACCTCGTAGAAGAGCATTGAGTTCGATTGATCTCCTCAATCCAAACATATTACTTGTATTTTATTAAATGTTGGAGAACCTTGTTCCAAACGATTTATCCAAATCAGGGAATGGAGATGTCACGGTCAATATCTGTGTTCTCTTTTCATTCTGTTATTATTTCCCATCAAATAAATGTCGTGTGTGTTAGGAGAGTATGTGCACACAGAGAGTAGTCAGCGTTCAGAGCGGTCTTAGGAGGATATAGATATAGCACTGAATTCTTTTCAGACCGCTGCAACTCGGAACGCCTGACCTCTCTCCCTAGCCAGTTACACACACACATCGATTCAAAGAAAAACTATTTTTGCCGTCCTTATCAATTTTATTAGATTACACAGATGATGTCAAACAGACGATGATTGTCCAGCTCCGTTTACTCTGGTAGAATTCATAAGGATTTCCAAAAATCAATGTGTGTATGTGTAATAATTAACCTCTATGATCACAAATCCTTGGTGAAATATTGTTTGAGATACTATATTTCAAATATTGTTGTTTCAGAAATGAAGTACGGGAGCGGAGTTTTGGTGACAAAAATAAGTGGATCGAGACTCGGTGCAAGAAATTATTGGCTACATCCGGTGGGCTCATTGAAGATTCACCTGGCTCCGAGCATTCAAATTACATCAGCCACCTGCCAGCATTCATGGTCGCCTGCAACCCACGCCACGCACGCTGATGCGGCAATCGCTAATTGGCACATCCGCCACCAGGGTGCGCGCCTGTCGAAGCGTGAGCCAGCGGATTGTCTCTCTCTGCAACGACGGGCGTCCCGTCTTTTGTTGGTGTTTAGACCAGGCTGTCTGCATCCCTGGCTGCAAACAAATACTGGCTCGCTAATAAAGTACAACCCTGTTGATATTGACTCAACCCGCCGTTAAAACAGAGCCAAACTTGTGGGAGAATGTGTTCATTTTTAGCAGGTGTACCTGCATTCTGTTGTATTATGTTGCTGTACCTGTATTCCTATTTGGTTGAAATTAGAAGGTTTCAGGATGTGAAACGTCATCAACAATCATTTCTAGAGTGTTAGAGCTGGTTTATAGTTCTTTTAAGTATTCACGCCAGTGTAGGTGAGTTGAATGGGTATTCAATTTGTAACAATATTCATTGTTCCAATTGTGAATGTTGAGGATTATGCGAATTATCACGAGAAGTCAGTCTGTTATAACAATTTATTTCGCTGCTTTGCTTTTCTGCGTTGTGTTGTGTCGACTCTTGTAAGTGTGTGCATTGAAGTTATGGTACTAGGGAAATCAACGATTTTCCTGGAGCATCAGCCTGGTTCATGACCTTATAAGGCAAGGAATTTGTGTCCGATTGATTATCAATCATGCCTTATTTGATTAGGAATTTGGAAAATAGCTGTCACTTGGTATCTTACTTGAGAATGTATCTTAATTGTAGTTGAACCGTTCCTTTCTATTGGCGGAAATTCTGATAAATATTTTCTAGAAAATAGTAACTCCCAATCACAGTTGACTTTGGTTAAGTTGCAATAGTTGAGAATCTAGTATGGCCGTACACAGCTGCAGCTGTCCACGGCAAGACGAGAGAAGTGAAGTGGATTCATTCAGCGTCTGTCCATCGCTCCTAGCAGAACTGAATAATGTAGTCTCAGTATTTTGTGTTAATCATGGCTTCTATGCTAGCTTTAGGCTTGTTAGTATTTGGCTGTGGAGCCATCTCTTCCAATAGTATGTTTCAGTTTTTTCCGCTTCAATAAATGCTTTAATTAAGAAGAGAGGATATCTAATTCGTCACCTTACAATGGAAATTTTCCTCCTATAACCACTACTAAAGCGGTCAATGTACGGGTTCATCAATGTACGAGTTCATCAATGTACGGGTCCATGAATGCCTCGTGAACGTGTGTCTTTAAGCCGCTGAGATGCCTCTGAATCGATGGCAGTCCTCGAAGCTTGGGGTCTGCTGTCTCCTGTCCCATCTGAACGTGTAGAGCTCAATCACTGAGCCTAGACTCAAATTGAAGAAACAGCTTTGAGGTAACAATTTTTTTTTCCAAATTAAACAAACGTCCCAGGAACTCCGGATGTGACAGAATGGGTTTTAGTGACTATATACTTTCAAAAAGGGGGTAAAACGTGAACCATTAAATCAATTAAAACGTGCTGGATAAGACTCTTTTTTTTTGTTTAATCGTAACCTTGAGATTAAGGACTTGGGGATTAATAGATTACAAATTTTTATTTCTTTTGGATAGTAGATTTTCGGTTGTATCTTTAAATTGAAATGTGAGGCCATATTCTCTCTGTAAGGATTTAGCTGGGAATTTCATTTTTCTTTAAATTTATATTCTATAATCTACTACACTACTAAGAGTTGAACTAGCCTATAAAATGTTTAAAGGTCCATAAATGTTTTGTAAATGATATTTTCATATTAAAGTTGTGAAGAATCGAAGTTTCAAGGACCCTATCCTTTCTAAGTTTGTATTGATGTCACATATTTTTGAATAGTTTTCCCAGGTAGAATTCCGTGATGTGATACTTTAGGGATATTTTGTCTTTGCAGCTTTTATAATAATTATAAGGATACAGAACAGATATTATTGGGGATTATTGATATTTGATAATATTTTGATAGTGTTTTAAAGGTTTCAAGTGTGTTCTAAATGCTCCAAGTGTTTTCTGAATTTTATGTTGATTTCTTTTTAAATATTTATGATTGACTTCTGAGAAATATCTATGATAATTTCAAATTATTCTTTCTGAAATTAGAGTCCTTTAAGCTCCTTATGATTCAATCTATAACGTTCTCAATGTAAAGCAGACAGAGTAGGATACTATCGAATTAGCTATATCGGAGATAACTTTCTAAATTTAGTGATTCTATTTTCGGTTTTCATGATGTAACTTCATTTTGTTTTATTAACTGTTGAATTTTAACTGTAAGAGGTGACAATATATTTGATATCTTCTCTCTATTTCGTTGTCTCTCTTGTCATTTCTGGATTCCCGTTTTCTAGCACTAGGTATGTTTATCAAGCATCCCTTTTATTGAGTTATATTGTGTGTGCTTCTAAATTCTAAATTCCAAATTTACTTTCTAAATTCATAGCACGGATCAAATTCGTGTTGTAATGTTGATTCCAACGAAAAAGCTCCTGGAAATTTCAAGTAGCTTCAAAACATGCTTGAAAAATCAAATAAAAAGTACTTTAGTCACTCAAATGAACGTTATATTGATTGAACATAGATAGTTGAATATTGAGAGGATTCTTAAGTTAGATGTTCCAATTCAACCCTACTATTGGAATCAACTTCAAAACATCCTTGTATCAAGGGATAACGGAATAACAGGCTTCTTCAAAGCTTCTATAATTTTCTTTTCAATTATTTACTAATACTCGTATAGCATCATTCTTTTCAAATTTGGTTATATGTTTTTAAAATTGTCTATTTTTATGATAATTGTACCTCGTAAATAACAATAGAGAAGAATTCGAAAAAAGTCATTCCATTTCGTCATTTTAAAATGATGAATATTGAAGATTTCATTAGACATTGCAGTTTAACCAACTGCTGCAATATTATTACTGTATAATAGCTATTATAGTTATTTGTGCAACTAGTGCGCAAAGTGACAGTTTGCTGCACCGAAAGAAACGTTTACGCCCGAGCCGTAGGCGAGGGCGGAATGGTTTCTTGAGTGCAGCAGAGGAACTTTGCGCACGTATTTCACATTAAGTTTTTCCTACATTTACCATTGAATATGAAAAGTGGGTAATTATGGGTAAAATTGCCTGAAATCCATCAAATAACTTAGTAGTGTTTGAATGGCGAGGCGGCTGTGTGGTGTGTGCTGTGGTGGCACTGTGCTGTTGCTGTCCTCGTTATAATATATAATAGTAATAATTAGCGCGTTGTGCTTGGTTGCACCTCTGCTCACTATAGCAGCCACAGCAGTCACTGTTACCAACTTCATTTTGATTTTGCTGCACTGTTGCTCCATATAACCTACTAAGTATTTTGCGTTGCCATGTTGCAAATCTGGAGTGCAGAAAAATTCTTCCCGCACTAGAGCGGAAAAGTGATTCTTTGCGTTCTGTAATCAGTGCAGCAATGGCCACTTTTCAACGTAACTGTAGGAAAAGTAAATTCCCCACCAACAAAAGCCATACGAATTTACTTTTTAGCTATATAAAATATCCAATTAAAGCTATTTAGGTAGAACTAAGGACTTCTGCTACTGCAAATATTGACCGAGGAACTAAATAGCAGAAAAAATTTGATAAATGAAACTGCCTAAGAATAGTGCCCAGTACCTCTCCCTTGCCGCTAATGAAAGCCGTTCCCCCGGCAAGGGAGAGGTACCGGGTTCAATTCTCAGTCTGGGCACAATTTTTGGACAGTTTCATTCATCAAATTTTCTTTTGCAATTTGGTTCTTTGGTCAATATTTTCAGTAGCAGAAGTCCTTTGATCTATGTTATTGAAATAAATAAAAACTTGAAGTACCCTTTTATTAAAAACTTTAGAATATTTTAACGACTAGTTTCGACCGTTGGTCATTTTCAAGTTAAAAATGGAAATGACCAAGTTTTTACTTGAAAATGACCAATCGTCGAAACTAGTCGTTAAAATATTCTTATTTTTAATAAAAGGGTACTGCAAGTTTCTATATTGTTTTTATTAATTTGAATAAAGTCGCCCATATAAATGAAGTGATTCTACAAGTTATTAAGTACACTCACACTTTACTTACACTTCCTAAAGGCTTCAATGAGTTGAAACTAGTTTCAATTTGGTAAAATATGAAGGAATAGTACCTACTTGATCTCTACGATTTCATTACAAAACAATAATTTATTGTAAAAGTCATCAAATTATCCAGGAAAAGTGAGAAAAACTCATCAATAATTTATGTAAGAAATTGGAATTCCCATACAGTATCTCATAAAAACCAAGATTTTCCTTCACCCTCTTTTCCCTGTTTAATGTGATGCCAGCCTCAAATTGGCTGAGTACATTCATCCCCCCACTCACTTGCAGTTTGTCAAGAGCAAAAGCCGTAATGAGAATTGATGATGATAGAATCCATCCCTTGTTGCCTGCCTCTCCACTCACTCATCACCAACGTATCATCATCATTATCATCATCAACATCAGTAATATCATCAACAATGGAGTCATCATTATCATGATCACGAGCAAAGTCATCAGTAGCATCAACTCCATTCCTCATTCACTAGATTATTATCGTCTCTGGATCACATCAGGCTCAGTCAACACACGTCAGTCATAGTTTTTGCTGGCACTGGTGATGATGAGGAGCAACATATTGCAAGAAGGTTATGCAATCAATCAGTTGATTAGAGTCTATCTAATCGTACTAATGATGAGAAATTCCATCCATTTATTCATATTCAGTTTCATGCAAACCATTGTAATTTTTTATGGAAAATGTAAATATTAGAATTGAAACTCTCATTAATATTAAATACCAGCAGGTAACCCGTGATCCGCAAGGGTCCAATTAAAAACTTGACAAACTGAAAACTTGAAATAATGTAATCTTTCAGAATTAAAAATAGGCCTATAACCATCCTTGGTAAATAAAGCATCTATATACAAAATTTCAAGATAATCAATCCAGTAATTCAGACGTGATGATGCGTCATTCGTGAATTTCCTATCCCGTACGTGTAAAAGCCAGTTCTCTCCTTTATTATAATATAGATTATATTTATGTCGATTTCTCGTAATAGTATAAATTACGGTATTTCGAGTTTGATTATTTCAAATTTCGCATTACTTTTTTTCTAGTTCTAATGATGTTAAACGTAATGTATTAGTTTGTTGTTTATAGAACGAACAACACTGAACATAGCTCATACAACTCAACTTGAAAATCTGTTGTATTTTTATACGAATTGGAATGCAAATCTTGCGAATATTGCAGCAGGTTGATCTCAATTTCTTCAAAAAAAGATTCTTCAACCTCAGTTACAATATACAAGTCAAATTGATATCATTCTATTTCCTATGGAGATTTGACGAAATAAGTTGATTTGGAAGTGACTTGATAACGATGATGAGTTTTATAAACTTGTATCATGTTATTTCTCACAAATTATTATCAACAAAATCCGTAACTTATGATAGTAGAGTGAGAGTGATTTCATTACATTGTCAAGTTCCACTGTGAATTTGAACAGATTATTGACAAATTTATTTCTGGCACTGCAGACTACAGAGACGCCAAACCTGCGTTACGGAGAATGGAAACTTTCTAATTAACGGATCATTAGAAGAAATTCAGCATCATATCATTTCGGATAAGTACACATTAATTGCACGTTGTTTCCGGATCAATGGATCGAAAATTAACTGCGCGGGGAAAGAATTTCCTTAGTAAGGATAATGAATAAAAGTCAGGGAAAGAAGAAGGAAGGAGGAAGAGAGGAAGAAGAATTTCGATTTTGCACCATCTATTCAGAGCCCTTCTCAATCAACCTATCGTCCTGCTTCTTTCCTGGGGTTTTGTTATATGGAAAGAGTTGTAATTTCCACTTTTTAATTATTATTTTTTGTCCCTCCTTTCTCTCCAAAGACAAAAAACGACCGACGCCAAAGAAAATCGCACTCAATAGAAAAAGGCTTTTCTTCTGCTTTTCTTCTTTCTTCTCTTTCCGTCTCACTTCCTGAATAGCTGTTGCGTAAAAGATCCAATGAGGGAATATGAAGCAGTCACTTCTTTTCTTGTTCGTCCCTTTTCTTCATTGTTTTTCAACAGAATTTCCTCCTCTTTTATTCATGGTTCGACTATAACTGAAATTGTCAGTCTTTCAGAAATCGTTCAAGTGAAATGAATAATAATTAATGCTGGAATATTGATAGCACGAATTCAAAAAAAAGTTATAGCTGCCGACGGAATCATAAGACTTCAGACATGAGATATTTTCTATCAATATTATAGCATATGACATGGGGTACCGTAGTAAAGAAGAAATATTATAATTTCCCTGTCTTCTCAACAGCTACTGTGTTCACCTATGACGTTTTTTTTTTACTTTTTTATTCGAATGTATTTTCATGTGCAAGTGTCACACAATACTTGAAAAAGTAGAACTCGAATGGATATTATATAAGAAATATTATTTAGCACCAGTTGAGAAAATGCTTGTCAGTATAGTCAGTATATTACGAGTGTTCAGTCATAGTTACTTGCATTTTTCTGCATTAGCTATATTCTATGGACTCGATATTCATAGGATATGATAGTATTCTAATTCGATAGTGAATTAGATAGTTATTGGGAACAGAATGGTTTGAAATACCCATTAGTGTTATTGTTGATAATTTGATGAATAAAATGAAAAGCGGTATGCTCTTCAATCATTTAGGTTTTTAATCTTGTTATAGAAGTGGACTAATTTCAAAAAGTTATACTTATGTATTCCAAACACTAAATTTTACATTATAATACATAAACTCTCACCCATAAATCACGCTGATCCATTCTATTCTTGATTATAAAATTCGACTCACACTGAGTTTGAATCAAAATAATGCAAGTCCTATCCATTCCATAAATTTCCTGTTCATATCTTAGTAACGAATGTACACTATCAACTTCCTCTGCTCTCATGAAAAAAGCCTTGATTTCCACAATTATTGTACTATTTTACTCTCCAGCTAAATGGGTTTTCATGCTTAAGCTCAGTGTTTATGTTCAAGTCATCATCAAAATTCAATCATTATTAATTAGAATCTCCTTGTATGAAAGTTTCTACATTTCCCTGATCTGCTGTTATTATGAGAATTCATCAATATCATAATTAGTCTCCAGAAACAAGTTATTCATATAATTGGTTCACTAGGAGCACAATAATTAAATCCACATTTTTCCAATCTACCTTCCCAATAATTGATTCAGGGCAACATGTCCGCCACAATTCATGGATCTGAATAAATTCGTTGGCTGCATTAACGGGCTCGCTCATTACAACTTTTTAATTCAAATAAGGAAAGTTTCCAGTGCAGAATGGAAAAGTTGAAGGAGGTATGTGGTGGCATGGCTTGATGAAGAGAAAGGGTGGCGCGGATGTGATTGAAAGCACCAGAAAAAAGGAGGAGATTATCGAGGATTGATGCGAATGGAAAACTGCACCTTATCCAGTTTGCTGTTTTCCCCGGATTTCCACCGCATTGGAAAAACGAGGGAAATGCGAAAGTTTCCGCAGGAAAATACAATAGACAGCTGCCGATTGTGAAACGGATTGGAAGAAGTGGCGAATGATATATCGCCTGGATAGCGCTAATAAATATCAGCGTTTGACGTATTTGTAGAGATAAATCTTGCTGTTTCCAGCACAACACTTGATTCTTGTAGTTCGCTCAAAACCCAAAGTGTTGGATGAATAACGTTTTCGTAGCCAAAAGGATTGATTTTTTTATAAATTCCTCAGTAACTCAACTTTGGTCGAATTTTTGGGCACAAAAACCTTGGAAAATACAATACTTTGACAATGATTTTGAAATGCATTGATTGTTGCTGTGAATGAGGTTTTTGTAACACTTTAAAAAGTTTTCTGAGGCATTTCAATAGAAAGCAACACTATAGCTAATAGACTTGTACAGTATAGTAATAGTTCTCGTGAAAACATATCCACTGAATACTCATTGGAAAGGTATTTCTTCAATCATCATACTGCAGAGTTAATTATTACTCAATCTATAATGAGACAATTACTAATCATCATAGTAACTTTTTAAACTTTCAATTGACATCTCATAATATAATATAAACCATGTATTAGCGTCTATCATATCAACGTTTTGTCATAAGCATGAAACACTATGACAGCATCGGCTTGAGAATGTACAATAAGTTACCATTGGATATCAAATGTTGTGAAAATATTGTTATTTGAAAAAATACTTTTTGAGTGGCTGGTTTTGATACTCTTCTATTTTTTTACAGAGTTTTTCGATTCTACTTGATGTAATTCACTTTGTGACTTTAAACTATTATTTTGTAATTGTATTACAATGACTTTGTCAATAACCTATATTGATCTACGACAATAAAATCCATTTATTTATTTATTATTCAAGTTTCAATTGAAAAAGATGGTATTTAGGAATTTTAGGTTATAAAATGTTTGACATTGTGAATTTAAAATTATCAACAAAACACATTTAGCGGTTGGTTTTTCATAATTTGGTTTTATATTCCGTGATCGGCGACTTACGAGAAATTCACACAAGCATCACAAAGGAGTGATAGCTGTGCTGTGTATTGAAGGTACTTGAACGCAATTTATTTATTTATTTATTTAATCATTCAGAATTACACAACTTACAGAAAAGTACCACAGGCTTATAAGCCCAAAACGGTTCTAATTCTAATTTATACAACAGTCCAAATAATGTAGCTATGTTATATGGCTAATAATCAGAATAATCAGAACTGTGACCTGGCTCGGTGAAATGGAAGTCTGATTAGAGGCAGAAGCCCTTTTGTGGATTCGGAGCCTTTTATTTTAAGATTCATCCTCAGGTATATAAAATGATCTTGCCTAGCGGAGGGAAGAGCCCTCAAAAGTTTAAGAGAAATATTGAGGTAGGAAGAGTAACTTTGGAACGTCGTGGAAATAACGAATGAGAGAGCGATGCGAGAAGAAGTAAGAGATGAAGAGGAAGAAGGAAAGAGCTACTAGCTCCCTTCATGAAATTTATGTCACCTTCCGAGCCAGAAGCGAGGACAGTGGTCTTTTCTTCAGTCGTCCTTTCTTTCTGCTTGCAAAAAGAAGTAGAAAACTTTCGGTTTGGATAGGGGAAGAAAGAAACAAAGTTTGATACCGAATGGAAGTCAGTTTTATCCAGTCAAATGGGAACACGCTCGGAATTCTTTAGCGGAATAAAATTGAAACGAGGCGTGATCGAGAGACGAAGGAGGCTCTGGATGAAAACATGTTTTATCCAATTGCAATGAGTTAAACTGTTCTTCTTGTCCAGCCTGATCCAACTTTTTCAAGTTCGGTACTGCTTTCGAAAGAATCATTCCTCTCTAACCTGTCCCATTAGAAAGTATGAGCTTGGGAGATTTAGTAAACTCTAGTCCCGCAGAATACGTGGAGTGCTATTTATCGATAGAATATTCATAATAAGGATTTTTAGATTCCAAGTACAACATTCAAACAGTTTTCGGATGACCCTGTTGTATCTTTGCAGATCATTCATGATCGGTTTGTGTTTCTTGGATGTACAATAATAAATTGAAAAGTTAATCTTCAAAAGATTTTATAGACTTGAGATAAACATATTTCCATTATTCAAGATGGTGTCTAACCACTGCTCAATAATGATCTCCAAGTGCTACTCAACGTGGTATTTCATCCTTCTTTGTTTTCAGGATTTCGGTGGAGTAATTTCTCATTTCGATAAACTATGAAAAATCAACTATTTCATGATTTATTATGAGAAATAATGAACATTTTTGATATCATGAATGATTGATGGAGTCTCTTTCTGAAATTTATCAGTCAATAAAAATGACATTACATGGTTTCCCACTCTTTTTGTGGACTTATTCCAGTGATGAAAAATAAATTTATAGTGTAGGATGTTACAGGTATTTTCTCATTTCGATAAACTATGAAAAATCAACTATTTAATGATTTATTATGAGAAATAATGAACATTTTCGATATCATGAATGATTGTTGAAGTCTCTTTCTGAAATTCATCAGTCAATAAAAATGACATTATATGGTCCGATATAATAAATGACATTACTGTCCGATCAATATGATCTCAATTTTCAACTAAAGTGGTTTTAAAATTATTATAAAATTGTTGAAAGCTTGATAATCGATTCATTAATGAAGAATTGTCAGAACACTCAATCCTCCATTCAAAATACCCGTCTTGGAGAAAGAAATAAGTTAAACTCTTCATATATGTATCCTCATTCTCAGAATCGAAATTATTTCGATCAATCTCTTTTATCCACGTCACTATTCCATCATTGAATTCCAAAGAGTGTGTACAACTAATGCTTAACTATCTATAATATTTATAGAAGAAAAAATTATCGTCACCGATTAAACTGACTCCAATTCGTTCTATTGAGTAGAATTTTAATTACAAAATTTGTAATATGATACTCAATGCAATAGGAAGCAAATATTGGAACTTTAGCTTTATCTCTCATGGAAAACGTCGAATTTTATGCATTACATCCCAATAGCATCATGTTCACCAAGACTCGCCCCAAGATGTATGCCCAGTCGGCATCGATATTTTAAAATTGAGTTTGGGCCCCGACTACTCACCCTCTACCTTCTCCTCTTTTCTTCTTCATTTTCTATCTCTCTTCCTCATCCGCCTCCTTGGCCTCCTCTCCATCATCATAGCCTCCCACTTCACCTTCTGTTCTCCTCCTTGCGGCTCCTTTTTGTCCGAGGAAAGAAAAGTCCTAAATTATGTACCGAAATGCACGTCCGTGCCACCCCGCCTTTACATAACTTTCTACATATTATATCCGCTGCTCCCTGAAGGAGAGCGAAATGTATTTATGCGGATCAGACGATATGTACGCATTTCACAAAAGTCACTTGTAACAAATGATTGAGAGATATTGTGACCACTCTTGAAGAAATCTGACTAGAGATAAAGTTGACGTAAATAGAAACCAATAAAAAAATTGAGAGTCAGCTTTGAAATTCATTTCAAATTGAATCAATTTATTTTCCAATTATACATCATTTATTGTTCTGAAATTTGTATAAATGGTCTGTTCCATGGATTCATCGCAATACAATATAATACAAGTAGGCACTCCTTTCTCACAAACGATATGATAGCTTCACTTATTTTGACACAATGATATTGTATTAATAATATGGCTGAAATAATGTGAAGGAATTTGCCGAATATTTGGCAATAATCATTGATAAACTGTCAATGACGTTCTCAATCTCACTTTGTGATGAATCTACACCCCACTTACTCCCAATGCCAAAAATAGTAGACTGAATTATTCAGGTTGGGAGTCTTTTTCCAGTATATATACGATAATTTCATTGAATTTTACTCAAAAAATGTTGACACATTATCAAATAACATGTCGTTTTGATTTCAGCCGTGAAAATACTCACAAACATCAAATTTTCCAAAAGTTTATCGAGATAGAAATACATTGATTGCTAAGTTGTTTGATAAGAAATGACATACCTACTTGAATTCCAGGAGAAAGTTTGAAATATTATAATATTGATTATACTTCTTGGTGTAATGGTTAATATAGCTGTTTCAGTCAATGATGTAAAATTATATACAATGATGTACAATATTTTTCATATTAATATTGTAGTATGTAATTTGAAAACGTATTTCTTCAGTGCTTGTATTTCAACGCATTTCTTATAGAATGTTGGTTTGAATGAATCATCAATTGTATTATGATGAGTTTTTCTGGTCATATTATTGAATCTACATTTCCAGTCTCTTGATAGATTGATCATACTTCTATCATTTACAGAACCCACCATTAATAACTCATAATGAATATAGAACGAAGCAATTACAATAATGATCATTTAATAGAACGATAACCTTGTGCATCATTTTCTGGCAGCGTTGCGTATTTTTGCGCGTTGAAGGAGAAACCTATCATCCGACCACATCACGTCTGCTCCACGATGAGTATCCTCCTCATCTTATCTTCAACACAACAATTCATGGTTATTCGGCCACCCAGTTTCTTCCTCAAGCATCGGATACTGCCCACTGTTTACGATAAAGATTGTTATGTTATAAGCAGTGGGCCTACAATACTGACCACTCACCCTACTTGCTCACTGCTCCGCTTATCCCTTAGAACAACCCCTTCTTCATCTTTTCTCCTTCTCCTTCTTATTCTCCTCCTGATCTCCTTCCTTATCTCGCCACCCTCGGTTTGTTCACACAATGGTCGAGAGCTTCTTGTGTGATTATTCTGGCCGGCAATAAGTTTCGCATGAATGGACGGACAATGCCCCAGTTGTTAAATCTGACGTGCACGATTATGCTTTTGAGTTGCAACAATCATCTAAGAGGTGGGAAGTGCTGCTTCATTGCTATAGCGTGCCTGATGGTCAGTCGTCTTGTGGAAGTGCCTCTCAAGCATCTCTCAAATTTTATTGACCGATGTCGGATAAGTTTTGTAGAATACAAACTAATCACTGTTTATTCAAAAAAGTTTTGGCTGATTATTGTAATTTTTATTAACATGCCTTTGCATGAGTAGTGAGGGAAAATACCATGAGTAAAGATATTTATTCCCACAAAGACAAAAACACAATCATAATAATATACTATCACTATACTCGGTCATATTGTTGGGCCTGTGAGCCTACAAATATTGTATCTGTGTTAAGTGTATATTCTGGCTACAATAATCGCATCAAATGTGAATGTTTATTTTTATGCGATTTAGACTAAGTGACGAGCAATAAACTGTGAAATAATATTATGATGAGTATTCATTTATTCCACTGCAATTTTATAAATTTGACAATAATTTTACAAAAATACAAACACAATAAATTCAAGAATAATATAATATGCAATGATTGTAATGAAACTAAGAGGAGTTGAACTATACTAAACTATTCTATTCTATCATGATATAGAATTATGTTATGTATTATTATTGATATGATTTTATTCTCGAGTGGTGAAAGACAAAAACATCTCATTAATAATAAACGTAGATAATTCAGTGTCCATAATAAGGCACTTTCACACACAATGATTCCTCTACAAAACCTCACTTCTGTACAGTATATCGTTTTGTATGGGGGACGGGTGAATGTTATTCTTCTTCATTCAATCTTAGTACAAGTTTAGTGTACAAATTCTTAGTTAGTTTAGAAAAGTTTATAAAAAGTACTCCACCTGCAATTGATGTCTGTATAGCAGGAGATATCAACATAGATATTAGTAGAGATAATAGCTTAGTTCAGGATTATCTGAGTATTTTGAATGGTAACGGATTCGAATTGTTGATAAATGGCTGTACTAGAACTCAAAGCTGTTTAGATCTTATATTTTTAAAAAAAGTTAATAGTAAATTTCAGCATAATATTGGAAATATACTGAGAACTACAATTACTGATCATTTCTCTG
The DNA here is from genome assembly GCF_014356525.2 of Nilaparvata lugens. Classification (NCBI taxonomy): domain Eukaryota; kingdom Metazoa; phylum Arthropoda; class Insecta; order Hemiptera; family Delphacidae; genus Nilaparvata; species Nilaparvata lugens. The sequence goes on along the minus strand of NC_052513.1, from coordinate 12,046,516 downwards.
TAACATTACATTTGAGATATGGGGAATTAGGGACAAAATCTGACAAGACAAAAGATGAAGAGATCAACATAACAAAAATAAATTATTAAATAAACACCTTTCAAATGATAATTGGACAATAGCAAAGCTATTACCATAGCTATATGACTATTACCAAAGCTATATGACCATAGCTATGTACAATGGCAAATTTGTTGAAGAGATAAAAATTGATGAAATTGTTGATAGCTTTGTGTCAAAATTACTTTGTTACATAGAACTATCATCCATAAAAAACAAATCTCCCGCAAAAAGAAACCCCTGAAACCATGGATAGCACCTGGTCTAATTAATTCCATTTTAAGAAGAGATAAGATGTACAGAAAATTGCAGAAGGATCCATTTAATATACGATTGAGGGAAGAATATAAAGGATACAGAAATACATTGAACATGGCCATAGAAACAGCTAAAACCAACTACTACAAGACTAAAATATCTGAATGTGGTGTTGATAAAAAGAAACTCTGGAAACTCATTAATCAAGCAATAGATGTTGGAAAGGATAATAATGGTGAAATTAAAATTGATGCTGCTTGTCTTAATAGCTATTTCGCAACAGTAGGTAAAACCATAGAGAAACAATAGCGTAAGCAGATATCCCATGGTATAGGGCGTTTATGTCGTAACTTTCACTGTTATAGTGTTATCTCAAGCTGATTACTTTCAATTATTGTCGATTTTTACTATTTTGGGGTGAGAGTGTATAAACGGCACAGTATGAGTGACTAGGAGCGTCACACAGCTTCACGGGGAAGAACTACGTAGACTATCGGCTTGAGATAACAGCAAAAGTTGCGACATAAACATCCTATACCATGGGATATCTACTTACGCTATTGTTTCTCTATGGTAAAACGAATGCCCAACTGATAGCACAAAATTCCAGTAGTATGGTACATTATGAGATAAACGAAAATCATAAAAAATGTATTCAATCTTTTTTTCTAAAACCTGTTAACCCTTGTGATGTGGAAAGTGTAATAAAACAGTTGAAGAGCAACTCTAGCCCTAGAGTAGATAACATCAGTAGTATAACTCTTAAAAATATAGCACACCTTATTTCTGAACCACTGTCTTTTATTTTTTATATGTGTTTTTGCACAGGAACCTTCGCAAAACAATTCAAAACCGCTAAAATTAAACCTATTATCAAACAGGGTGATCCAGACGTAGCTAGTAATTACAGACCAATAAGCTTGCTAAGTAATCTTTCGAAAATTTTAGAAAAATTAGCTTGGTAGACTATTTGAATGTAAATAATGTTCTGAATGAATTCCAGTTCGGGTTTCAGGCAAAACAAAGGGTTCCGTGAATGAATGTCTTATGCTGCAGTCCTTTCTTCTCCACCTAGTTCTTCTCCAATGATGCGTGATATGGGAGTAAATACACCCAATGCCAGAACTGTGTCGCCAGGAGGTGAGACTAACATTCGTACTGTTGAGCTACTCCAGCAACGAGACGACTTAATTTCTTTGTCAGCCAGTCATGAGATGCAGATTGAATCACTCAATCAAAAACTGAATTCGCAAGTGGAGTTTATTAATTCAATAACTTCGAAATTTGAAGAAGAAAATTTCCACTTTAAACGAAGGATTGAGTCCATGTCAGTGTCGATAGAAACATTGGAGTCGGACAATACTGCTCTGAGAAATGAATCTCTATCATCGAAAGGAGAAGCGGAGAAATGGTGGGAAATGTATGAGGAATTATTGAAATCTAAAGCCGTTGATCCACCTTCGCAACGAAACTACAATCATATTATCATCGGAGAAGCGGAAACCGCCAAGGCCAGCGAGAAGAGTTTTTCCCGCCAAAATAGACATTCCAAATCGTTGCAGAGAGGAACAAATAGGCGAGTTGCTGTTTTCTCCGATAGTCAAGGTCGGGATTTCTCAAGATTTCTGTCTACACGTATGGATGAGGATACTGTGATCACTGGAAACGTGTACAGTGGTGCTCCAGTGCAACGTATTGCCGAAATAATCAGCTCTGACAAGGATCTTGAGAAGTTCACCATGAAAGACTTTGTTCTTCTGCTGGGTGGAACTAATAATATATGATTCGCTGTCTTCTGAATTGGACGTAGACTTAGTTGTGAATACAGTGTAACATCTTAAATCTGGGTAGATGAAAAGCCCTAATAGAAATAGTAATAGGTCTAAAAATAAAGTAATTGGCTAATATCGCCAAGCAGATAATAATCAAGATAAGATAGCATCAGCTTGTTCTGGCTAAATGGTACAAGAACTTAAAAAGGATTTGAAGAAGTTTACTACTCATAAATATATTATTTATAAAATATTTGAAGATTGAGGTTAGATAGATGTATTCACAGATCGGTGACCTAGAGATCGATCAAACCGAAGAACGTAGAATCTGACCAAAACCCCTTGGCAGAGCTTTATTGCAATCAGACGGTGTGCAATGTGAGAAAACACCCGTCCACGTGGCTAATTATTAGTTAGCATGGAATTAATATTAATGTATATAATATTAACTAGCATGCAAAGAGCATAAATAAAAAACCAAATAAAAATAATTTAATGTATTCAGGAAATAAGAGTTACCAGGCGCATGAATACCTAATAAAATTTGCATGCACCAATAGTAAAACGGCAGTTAATAGGCGGCAACTGTAGGCCGATTCAAAAATATTTATATATATTTATATAATTGTAGTAGATTTCGTGTAAAAATTTGTGTAATCTATGTTATCAATATGGCTCGAATGCAAAGAAATTATTAATCATATAATCTAAGCAATATCTTGGCATTTTTTGTAAGATCTATTTGAATTTAATGGCGGAGGATTGAGATATTTAAATTTTATGCTAATTTGAAAGTCGGAAAGAGGATCTGTAAAACTTGAGAAGGAAGAACCAGCACTCGCCAGCCAGATGCCACCATAAGAGGACCCCAAATATTTTAGAGCGAAGTACCTTATTAATAATTTTGTAAAAATTAAAGTTAAAGTAAATTATTAAATTTCTTAAAAGACTTCGTGATGCTATTGTGAAGCAGAAGTCATTTTTCATTTTTATTAAATTTATAACCCCTGGAGGAGACGATTCCGGCTACCATATTCCCGGACCGCATGGAGTTGGATCGACATCGGCGGCTTACAAGAAGATTTTCGACACGTGAGTGATTTAAATTTGAATTTAGTGATGGGCGCCCTAGTGCTTCGAAATAATCTGATGATCAAAGCTAGCTCGCCGAAAGGGTTATTATAAATTAAGAAATTAATAAGATTAATACTTGCGCAAGTAAAAATTAGTATTAAAGGTATCTAATTGAAAGAAAAATATATAGATCAATATTTTAGAAATTTCTGTTTAATCAAAGAAGTACGAAATCTAGGCTATTAAAACATATGCATACAATATTTAATTTTTTGCAATACAATTTGCGATAATTTATCATAGTTCTAATTCACTAGATGAATGGCTCTACCTATTCCGTCAGGTGCCGAATCTTGCACCCTGAGATGAAAATATATATTCGATACAAATAAATCTACTAAATACTAGAGATTTTAATATATATATATATTTGGATTATTAGTGGCTAATTTATCAAGCTGATCTTAGAGCACATATTTTTGATTGAATTATCCAAGCCGACAAGTATTAGCAAGTACATGTCACAGCTACATGCCAAAGAATGCATATGATTTCAAGATAAAGGCACATGGTAATGATTCGTGCCACAAATCTAGAATATAAAGTTAGCCTGTGATATTTTTATTGATTTCAAATATTGTTCTAATTATTTTTATATTATATTTTTTTTATCGCTCTATATATATTTTTGCCTCGACTGATCTTTGCATTATTTATGTAATATATGTGTGAACATTCATGGTGTGCAATTTATTTTTATTCCTCAACTCTATAGTATAAGTATCATTTATATATATATTTATTATTTATTGAATTACAAGAGCTATAGGAGAAGCCCATATCTAGGCCTAGAAAGATTTATAAGACTGAATACTATTAGAAAACCACGCCCTAATTATATCAAATCTCATGCTTTACCGACTGATGCCAAGCAGGAGGCTAATCGTTATTTTAATATAAAGAATAACGTGATACAAATACATGTCGTGCCAACGTGGGACCGATGATGAGAGCCAAGCTCATTGAATAATTACTTGAAATTAGGTCAATAACCATAGTGAAAATTATAGATAACTTATACGAGTTGTGAGGAAAACTGGCGAAGGAATATTTGTATTACTTTTTGGGGAAACAAGAGCTTTAAATAGAGAGTAATTATATGTTTTAAAGAAAATTTTATATTATTAGTACTGTGAAAAATTACATGTTTATAGAGAGAGATTATATTTTATAAGCCTAAACTGCTATTACTTTCTAGTCAAAAATATATTAGGTGTTTAAGCCGGTTGGAAAATAAGTCGCAGCCTGTAAACTAGCCAAAAATAAATCAACAAAACATTGAGGGCGCTAGAGCATTGTAAAAAACTTAAGTATAAATACCTGGTTGTAAGAATATCCAAACACTTTACACATCACTGTTCACTGTAAGTCCCGGTTGTGTCTCTTTTTTAAGCATTTTCGCTTATCATTTTTATCACTGTTTAATTAGCATTTATCATATTTGACATAATGAATCACACTCCCGCAAACTCTGAAGTTTCATATATGTACGGCGGTTGCACAGATCCCACTTTGTCGACTCCGAGCACATCAAACCCCACCACGGTAGATGCCAATACGCCACGAGAAAGGGAACCAGGAAGCGTCGGGTCGATAATTTTCGATCCACCAGGTCTGCAACCTCTATCCTCCACTCGAATCGACGCCGCTGACACACCATTGAATCAACGGATAGTAGAGATCAATTTTGAAGGGGGCGAGGAGCAGTCTGCAGAACCCGCATCGCCGGAGGCCGAGTCACACCTGGGCAAACAAAGTATGTTTTCAATCACAGAATTAGATCCGCTTCAAAAGGTAATAATGGAACAAACGAGTAGCACTTTCAACATTATGTTACAAAAAACAATGGATAGTATGATGCAGGAGATTAAAAAGGAGATTGCTACAGTAAAAGAGGAAAATAAACAGACAGTGGAACAGGGTATGAAAGAGACCACAGGCGCTATAAAATCAGTAGAACAACGGTTGGATAATATTGAAACTAAAGTAGAGAGTCATAGGGAAGAGTTAAAAGCAATGATAACCCTACAAAAAGAAAGTCAGGATAAAGTTACGGCAGGATTATCGGAAAGGTTAGATACGGTTACATGTGAACTCAATGAAAGGATAGACAACTTAAATACACAAATCACTACACCTATTCAGGATATAACAAATAACATTAAGGCCGATTGCCACCAAGAAATCCACAAACAAATTACCGTTGCCAATCAAAACTTAACAACTACAGTTGACAAAAATATTAGCAATATTAAAGAAATACAAAACAAACAGATTAATATGTCCACAAAAATGAACCAACTGCAAGGTAGCATCAATCAAAACACTGAAACCTGTAAAGCTTTAAATGGAACTCTACTAATTCAGAAATCCACTCTGACTCAACTAAATCAAGAAATAAACGCAAATAAAATTACACATGATAGTCAATGGCAGATAACACAGGAAAAAATAATAGCATTGGAAAATCATATTCAACAACAACCTCAAGGAATTCAAACAGACAACCTCAACGTACATAGTATATTACAAGGACTAGGAAAATTTGATAACACTGATCGCCATTTGCAACCTCAACCATTCATTGATCAGATAAAATTAGTACAAACTCTTGCACCTACCTCTTGGAATTTTTGGCGTCTCCGTTTGACTAATTTATTGATTGGCGAACCCCTGATGTTTTTTCGGAGTAGAGCCCATGAGTTTACATCATTGGATGAGTTTGTCGCTGTCTTCCTGGAACAGTATTGGAGCAGAAGTAAACAGTTGGACGTGCTAGCGGACATCATATCATGCGATTTCAACCCTAACTTAGACGGTGCATGTACCACTTTCGTCACTGCCATACAGTTTAAAAATTCTCAATTGAGCGAGCCCATTAATGAATCGGCATTAGCAAGTATTATTTTAAAGAAGCTACCGTATCAAGTTAGAATGGCACTCGCCACACAACCCATTACTGATTGTAAGCAGTTGATAAATCATTTATATGGCATACAGTCTGCAATGGCCATATCAAACCACCGCTCCGACCAGAGATACGCACCAAATCAACATAATTCAAAATTTAATCAGTATAACAGCCAAAATTATGAACCGGTATCATATGATCGCTACCGATCTGCTCCTCAATTTGAACGCCGCTATGAGCACAGGCAAAATGGTAACTGGAATAATGAAAAATTTCAAAATCGCACAACCAACCACTATGCCCAGCAGAGCAATCGTAAGAATCACTATGATGGCCGTGATCGATTAAACTCACATAATAATCACACACAAAACAGTTACAACAGAAATTATAAACCGCCACCTCAACAAGTAAGTACAAATTATACTCTAGCACATGCAATAGGTTTGAATCAACAAAAAACCCGGAACCCAGCACCCAACGACCCGCCACTAGATATACCGAAAACTACAGCTAATAAACCAGGACTATATGATACCCCCAATATAACAAGCACAAGCTCAAATGAAACAAAACCAAGAAAAGCAGGATATTTCAACGTCATACACCACATTCATAAATGATTTACCGGAGACTTTGTTACAAGAAACACAAGATAACCCACCACCAGACACACAGAAGCCAATACAAGACAGCCTACCACTAAAAACCGCCGCCAAACATGCAATTAAAAAATCCTGCAAACATCAACCCATATTAAGTATTCTGTTTCCCACCGAAGAGCAACCCGCCACCAAAGAGTCACTACTAAATATAAGCAGTCACCAGGATCATGCACTAATTAAGGAGTTAGTGAATATAGAAAAGGTTAAAAATGTAACAGATCCGCGCACCGAACCTACAACCGCCTATCAAGGGACCACCACCATACTACCTGTTTTGAACACCACCACACCCGCGCATCATTTGACCCCACAGCAGACCAAGGACCCGGACCAGGAGGACGGCATCCAGGACAAAAGGAGCGACCATCGTAAGGCCCGGAGAAGGAAGCGCCCCGAGGACACCCGACCGGCATCAGGACGAGGAGAACGGACTACATGACCGAAGGAGCATGCATCGCAAGGCCCGGAGGCGGAAGAAGCGACGAAGGAGGAACCGCGCACGCCGATGGAGGCCGCATGCACGGTTCAAGAGGCCAAGGAGGATTCCGGACCGGCACCAAGGAGGACAGGAAGAGATCGCCGACGTCATGCATCCGCGGCACATTCGCTTCAAGAGGGCAAATCAGCAATGTGACCGAAAAAAGGAATCAGATAATTGGAACAAAAATGGAACTGGTAACAAAATTACTATGGATTCATACGTGGAGGATAATTATAAAGTGGACTACTTATTGAGGTTAATTAAGGATAAACGGTGTTTGAGAAGAATGGAAGCAATAAAAAATAATATTAAGAAAGTGAAAATACCTGGCTATATGTTGAGTGATTATATTGTTAAAATGATGATAAATGTTTGGATATGGTGTTTAACATTTGTTATGATGGCTGTGATATTAGTAAAAGACTGTGTTGTGGATAGGACGAAAAATATTGTATTGTTGTTGTTAAATGGATCTATTATTGATGATTGGAAATTTAATATTATAAGAATGTTTATTGTTACAAACCTAATGAGTTATAATGAGCCGAAATTAAGAATACTAGATGAAAATAATGAAAGGAAGGATGAGTTAAGAGTACAGATTGATTGGAAAAAGAATGGATTAAAAGGAATTATCATAAATGAAGCTTGGAATTATTTAAAGGAATACACCAGATACCGGGGTTTTATATTCATGAAGATAAATTAATAATAGGACAGCCTCAACAATCAACAAATGGATAGCAGATAACCCAACCAGCCTACAGTGTAGCTACAAGCAGAAAGCCTAAAGATACGGGCAAACCACAACAATTCTACATGAAATATCGTCGAATTTGAAATAAATATGATAAGAAGTCAAAGGAAAACAACACTATCAAGCCAATTACTAACCTTCCTTAATAAGTTTAAAATTGGTATAGGACCTCGTGGCAACAATCCAATGTTTTAATTCCTTCCAGCCGTCAGAAGCCTGCAATAAGGAAAAGAACAATTTTTAAATATGTAATTAAATTATATACATCAGATAAAAAAGGACACAAGCGGGGATAATAAAATTAAAATTTGTTAATTACCTTTTTAAGAGAAAAAATTGAGCAGTTAGGTTAGTTATGAAAGTCGATAGCAAATTCTGCTGTAACATGTAACCCTATGAATTGTAGAACAGCGAACAGCTGACCAAAGCCACCCAAATCAAATGAATGTAATATCTGTGGAACATATGTTTATAAAAAGAATTACTGTACCCAAAGAGTTATTTATTATTGTTATTTATTATATTTATTAATGTCGATATTTATTTATATGTTTTTTATATTTATTACTTTTAATTATGCCACGTTTGTTACCTGAAAAGATTTAAAGTGAATACCAATTACCAAAACCAAAGAGCCATTAGCAAAAGAAAGTATTGTACCTGATGTATAGAAAATTATTTATATTAAGACCTAAGAAATACTATAAGATATAAGCCCAGAAGTTTATGAATCGAAATTATTGTCTAAAAGGAATCATTTATGAGAATTATGAAATGTGTGTAGTTAAGTTGGCAGCCCTGCAAGCGGCGAATTCAAAAAATTACTGTGTTGTAAATGGTGTCAGGAGGAGTGCGTTTAGAAGTTTATATTTATGATATTTTTATGTGTGTTGAGGAGGAGAATTTGTTATTGTTTTTGATAAAGGTATAAAGGAGATGCAGCAAATATGACTGCGAAATGTGATAGAAGTAGGAGTGTATAATTTATAAATAAAGTATAGTGTATATCAGCGTATTTGAAGGGTGGGTTTTCATTAAAAACATTGTGATTCTCAAATATTTTGAATTCAAACCCAGGGGCGTGTGTAACATCTTAAATCTGGGTAGATGAAAAGCCCTAATAGAAATAGTAATAGGTCTAAAAATAAAGTAATTGGCTAATATCGCCAAGCAGATAATAATCAAGATAAGATAGCATCAGCTTGTTCTGGCTAAATGGTACAAGAACTTAAAAAGGATTTGAAGAAGTTTACTACTCATAAATATATTATTTATAAAATATTTGAAGATTGAGGTTAGATAGATGTATTCACAGATCGGTGACCTAGAGATCGATCAAACCGAAGAACGTAGAATCTGACCAAAACCCCTTGGCAGAGCTTTATTGCAATCAGACGGTGTGCAATGTGAGAAAACACCCGTCCACGTGGCTAATTATTAGTTAGCATGGAATTAATATTAATGTATATAATATTAACTAGCATGCAAAGAGCATAAATAAAAAACCAAATAAAAATAATTTAATGTATTCAGGAAATAAGAGTTACCAGGCGCATGAATACCTAATAAAATTTGCATGCACCAATAGTAAAACGGCAGTTAATAGGCGGCAACTGTAGGCCGATTCAAAAATATTTATATATATTTATATAATTGTAGTAGATTTCGTGTAAAAATTTGTGTAATCTATGTTATCAATATGGCTCGAATGCAAAGAAATTATTAATCATATAATCTAAGCAATATCTTGGCATTTTTTGTAAGATCTATTTGAATTTAATGGCGGAGGATTGAGATATTTAAATTTTATGCTAATTTGAAAGTCGGAAAGAGGATCTGTAAAACTTGAGAAGGAAGAACCAGCACTCGCCAGCCAGATGCCACCATAAGAGGACCCCAAATATTTTAGAGCGAAGTACCTTATTAATAATTTTGTAAAAATTAAAGTTAAAGTAAATTATTAAATTTCTTAAAAGACTTCGTGATGCTATTGTGAAGCAGAAGTCATTTTTCATTTTTATTAAATTTATAACCCCTGGAGGAGACGATTCCGGCTACCATATTCCCGGACCGCATGGAGTTGGATCGACATCGGCGGCTTACAAGAAGATTTTCGACACGTGAGTGATTTAAATTTGAATTTAGTGATGGGCGCCCTAGTGCTTCGAAATAATCTGATGATCAAAGCTAGCTCGCCGAAAGGGTTATTATAAATTAAGAAATTAATAAGATTAATACTTGCGCAAGTAAAAATTAGTATTAAAGGTATCTAATTGAAAGAAAAATATATATAGATCAATATTTTAGAAATTTCTGTTTAATCAAAGAAGTACGAAATCTAGGCTATTAAAACATATGCATACAATATTTAATTTTTTGCAATACAATTTGCGATAATTTATCATAGTTCTAATTCACTAGATGAATGGCTCTACCTATTCCGTCAGGTGCCGAATCTTGCACCCTGAGATGAAAATATATATTCGATACAAATAAATCTACTAAATACTAGAGATTTTAATATATATATATATATTTGGATTATTAGTGGCTAATTTATCAAGCTGATCTTAGAGCACATATTTTTGATTGAATTATCCAAGCCGACAAGTATTAGCAAGTACATGTCACAGCTACATGCCAAAGAATGCATATGATTTCAAGATAAAGGCACATGGTAATGATTCGTGCCACAAATCTAGAATATAAAGTTTAGCCTGTGATATTTTTATTGATTTCAAATATTGTTCTAATTATTTTTATATTATATTTTTTTTATCGCTCTATATATATATTTTTGCCTCGACTGATCTTTGCATTATTTATGTAATATATGTGTGAACATTCATGGTGTGCAATTTATTTTTTATTCCTCAACTCTATAGTATAAGTATCATTTATATATATATTTATTATTTATTGAATTACAAGAGCTATAGGAGAAGCCCATATCTAGGCCTAGAAAGATTTATAAGACTGAATACTATTAGAAAACCACGCCCTAATTATATCAAATCTCATGCTTTACCGACTGATGCCAAGCAGGAGGCTAATCGTTATTTTAATATAAAGAATAACGTGATAACAGTTGAAAGAATTATTAGAAGTACAAACTCAAAAAATCTAATATTGTGTACAATTCCATATAGATACGATCTGCATGAGAACAATATCGTGAATAGACTTATTGAGATAACTAATACTAAGATTAGGTACATAGCCCGCAGCTCCAAAACAATGCTGCTTGACTTATATTACTATAATCGCAGGTCCCACACACGTCAAGGGTTGCATCTGAATAGAGCCGGTAAAGTACATGCTTGTAGAGAGTTGTCTACTCTCATTTTGAGCAGAAATAGCAATCATGATGCTGTTCTTCCAGTTACGACCAGTAGCATTGATACGACCAGTAGCACTAGCATTGTAGTCCTATGCCAACCTATGCCAAATGTTAGTAGATATATTAAAGGAGTTTCGGGTAGATCTCATTTATTGGCGAAGAGCTTGAGCTTGAATTCGAGGGAAGATTGCAACAATAGTGTGTTGACTATTGACAATTTTTTTTGGATCAGACCAGGAGGAGGTATCTCAGTCTGTAGTAGAACCAATGGTTCCTGCTGTCATGAGTAACAGGGAAAATATAAAGCCAAGCCTCTGTGACCTGAAAATGTGCTTAATTAATGCTCAGAGTCTGAGAAATAAAATAAGTGAACTGGAGCATTTATGTTACTCTAGTAATATTGATATCCTATGTATTGTTGAGCATTGGCTACTTGATGAAGAAATAGAATTTTATGGCAAGATAGGTGATTTGGAGATTGTCAGTCATTTTCGTAGGAAAACCCCTTGGGGTGGAGCATCAGTCTACTTTAATAGCAGACTCTCCTTAATTGTAAATTCATTGGAATTAAGTGTTTTTGTGTTGAGGGTGTGGCAGTTTGCAGATTTATCCGTTATTGAATTATCACTGGTAGTGGCTGCTATGTATAGGCCTCCAGGTGGTGATGTAAACTTGTCTTTCAATAAGCTGGAACAATGCCTGACCTATTTACTATCAGTTGGACTATTTCTTCTTGTTGGCACAAATCATAATTTCAATACAGTATACTCTCCCAATTAAATGAAGGACTTTATACATTTGATTCAGGGCTTTGGTATACATAGCACAGTAGAGGAGGCGACTAGGGGAAATGCATCTCTAGATTCTATCTTGACCAACCTCAAAAATGACAGCTACTCTGTTAATGTTAGTGGTAACCAGATATCAGATCACAAACATGTATTTATGAATGCCAAACTGGCATATCTGGATAATCTGCCTAGGATGAGTAAATCCTTCAAGTTTAGGACTATGAGTGAAAGTGCTACTATATTATTTGGTGCTGCATTGCAGTCCAACATTGGGGTATGGTTTAATATTGTAAGAGAATTACCAGGCAAGGAAATGTTTAAGATTTTCTTTTTAAAGTTTAATGAATTATTCAACTCTTTTTTCCCACTCAAGTCAAAAAATGTGAACATAAAATATAGTAGAGCTCCAATGAAATTAGGTAGACCTAGCAGACCAAAAGTTGTCTGGTACAGTCCGAGATGGCCAGACTCAGAGATTTTATAATGATTGTAAGTGACTTGGCCAAGATCAATCCCAACTTGATGAGCCTGTTCCGTAACCTTGGGCGCGAATATCGCTCAAAAATAAAAATTGCCAAACTAAATGCCAATGCCGAGTTTATTATTGAATCATCTAACCCAAGCAAAGCTGCATGGAGTCTAATAAATCAGCATGGATCTCCCTCAGAAATTAAAGATGATTCTTTTGCATCAGCTGACGAATTCAACAATTATTTTGTTGAATCAGTGGAAAAACTTGTTAATGAAATACCATTGAATTTAGATGATACTCTTATAAATCATGCTCTGTTGCCTCGTGTTGTCTCTTCATTTAGTTGGAGTCCAGTAAGCGATCAGGATGTAATAGATGCAACCAGAAATTTGAAAAAAGGTAACAGTAGAGATATATATGGAATGACACCTAATTTTATGAAACAAATAATACCGATTCTCGCTCTTTTGCTAGCATTCTTGTTTAATACATGCATATCAGAAGGCATTTTTCCTGACCAGCTGAAAGTCCCTAGAACAGTACCAATTTTCAAAAAGGGTGTACGAAATAATACTTCTATCTATAGGCCCATTTCTATCATTCCTATGATTGCCAAAATATTCGAGTACATTTTATTTCACCAATTGTACAACTACCTTGAAAAGCATCATCATTTGGTATCAGCTCAGTTTGGTTTCAGGAAAAATAAGTCAACGGTGTTGGCTGTTGAATCCCTTGTCCAGCATATTTTGAATTGTTTTGAAACCAGGGAATCTACCTGCGCCTTACTATGTGACTTATCGCGTGCATTTGAGTGCATTCCACATGATATTCTCCTCTTGAAGTTAAAGTATTATGGTCTTAAAGATGATGTGCTCAAGATGATGTGATGGTTGACTGAATCCTATTTGGCGGATAGACAACAGATAGTGAGCTGGAATGGTGTTGACTCTCTTCCACTGCCTGTTAGAAGGGGAGATCCACAGGGTTCAGTTTTGGGGCCTCTACTTTTTATTGTTTCAATAAACGATCTGTTCTATTGTTCATCTGGTAGGGCTTTGATGTTTGCTGATGATACCACTATTTATGCGTCCAGTTCCACAGTAGACCTTGCAAGAAACTCAGTTCTTGATCATTACAATAAAGCTAAAAAATGGTTCTCTATTAACAAACTTGCTCTACATGAAACTAAAACACAGGAAATCACATTCTCATTAAACAATGCTAGCGGGACAGACAACCCAGAAGTTAAACTACTGGGTTTCATGCTGGATTCTAAACTATTATGGGAACATCATGTTGAAATGATTTGCTTTGAGTTAAGCAGAAATATATTTCTATTGAGGAGACTAAAATGTGAGTTGCCTGATAATTATGTTAAAGAAGCTTATTATGCTTTTTTCCATTCAATCCTGTCTTATGGTATCAGGTTATGGGGCCATTCCTCAGGTGTGAAAAAAAAAGTTTTACAGAAGAAAGCAGTCAGAATAATAAGCAATGCAGATTACCTAGATCATCGTAAACCTCTATTCAAGGAAAATTCAATATTAACAGTCTTCAATGAATTTTTGTATCAGTGCTTGAAGGAGAGAAAATGTATTGACGGTAGCCAGTGACATTTACAATTATCCGACTAGGGTCAGTGGAGATCTTTACGTACCTAGGTGCAGACTCAGCAAATCTCTTTCAAGTTTTCCAATAGTGGGGATAAAATTTTTCAACCTTTTACCAGCCTCCTTCTGTACCCTTCCCCTGCCTGTATCCCTCAGACATTCAAGAAAATGGCTTATAGAGAATCCATTCTACTCTTAAGTAGGTAGAATAAATTATTAATGTCAACTATTATATGAAATAGTTAATTATAACGTAGCCCTATTATGGGTGAACTATTGAATGCTATTAATTGATATTGTTGTCTTTACTCATTTTAAGGATTTTTTATTATTGATTTTATTATGTACCTATTTTGACCTAATTATGATTTTATTATGTATTGTAATTTTATAAAATATTTTGTGACGTAGCCTTATGTACTACTGTATCACCAGGCTGAATAAATTGATTGATTGATCGATTGAAAGTACAGAAGATGCAATGATACAATCAACAAATTCCATCACAAAAAACTTAATGGTGGTAAAAAAGTGATAGCAGTGTTTCTGGACTTGGCAAAGGCGTTCGATATGGTGCCACATCATAATCTTCTAATTTAAATAAGAAAAAATGTGGGATAAGAGGGCTGCCATTGAATTCATTTAGGAGTTATTTTACTGACCGGTCCCAGATTTTAACACTCAAAAATCAGTCAAATAAAAGAGAATTAAGTAAGTTTGGTTTGCCTCAGGGTACAATTTTGTCACTCATTCTTTTCCTGCTTTATGTCAATGAAATGTTGAATATTAAATTGAAAAATGGTCAAATTTATTCTTTCGCTGATGACACTGCAGTCATTTTTCCAATGTCAACAGGGAAAAAGTTTTTGGAAATTCGGAAAATGATATGTTTTCAATGAAGAACTGGCTAGACCAGGATACACTTAGCTTGAACCTCAGTAGAACTAAATGAATAACTTTCTCAACAAATGTTGTTGATAAACCACTCATGCCTTTAAAATTAAAACTACATACTCAATGTGATCAATTTGCTTCAGGGAAACAAATTGCAACCGTTAGTTCCGACTGCAACTGTCCAGTCTTTGAGAATGTGAGTTTTATTAGATATTTAGGTGTTATTGTTGATGAGTGCCTAAGATGGGATCATCACTTAAAGTTCATCATTGAAATATTAAAATTAATAAATTATAAATTCTATAAAATCAATAAAATACTGGACAGAAAGCAAATAAAAGTTGTTTATTTTGCTTTAGTTGAATCAATACTAAGATATGGAATCGCAGTATGGAGAGGTACATATGATTCTCACCTAAATAGTCTATTATAACACAAAAAGGTGTAATTAATACTATACTCCGCAAACCCAGAGACTATCCTACACAGCAGGTATTCAGAGACTTTGATGTCATGACTCTGAGGCGATTATATATAAAAATGCTGATAAAATACATTAATAACTATAGACAGCACTTTGAGGAGTCTAACAGGCCATCTTATTCATTCAGACCTAACATAGTGAGAAAATACTAAGTATATCACAGCAACCTGAGTTTAGTTCGGAGACAGCTTATTCATGTTATCTCCAAGTAAATCAACATGGTACCTGAAGAATTTCTAGCTCATTGTCAAAATAGTAAAATATTGAATAAATGGATATGTAATAACTTTTTCCAAGAATTAAGGTTCCTGTCAATACCTTAAGTAAATAAGATAACCATAGCAGATTACAATATTCTGGTATTTCTATTGTTTTTATTGTCACAATTTATCATATGATACAATATATGTATAAATATTGTTTTAATCTTGTTTTTGATGAATTACTACTCTATCCAAAGATATTCCATACCAACTGTTGTTCTTCTTTTCTAATGAGTATTTTCTTTTCTTTTCTTCCTGTATTGAATAAGGCATTTCTAGGTTTTCCTGAAATTTATTATTTTTCCTTTTCCTTTTTAATATTGCTAGTACTTAATAATTATTAATTTTAGTTTTGGATGGAGCGAGCAAGTTTTACTTTTGCTGGTAGAAATTTTTATTTTCATTAAATGGTTCATGCTGTGTATTGGAAAAGTTTATTCTTATTATACTGTATCGTGCATGTTGTATGAAGATGGAAATAAATAAATTTGATTTTTATTTTAAATCATTTATGAGAGTTTCATTTCATTTACAGTTTCAGTATTCTGAATTTCCAGTTTTCTCGAGATGGACAAATCCCACTGATAATTCTGATGACATATTTAGCTGATTTCATAGGAAGAATAGTGCTATTTACTGTATTCATTAATCCTGCAGCCAGGATTTTATCCATCAGTTTTTTATCGACTGAGAAACACATATAGGATTCCTAACAAGATGGTTTATCATTACAATGTAATCATAAATAATGATAATGAGATGAAGTTTGTAATTTTGACCATAATTAGTATATTATGATGAAAATTATCAATTATTGAGACTTCAGAGTTGAAAAATCGTGTTCAGCGACCAAAAATACATAAGATAGCGTTCCTGAAATACATAATTTGAATGCACAGACTAGTAGGAGCGATGCGATAGACAGGCCATTACGCGCATCAATCATGGGGGAGGACCGCGCCGCAGCGTAACAGTGCTACTTATCCCCCTCCCACCGCCGCATCAATGATCGTAACCCCCAAACTATATATATCATTGGATTCACGAAGAAACGGCCTACAACGTTCATTGGGAGCCTTTTCCTCTAAGTCGGCTAATGACTTCAATATTCGAGAAATAACAAAAAGTCCATAATAAAAAAATACATTTTTCGAGATATTTTATTTTTTTACGGAAAAACTATGCAGTTTATCGCAAAAATGTAGAGGACCACATTGAAAGCCAGTTATGTTTAAATAATATTGAGAAAAAATTAAAAGCTGTACTATGAATAGTAACTGCAGGGCAGGCGATTTTATAAGCGCGCGTTTTTTACAACTTACCCCCCTCCTCCCCAAGCTGTCGACCACCCTGGGACGTGACGACATCGAGTTCCATATACACTAAAGACCCCCTAACAATAATCCGAAGTCAAATTCTCTGCCTCTCTCATGTATGCTCAATGTAAGCCAGCGCCTGGACTACATATCTTACCATTAAAATATGACTCCGCTATTGAAATTCTAGAATCAATTGTTATCACAAAGAGAATTTTAAAAATAATATAATTTTTGTCCGTTGATTATTTACATTTTTTGAGCACTACTACACTATCATCTTGCTTGCTATTTGAAACGTTTGAAAAACATTTTTCCTGATGCAATCCAGAGTTGTAGAAGGATTAAAATACAAATTTTTCAATGTTTTTTTACTACATCTCACCGAATCTAGATGAACGCTTAATATTATTTGATATTCAACTTTTTTTTTAATATGATCTGTCAAATAATTTGGTTTAGTTGTTTAAGGTTCTTGAAAGCGTGTGAGATGAAAACTCTGAATTATGAATGAAACAACTTTACAAATCCAACAATGCGAGCCTTGAACGGGCAGACAGTACGGAAATAGCGAAAAACTTATCAGCTCTTAAACTTATCCGGTCGGAGAGATGACCTTGACCAAAGAAATTTAGGAGACAAAATCTGAATAAAGTTTAAGACAGTCTGTGGAGTTTCTGGCAATCGATGTTATTATAGCTTGGAAGTAGTTTGATGGTCGGGTAGTGGGGGGGGGGTAAACCAAGTTTGTTTGGGTCTTCTGTCTGGGTGAGTGAGGTTAATTAATGTTGTCGTTGCAGGTTGAGGGGAAGATGGGGCGATTTTTTAGAATAAGGATGGTGAAAAAGTGTGATTTTTGGAGTTTTAATGATTGTTTTAGGGGTGTCTTTTGGTGCTAGCCCTCGGACCAAGGCAGCTTAGTTTCACCTAGTTGTCGACGAACGGCAAAGTTGGCAGGGAAATCGATGAAAGAGGCAGTACGCATGCGCGGGACAGAGCTTCGTCCAACGTGACGAGACGCCCCGAAAAAACCAGGTCAAACAGTGACGGGGGCGGGGCGGAAAAAAGTGCAAAACCAAGTTTTTGCCACCCCCAAGTTGGAGGCCGCCTGCGCCGCTATCACCCGCCCCCAAGGCGCCATTGGCCGAGCCCCCACCCCCCTAGAAACTTTGGAAACATCCCCCCTTGAACGGGGGAAACTTCAGCGCCGCCAAATCCCCCCCACTGCGCCACTAGGAGGAAATAAGAACAAAGTTTTACTTAGAAACATTCCCCGGATCAAACCCCCCCCCCCACGAACAGCTCACACATGCAAACAGACGCTATCACAATATTTTCTTTTTTCTCTCGACTCTGCTCTGGAGAAAACCTGCTGGCCGCGATCCCAGAAGGCATCGGGGGTCGCCGACTTTGGAATTAAACATACCGTTGTCATAGACACGCTCCTAATGGCCTCCTCCCCCATTGCGTTCCCTGCCATTGTTTTTTATTTATAGGTGACCCTAATGAATTTTTAATTAAAATTGCTGCTAAAAGCTCTGACATGCGCCGCACTTCCACATCAAGGGCCACTATCCTATTTAACAATCCTCTTCTAGAATTTTGAAATTCAGAAAGGTATTTTGTATCTTATTTAGGGAAAATACTAGCTTTACGGAGATATTAATAATCAGCTATAGATAGAGTTCTGTGATGAGAATTAAAAAGTGCAGCGAGACGTCATTCCATTCGAGAATCTAAATAAAAATATCTCCACAGTAAATAATTAGGCTTCTATTCATGTTTTCACTTATGATAGACACATCGTGCATTAGGTGAAATTCGTGCATTCAGTCTTATAGTGTTATGAGAAAGATTCTACAAAAAAAAATACTGCCCATTGATTTAATGAGGAGCATGCGTTGAAACTATGGAGAATAATCTCCATTGTTTAGAATTATTTCATCTGATACCTTTCATTTTCTACGTTGAAAGAGTTATCATTTGTAAAGTTATCTTAATTTATTGTATCAACCACTATTTCCCATCTGAGTGAGTGAAATTCGATCAATTGAGTTTGCAATGAACGAGTAAATAATATTCACTTGTAAATATCGAGTAACGTGGCTTGCTCGAATCCAGAGTCAGCTATTTATAAGATATTTATCTCCTTATAAGATCCAGAGCTTCTGCAATGTAGTGATACTCATTGGAAGTACTGTGAGTTTCAACTTCAATCTATTTCTTGTTCAAGGTATGAAAGTGGAATCATGCAATGAAGTAAATAATGGAGTGCACCCCACTATCAAAATTATCAGGCATGGATGGAGCTGAACAGTCGGGTGAACAAACTTGGCAGACAAGCTGGCTGCAGTTGCACAACAGTGGTTTGAAAGTTGTTCTTCGGTCGTAAAGTTCATTGAACTTTCAAGTTCACCGCTGGGACTTTGTCGACGATGGCAACAAACTTGATAAGATATTACTTACAACTAAAAAGTGTCTTTCGAAAAATGTTTGCCCTATTTGAAAAGTTGGTTTCACACCTTTTATTATCCGTTCGGGTTGATAAAATCAACTTCCCGCTTTAATGTTCAGTTTAACTTTGTGCAGAAGTGTTCAAGTGAGGGGTAGTTTCAAAGTCAAGTCTACCGAGAGCAGCGCTTTCCCAGAAAGTATGGAGTGAACAAGAACATTGTACAAAGAAGTCTGTAACTACTTCTTCAGCTACCTCTTAACTTCAACTTTGTTAACTTGATTATATTATTTAACGGCGGCAAGTTTAAGGGGAAGAAGGGGGAAACTTCCAATTACTCGGCGCCCAATAATAGAATATCCCAAGCGTGACTATTCCATTAACTCGACAAAGTTATTCGCCAAATTGATAAATTTCCACCGACGAAAATAATTCGACCACAAGCAATCTTTGTTATTGTTCTTTGTCTGGAAAAGTTTGATAGAATCGTTCTGACTCGGGTCGTTTGAAACGTGTTCAAGTGATGTCTAACATGAGAAGTTCATCGCCTACTAAAAATGAAAAGGAGACCAAAGTACAACTTTACAAAAGTCGAAAGTTGAAAACAACTGGATGGTCTAGTTGCAACTTTTAGACACACTTTCAAGGTCATCACTGTTGCCTATAACTTTCTTGTCTGGCCCTTTGAAGCATAGTAAAGTCATTCACTTGCAATTATTTTCAACCTCTCACTTTCAAGAGATATTATTCAATTACGATTTGTAATACAATGAATTGAGAATTTATATTTTGATAATTCCATCTTGAATGAGCAGACCTATGTCGGAATAAGAACTTCTCCATGATTAATAAAAAAACTAGTAAGCCCCCTGGGCTAAGGAACTCACTATTATCTGATTACAGGATATTGATGACTTATTTATGTAGCTCAGTAAATTCTAAGAAAGGATACTAATGAATAACAACTGAAGTTTCCAAAACATGCAACTGACAGCTGTTCTGATCATGTGTTTTGAGATTTCATTCGAAACTAGCTGGTCCGGCGAACTTCGTACCGCCAAATATAGTTTAATGCATCTCATGACAAACTTTAGCTGGTGTGACATCTTAAAATTATTGAGACCATAAAATAAAATAAATCAAAGAAATAAAAGACATTATTATTGTCAAAGGCTAGGAAGTGTATTAAATTAATGTACTGTTACCTGATAGCAATGAAGATTATACTTATCAACAGCTGAAACTGAGATAAGAGCACCGTTCTATACGGCATATTTTGGAAGAATTATTTATTTAAAATTATAATTTATTGCAAATAATTTGTAAATAATATTGTTCATGGTCAACCATCAAATTTAGAGGTTACAACTTTGTTTATGTTAGTGAACAGCTGTTTTGAATGCAATCAAGAAATTAGTCAAAATGAATTATTTATACTGCTGAACTTACGTTTCAAAACGATGATATAATTACTTCTAAAAACCAATAATTATTGTAATAAGGATAAGAGTTTCAAAATAAAAATATATTTATTATTGTTAAAATAATTTATTAATGGAAATATACAACATGTTAGATATTATAAAAGCGAGCATGGTCAGGATACAAGCATTATCATTGATAAGAATAGTAATATTCATTTTTTGTTATTTATTAATGTAATAAGAATCTCTTGTATTATATAATAATCATTACATAATTATATAAATATTATATAATAATTATTATAGAATCAACCGCATGGACTAATGTAAAAATCTCTGTAACCCGTTCAGGCCAATCATAGGTCAGAAAAATGACACCAAAAAAGGATGATATTCAAACATGATATTCTGTTTTTGTTATCAGCAACTAGAAAAGGCCTTATCATATGCGGTAACACATTGTATGTTGAATAAGGAGAAATATGAAGAGAATTTAATTACCAATAAAAGGCAGATAATTAAAGTTTATTTATTGTAAAGAACTATTCTCTTACTCATCTCTGACGTGATGTACATACGTCACACTAGTTCCATCAATAGCAAAATTCTATGCAAATTAAGTAAGACGGAACTGCTCAGCAAAAGTTTTCGAGAAGAGAGACACTACTTCCCTTTTAATGCCTTCACTGTAAAGACCTTGTTCTAAAAGTTACCATTTTTCTAGTGAGATTCTTATTTGTTAAATTTATGTATTTTGAATGTTAGCCCATATCTGAGGCAATATTATTCGTTGTATTTGTAAAATTATTCTATCAATTGATTACTTCCATGAATCTAAATTTTATTATTCATTTTTTATTAGTGAAGGAAATAATTAATTTCTAAGAAATCTCCCATGTGCTGAAGATTGAAGTTTGGACGAACCATCAAATCTAAATTAAATCAAAGAAACCTCCATAACAAGAAGGATAACGTGAGTTCTCTTTTATTTTTTGGGGCCCCACCCTTCGCTTCGAAAAGTACAGAAATTACTTCAGTTTTTTCTTCGCTAATTATTAATGGCCACGTCGAAAGCGCAAATAGCTTAAGTGTACTGAATTGTAATTATTGTAAGTTTTGTGGTCGTTTAACTGTCCTTATCTGCTTGAACCACGACCCTGATTAAATTTCACATATTGTAATATTTTCTAGTTAAATCATTGGAATCATAATTTATCTGTAAGAATTTTTAAACTTTGTGAAAAGAACGTGCATGATAGCCCAGCATCATAGCACTAATTCAAATAATCCTGTCAGCAGAAAATTATTCAAAACCTGTTTATCAAATCTTGAAACTGTACTGTTTATTAATTATTATTACTGCTCATTATATTTCAAATTTAATACTTTATTTCCTGAGTTCGATTATTTCTTTAGCCCTTCAGATTTTGTGTTTTGCACGTTTGTACTTGTTAAGCACCGATCAAAAACGATCATTGAAATAATTGATCCAAATTTGGTTCAAGGAACAGATCTAAGTGGAAAAATTAAGTGGGGTCAGATCGAGATTATACGTTCTCTGTCCTTACCTGCTAATATCTCAGCTTCTATCTGTGCCCTACTTCGACTTGGGAATAAAGGTTCCCACCACAGAGCAGAGCAGCTACAGCGTAAAGAATCATACAATAGAGCCTGAAACTTGGAAAGATTCTGTCCACGAAGTATCTTCCGAACGGCATTTGGTATATCAAACCTAGCCTAGACCGTCGGAATTTATTAGTGGCGCAATCCCGCAAATTATATGCACCAAGTTCCTTGCTCGACCTGTTTGATTTTGTGCACTGTCTACAATACATGTAATAATTTAAGGTCTCTGCATCTGGTGTCTAGCAATTGCTACACTACGACGCATACTTGCAAAGAATATTATTCTCATAGAGATAGTCATTGAACAGATCAAGGGTGTGCAGGAGTTTGTGCCTCCCGCGATTTGGACTATTAAATTAAATCTTATACTGAATCTCTCAGCCTGGTGTTCTATAGTATTCATCCACACCCTCATAAATTTGAGATTACAAAAGCCGAGGATCAGTGTAAGATTCTATTCCTGTGTGACGTCTCCGTCTGGGGCATTATTCAAGTCAAAAAACCAGGAACCCCCCAAGGAGCGTTACACTGGATACACACCTGAGGAGGCGCGATGTTATAAAAAAATGTTCTATACTCCCAGCAATCCTATTATATTAAGCGAGCAATTTCTATAATATATATTTTTATATCTGGTTAATTATGTTTACGGGATCTCAAAAACGACTCCAACGATTTTCACGAAATTTGGAAAATAGTAGGTTTATGATATGAAAACTCGATTGTACTAGGTCTCATCCTTGGGAAAACTCGCTGAACGACATTAAAAGGATGATTCATCCTTGGCTGAAACAGCTGTGGATGGATGGTAAAAAAGGGACTGAGCGAGTGAGTATGTGAAAAATCAAAATATCGCATCCCATATCATATACAGTTAATCCTTATACAGTTAATACAGTTTCATATCATACACAGTTCAGTCTGTATGTGTGTGTGTGTGTGTGTGGTGTGTGTGTGTGTGTGTGTGTGTGGTGTGTGTGTGTGTGTGTGTGTGTGTGTATGAGTGTATGTGCGTCTGTTTACACGATATCTCATCTCCCAATCAATGGAATGACTTGAAATTTGTAACTTAAGGTCCTTACACTGTAAGGATCCGACACGACTAAAATGGCGAAAATGTTGTCAAAAACAGGGTTTTTCGCAATTTTCTAGAAAACGGCTCCAACGATTTTGATCAAATTCATACCTAAAAAAAGAAGTTGATAAGCTCTATCGACTGCCACAAGTCCCATATCTGTAAAAATTTCAGGAGCTCCGACCCATCTATGCAAAGTTTGATTTTAGATATCCAATTATCAGGTCTCAGATATAATTTAAACAGCAAATTTCGAGTGGAAAAGGTTGAGCATGAAAATCTCTTCAATTAATGTTCAGTAACATTTTCACCTAAAATTGAAAATAAGCTCGAAATGTGAGACAATAAGATTATTCAATTGCGAACTGTTGGCAATTGTTGATTCTATTAAATCATTCACTATGAAGAGTGTCACGTTATTCCTTTCGGTAACGTGTTGCCCTGCTTGGCTGTAGTCGGATATCTGATTGGAGCAGTAGTGCCCAATCAATTTTCTCTCGATAAATGCATTCTAATTAGTTCTTCAACTTGGTGTCAAACTAATAAAGTCAACTCAACTTAATGCCAACCTGACAAAATTATTAATTAAGTTGTCAGTTAACAACTGTTCGAAAAGGTACTCTCTCTAGATTATAGTTCTATTCAACATACAGTATTATGATATGAACATTCCAATTTTAATTCAGTGATTGGGAGAAGAAGAATATACATGCTAAAAGACGAATTTCAAACCATTAAAAACCACCCTAGAGTTAAAATATCGCCAAAAGATTTCTTAGAGAGCACCTAGGACTTATAAGGAAGCTATATTTCAAGTTTTGTTGCAATCCATCCAGGAGTTTTCCAGAAATCGTGATCAGTGAGTAAGTGAGTGAGTGAGTAAGTCAGTGAGTCAGTGAGTCAGTGAGGCAGTGAGATAAAAAATTTATAAGTATAGATAAGAAAGAATGTAATTGAATAGGAAGAATGATTATTCTTCATTCTTCATTTTTCTCAATCCAATTGAATTTAAAAACATAAAGCCGATAATCATAAAAATGTTGGTAAAATTACAAAAAATGTCTTTGAAACTTTAATTTATCTCTCTGTTACGAAGACATCCTGAAGTAGAGTTATTGATAATTCATTAAAAGCTCTAATCATTTTCTTGAATCACAAATGGATTTGGTAATTTGATTTGGAATTTAAGTATGTGATACATGTACCTTCTCAAAATCATCACATTCCTTCATCAGCAATTATTGCTTATGATCCTAATAAACGTTAATGACAACTCACTCAAGTACAAAAAATCCTTCCATCGCAATGGTATGAGACCAATAAAAGTGAACCACAATTCACCAAAGTACAAAAGTAGGTTGTATCAGATACATGCCTTGTTGTATATGGCACTAATTCATTATTTTTCAAGCAATCAAACCGTGGCCATATGCATTTCGGCAGAAAATCGACAGTCGATGTATAGTATAGGAGAATTTATAAAATATAATTATAGTATTTTTTTGTAATTGATAAAATAATAGATAATAAATTCGAATTATAACAGCTAGTTTCAGTGATCCAAACCATCTTCAGGTTTTAAAAGATAAATTTATTTATGAAGATAGTGTGGATCACTGAATCTAGTTGTTATAATTTGAATTTATAATCTATTATTTTATAAATTGATCTTCAGGTTCTAAAAGTAGGTAGATTTATTTATATTCAAGATGATGTGGATCACTGAAACAAGTGGGTATAATTTGTATTATCAATCTATTATTCAATTAATTTCAAAGAAGGGTACTATAATTATATTTTATAAATAAATAAATACCCAGCCCTGAATTTATACATTTTAAGAAAGTAAAGGAGAAATTCAGATTGATACTAGATAGTATATTCGAAATTGGGCTACAATCAACAATAATTTCATTATTCAAATATCTACTATTATTATTCACAATTATTGTCATGATTTGACTATTGTGACGAGTAAAAAACCTGCTAAACTAGGAAATTCATCTACCACTCTTTTCAGATGTTTATAATTATAAATTGAGATCTAGCTACATGTATTTGTATAGTGATAGAGATACTATCTATTCCAATAAACAGATAGACAAGTCAATTGACAGATGTAGCCGAAGTTTTTGACATGCAATTCAGTGAAGAGTGAACTAATGTTGCCTGGAACAAGTGGAAGTTGGATTGCTCGGTCCAATAACCAACTGTCTACATTCAAATGGATGTTCTGAAATGAGGCTCGGCGGCTCGGCTGTCCGTGACGTGCGGCTGGCCTTCCATCAGTCACGAGTCACAGCCAGATAAATAAGCGAATAGAATGTATCATCCGGACGGACGGCCAAGCCAGAGAGCTTCCAGTTGAATATTTATGTTGAGAAAGTTGCTGAACTTGCCAAATCGGACGCGACTGCGTGGGAAACGAAGCACCTGCTGTCAGCCGAACGGTGAACTCGGCACCAATGTCAGTCATTATGACGAATGATGAGAAATTAATATGTTTGATGAGTAAAAGCTATTAATCTTGTTTGGAGAAAATGTCATGTATGTAATGGAGCATTAGGGTAATGATTCTTTATTTTCAAGACACGAAAGTAAACCTGTTCAAGGACTTTTCTGAATTGATATTTTTGTCAAAACTTCAGTTAATATTCCTCTTTCACTGAAATCTGTGTTTCTCAGATCCTTCCCTTTTAATTTAAGACTATTAAATTAAAATAATAATTAAACAATTTTTGTCTGTTGCAAGTTATCTGACTATTATTTAAAAATAGAACATGACGATTGAATGCTCCCTGAGATGGAGAGGTTAAATGAATTTTCGAATGGTTTCTTCAAGATTTGAAGAGACTTTGCGATTTAAAATGGTTATGTGGAGCAATCTCGAAACAAAACATGATATGGCATAGACATTTTGGTTCAATCTAACAGTTTTTTACGTCTTCAAATCCACTGATTATTAGTTTACATCATTATATTAATGGAAAAGTAAGAATTAACTCTCCAATATCTTCAACTAACTATTCATTCTAATTGTGGAATTCTTGGAAAACCGAATGAAATTTCAATTTCTGCATCTTTTTCTCAAGTTCTATTTTTCATTTTTTTAAAAAGTTTACTATCCATTACATTCAAGAGATTGTTTGACAGAAACTGAATTATGTATAAAATCTCAAATTCATTCAATATCTACACTGTGTCCATTCCTCGTAATTGGAGGATGGAAATCATCCTCCACTTCAATCCCTTGTATGAAAACGGAAAGTAATCAATGTTGCAAAACAAAGCAGCTACAATGCATCTGTCTAATGTTGCATATCCTCCAATGTTCACGACTAAATTTGAGGGGTAGTCTACTTTGGTAAGCTTCTTAAGGGTGTGGAGTTTATACAACATGAATTAAGCAACTTTTTATGTTTTCAAAGTAGACTCTTGACTTTGAAACTCCCCATAAGCAGCCGTTAACAAAGTTCAGTGTGGCCTCGGAAACAAACTTACAAGCCAATATGAATAGTAGTTGTTTGAAGTTGTAATACAAGTAACTCCAAGTTGATAGTATTTTATAAGTTCAACAAGTGTGAATAACTTTCAAAATCAATTATCACATGATTAATTTTTCCGTTAATTCTAATAATCAACGATCAGTTAAATGCTGTTAAATCCAGTTATTGTATACTTCCATTCCATACTTCTTCATCGAAACAATATGAAAATCTACAACTCTCAACAGTACAAATAGGTTCGATTGACAATAATAATTACAGTCTATTTCATACTTATCTTCCAAAATAAAATACATCTTTTTTCCAAAAACGAGAACCATGATTTGCCACATTGATCAAAACACGAGACATATTTTTCGCCTTCCTTTAACCATCTCGAGAAGTTTGCACGAGATGAAATTTGTGTTATCTCACAATTTCTTACTTATAAGCTGCAATGACGGCAGCAGGCGATTCCATTTTAGAAAGAGGCCCTCAAGCGTGGAAGGAAAGGGTTAGCTTGTTTTGTTGCAGCACAAATGCTTGATATAGAGCTGAACAGAGACATAGACTGATAAAAGTGAAGAGAAGAATGAGAATGTGCAAAAGGCGGTTATGGGGTTGGAAAGAGAAGTAGGCAGATGAAAGAGAGGAGGAAAATCAGGATGGGAAAGAGGAGGATATGGAGCTGAAATGATAAAAATAAATATGGAAGGGAGGAGAAGGAGAAAGAGGAATAAAGTGAAGAGGACAAAGTTCGCCAGTACGCTTGACAAGACGGCGATCTGGAATCATTCTCCAGTTCTCCACCTTCATTTTCTACTCATCCTGTCTCTTTTGCTGTCTTGTACACATCCCTGTTAAACTTGGAACAACTTTTTGACGAGTTATCAGACCAAATCACCACCCCTCCACTCGTCACCACTCACTTCCCTGGAGACAGATAACCTCTTTCCTCCGCTGCCATCATCCAATCCATTGGTATCTTACATATGTCGCCCGTCTCCGAAGACTCATATCGCTAAGTGGAAAGTAAGCAGACTTTAACAGTGCGTGTTTTGATAACGTCCTTGCAAGCATTGAGAGGTGTGTGACGAGCCTGCACGCATCACCGCCCTATCATTGGTTGGCTGGTTTCTGATAGATTTCTTATTTGTTAGTGTAACTGTTATTGATAACTTCGATTTTGAAGTATCCAATCTCGACTTGTAAAGAATCAGGATTTGGGATAAATGAAAATTGAATGGATATCCAAGTATAGAAATTCAAATCCAAATTGTTCATCATTCATATCCCACTCTGAATTTGGTGGAGTAATGTGATGTGGAGGATGATGAGACCATGGAAGAGAATGTGGGAGATTTTACAATAGTATGAGGTGAAACAATACAATGCTACGGGATCATCAAATTCTCAGTATTTGATTTCATAATGAGGAGAACCAGGTCTTGGAGTAAGTGGAAATTATAATATTGTGAAATAAATTAAGAGTGTGCTGTAAGGTGAGACAAATGGAAACTACCCAACAAACAGAGGATTGTAGACAACAGAAGAAATGAATTGTATGAGCCATTCTATGAGCCATTGAACACGACAATATTGCATTTTCGCCCCACTTGGATTTAATGAGCTAGTTTTCGTGCGTCATATGGAAATGATTGTTTTCTGAACAGGCCGATAAAATTTTTATGGCCCTAGGACTGTAATAGTATATTTCGCACCTAGGGCCGAAAATGAGACATTTCCGGCTCTAAATCGGTTTCCAAGTCCGAGGCCGTAAGCCGAGGACTAGAAAAGATTGAGAGCCGGAAGAACATTTTTTCCCGTGGTGTGAATGCTATTTTTCGCCACACAGAAAAATAAACAATATATAACTGATGTGGAAAGCAAATAGGGACCAGTTGTCTCAAAAATCAAATTGAAATTTTATATTTCCTCAATAAAGGAGACTATAAAGAACAATTTAAAAAAAATTCAAATTGATATCTTGAAAAATGACCGAGTTATGCCTATTCAAACATAAAAACAGGACAATGTTATAACTCCATTAACTTTTCTGCAACATTACATGTGTGTTCATATAATCAACAAAAAAGTCGACTTTCAAATCGATTCTGATCAACAAAGGAAATGTGACTGCATGACAATTGATTGAAAACTCGAAATGGATATTTTTGACCCTAGTCTCTATTATTGTCTGAACATTTCACTCTTCCGACAACTGATCCCTTTTCGCTTTCCACATCACTAAAAGATTATGTTCAATTAAGTAAGAGGTTGAGTTTATACTTTTTTATTCTTTTTTTAGTCACAATAAGATGATATTATTATAAATGTTTTGATTATTATTAAATAATAAATACGAATAATGAAAAGTTTTTTGATCAGCTGTTTTAGCACACTTGAAATTTGGACAATCTGAATGTCAACGTCAACAATGCTTTTTGTCGACTTCGGAAGTTTAGGTTAGAAGTTCTATCCTACTCTGAAAATCGAATTTGAATAGTTTATAATATGTATATTTTATCTGTATTTCATTCATCCAAATAAAATGATAGTATCTTATTGCAGAATACTTCATTCAATTCTAGAAGCATAAACTGATTCAGTTTCATGAACTATTTGTAAAAACGTTCAGCACCAAGGAGGATACGGTATTGCAAATACCTCTTCTTCTCTAAGATTTTGTGAAAAATGTTCTTTGATAAATTGTGAAAAGGTACTACCTCCTGTAGGAAAAATTCAAAAATTAAAGTGGATTTTGAAAAGTTCTCTAATAGCTTTTTTGAGATCATCAATAGAAGCTCATTTTTGATTAGTGCTGACAATTTTCTATTGTGCTCCTATCACTGATATCAAAATTATTATTATTGTATTTCAGTTATACAAAATTCATATTCTATAAACTTTTTCCAACTAGGACAATAATATTATTGTCTTCGTAGCTTCCTGCTTAATGCTATCCTGATCTCAAAAAAGCTATTAGAGAACTTTTCAAAATCCACTTCAATTTTTGAATTTTTCCTACAGGAGGTAGTACCTTTTCACAATTTATCAAAGAACATTTTTTACAAAATCTTAGAGAAGAAGAGGTATTTGTATAAAAAAGGAAAGTTTTCAAACAATGAACTTAATAGGAGAAAAATTAACGAAAAAAGTGTACAGTAATGAAAATGAGTAGCAGATATCTCCAGGAACTGAGATGGTTAAATTATTCTCTGATCATTTGATAATTTCTTCATAGCATTAGTTCTAGGCAATCCATATTTTTGAATCCCATTCCTATAGTTCTCGGCGTTCAATATCCTAGAATCCCAATATCCAATTAAACCCTCAAAAATGCTTGAATCTTTTTCAGTTCCAAAATTCCTATTGGCAAATAACAATTATTCATTAATTGGAGAATAATTTAGATATCAAGTGAAAGCCACAAGAATGATTTCTCAAGGAATCTCATATCTCATCCACCACAGCATGGCAGTGAAAGCCATCGTCACACATCTCCAACGCATCAATCATCAGCCAATTATCATGGGACATTCCCTCATTCCGTCTACATGTGGAATGGCATCTGCAGACTTTGATGAGATCCGAGGAAACATAGTCTTTTACTGCCGACGTGACGTGTAATTTTAGCACCAACTTTTAGTTGCCGTCAAAACGTGCCACGTGAAGCGTCGGACGTGACTTGACGCGTGTGACTAATGCATGGTGCCAAGGTAGCAGCAGCCGGATACAAATTCCAACTTTCCCAGCTTATTTCAACCCTTTGTTTTATATCTGCGATAGTGGTTTCCCCCACATCACAAAGTGAGACAGTGCTGTTTTCCATGTAACCATATTTTTATAGTTATATATTTGTATGTTGCAGAATATTCATGTTTCTGAATATAATAGATATTAATTTTTCTCCAAATAATATATAATCTGATGATAGTTGAGCACAATTAAACTGTTTTTGACTTTGCTTGTATTCATCGAAAACTTTGAATTGAGTAAATAAATAGTTATTTGCATGACCAGAATAAGAAGATCGAGCTTTTGCCATGAGTTTAAAAAAGACGATAATCTCCATGTTCCGTGTTATCGGATGGGCACGTTAAACTGTCGGTCCCGGCTGAAGTATGACAGTCGTAAGGCCCATTGACGGCTTAAATGATATATTCAGGCGGTGGGACCTTCCCGCAAGGGACTCCCCACCAGCAAAAGCCATACGAATTTACTTTTTAATCTCCATAAATAAAGTACTCGAAAAAAATGGGTGCATTATCATTCAATATGGAGAATTTAAATACAGAGAACTGAATTTTATCTACAAAATGACTTTGAAAAAATTATATATTTTATCACATTATCATAAAAACTCTCATTTCAAATTTAACGTGATACATTAGATTACTTACTCAGGAATTCATCAATATTTCTTATTTTTGAAGCAACAATATTCCGGTTTTTCGAGTTTTTGCAATGTATTTATAGCTTTTATCCCTACTAGAATTATTTCTCCACGAATCAGGTATACCTAATCCAGAAAAATCGATTCAGGTATGTGATTCATTCTTAAGATATCAAAAACACATGTATTGTTCAACTCAAAGTGATAATTTGTTTATAAAAGTATAATAGCTTAATCTATTCATATCGATCAGTATTAAGATCTAGAATTTAGTCTATAGAATCTAGAATCCGGAGTACAAATGTCTTAAATGTGGAAAAGGGTCTCACACATTTATAATATTAATTAGTAGAACAAGTTATGGAATGAATTTATCTGGTTTCTAGTGTGTGCCAGCCTTTTCTGTATATTTCATCATTTTTTTATGCTTACAGAGAGTCATTCTTTACACTATTTAACCTACTCTAAAACATGGTACGCCATAGTGGAGTAGGTCAATTTCCACACAGAAGACACTAAACATGTAGAGGACACATTATAAGAAATTTTTATTGTAACTAACTATTGCATTTAAT
The DNA here is from genome assembly GCF_014356525.2 of Nilaparvata lugens. NCBI lineage: Eukaryota > Metazoa > Arthropoda > Insecta > Hemiptera > Delphacidae > Nilaparvata > Nilaparvata lugens. Next base: position 12,014,272 of record NC_052513.1, on the reverse strand, counting down.
TGTAATTTATCTAATATTTTCTGTTATTGATGTACTAGTTTCAGTTTTTTTGTGAAATAAACATTCATTTATTTATTACTAGCCGTCAGGCTCGCTTCGCTCGCCATATCCGTCTAGCCAGGGGACTCAAATTCCTTCTAACACAACATTATTACACCCCAGCTGAGCTTCTGTAGTAAATTTTAACATTTTTTTTCATTCGTGGACAGAATCACAAATCATATAAATATGATTAGGAAGGAACAACAGGCTTGGCCCAAATCTATTCCATTCCCAAATTTTGATAAATATTAATAACATTTTCTGTTCATTTGTTCTCGATAAAGCTGAGAAAACGCTAAAAAAACGCTGGAAAAACTCAGATTTTTGAAAATTTTTCCAAATCCGTTCTTAGTGCGCCTCTAAAGGACCAACTGAACATACCTACCAAATTCGAATGTTTTTGGTCCGGTAGATTTTTAGTTCTGCGAGTGAGCGAGTCATTCAGTCAGTCAGTGAGTGCCATTTCGCTTTTATATGTATAGATTTATTTTTTTACTCTTTCAATCAAAACCCATGATGAAAATGACTGTTTTTCATGTGAAGTTATCTAGAAAGAATTATTTATCTTAAAAAAAACTTGATCAACAAAACAATGTCTGCAATTTTGAATCTCGTTTATTAACATAGCTAGAATCTGTTAACTCATGTTTTCAACCTACTCAACCTTCTGTTTCCAATTCTATAACGGTATGTTTTCAATTTGTCAATGTTGACCGTGTTTGTAAACACACATACAAAAATGGAGAAATTGAAGCGAGGTAGGGGTGAGGTTCATATGCGGAGTTTCATCTGCAGTTCACTTTTGTTCTTGAACAAGCATGCACAAAAATAAACAATAACTGGCCTCCAAGTATTGGACCGTTTACATAATGCATACACTCGCCCCATACATTATGGATTGACTTCGGCAACACTTGATTGCTTCACTGCTTCGGGCATATACCTCCTGAATGTCATTTGAGAGTTCTTTGGCTATTGAAGCAAGGATTGTCGATTCAAGTTCGGAGACTATGAAAAGATTTTTTTCTTTTCATGCATCACTGGCTTTTGCACAAATAACGATAACATTAATTACATGGCTCAATGTGGAAATTAAATTTCTGCAAAAGATTTTCAAGCTCAGCAAGCTGAAAAATTGTTTAATTCTCGAATGAGATTTATTTTATTTTTGTCCTTTTTTTTCTTACCCTTTAACTTTAAATGATTCCAAAGCCTACTCATCTCATCCAGATAACTCTCTCAACAATTGAATTCATCATCTGGCTACTCTCAATCTTTCCAAATAGCCCTAATATTTTAGGTGTTCTTAAAGCAGGTTTGGTTTCAAAAAACTATTCCTTGATTTCTCTTCTCTGCTGCCTGATTTGATTCAATGAATAATCTCTATTCTTCCCCAGCCATTCATCAAGTACAACTACAAACGAAAAATGTTATGTTTTGATAAAGCTAAAGAATCTTATCTAATTCTATCAGTATTGTGAGCGATATTCATTTATCCAAGTAAAATTCCACATTCAATATAAAATTTCAAAATTCGATAACTCATTCAATATGAAACACGAAAACCAAAACGTATGTTCTATAATCCGATTTCATTTCACATTCCAATATTGAATTCAATTGAAACAATATGAAGTCACTGCTATTGAGCTCGTCCATATTGAATGTGACTGAATTAATATAAATGTACAGTAGCTCAGTCTCCTAGTAGAGGACGTAGACTATAATACGTGTAATATTTCACAATATTATTTTAAACTGAAGTCTTTGAGTGAAACGGTATGATTCAAAGAGGGGACTAATTCTTAGAGAAAATTCATTTTTTCAATTCAATGGTCATAAATGTGAAGTGAGAAGTTATTTCTGTTATTACCAATACTGTTATTTCGACCATTTTTCACATTATAGGTGCCTGTTGCTCCTGGATTGGTATAGGTATAGGTATTTGCTCCTGGATTGTAATTAAAAAAAACGAACCGTTTCCATATAAAATGCTTCCAGAATAATATTCTAATGATGTGTACTAGTGGAACGTGGAATAGTAATAAGGTATTCAGAGGAAGAAAAAGGAAAAGCCTGGATGTGCTAATGTGTGTGCAGCTGTCTTACAGCCGAAAACTATTGGAGGGCGTAAGAGCTGCTGGGAAGTGAAGGGTAATGGGTTGAAATAATCGCCATACTTAGAGCCCGAGCATCAGTCTCTGTCAGTTCCCACTTTGCCATCTTTCATACTTCCCACCAGCCAGCATCCCTTCACATTTCATCCTTGCTTGTAACAACCTCAAGATCAGCCCAAGGGACAAATGCCGGCTATTACTTCAATCATCATTAACACATCATTTGATATTTTCTTCCTGAAAAACAGTGTCTTGCTCAAGTCCTGTATGGAACAGAGAAGAACATATTCGCTCATTTGTCTGCTGTTTCCGCTCGATTCATGATCATCATTGAAATTCGCTTACAAAAATCTATGGAAACAAATGAATCAAAAATAAACTCTTTAGAGTTTAAGTTGAGAGTTAAGAGTCTCAAGTTAAGTTAAGAGTTTAAGTTAAGTTGACTTCAAGTTAAGAGTGGCTTTTTATATAAGTTATGTGGATTAGTTTCTAGCAACACCGATGTCTTGAGTCTGATGTTTTTATTCTAAATACGTAGTATAGTTGCTGAGAAAAAGAAAAGGCATATTACTTCTCACTTAGTAAGGCTCAAAGGAAAGTAATAAGGATGGTGTAAGGAGCTCTATACAATTAAGCTACACGGAAGATTTGATCTCGGAATATGTGATATCATGAATACAATTATTTGCAGTCTAGTTGCTGAATAGCTGCAGACTAAAAATATATAATCAATATAATATAGTATTATAATATAACAATATTATAGTGTTATAATATAACTCTATAATTTTATCAGTGTCAGAAGCCAACTGATTCTTGTATTTATTTTTCATATTTGAATACTTGTTTTTATTCCCATTCTCCTTTGTACCTTTTATTGACTGTAATTCTGTAAAACCCCTCACTCAACAATAAGTTTGAAGAAAGGTTCTCAATTGAACACTGATTTTCTTTATAATTCCTTGACTGATTTTGTACAAGAAAGACTGTCACTTCTCTTACTGTAATAACCATAGTAAAGCTATATCAAATAGGTTGATATTGTTTCAAATTGAATCAAATGTTTGATATTTTGAATAATTTCTTTCCAACAGAACTTATCCCCGAAATAGAATCTCTTGGGTGGATGGTACATGACAGTTCCTTCGAGGATAAACAGACACATCTGCAAAGACATTTCTCAAGCAGACAACTATCTGATGCTCTGATATGAATGTATTGCCTGGCAGCCTACAAGATTGAATAACCAATACATCAAAATGTAAAGGAAGGGACTGACCGCAGGGACAAAGGGCTTTCTTGACGCGGACCGGGAAAAGTATGCACAACAATTACGAAATGGAAGGAAGGCCATTGGTCTCCCTTTCACTATTTTTCAGTGTTTGACAGCTGATCAGGAAGGGCATCTGCGTCTTTTCCTACTTTCCCTACACTCGCATTTTTCCCTAGTTTGGACAGCCCAAGTCTCACACCCACAAAAGTCAAAATGCGGTCTCAAAACATTATATCCAGATATGTTTTCGACCCTCTCGACATTTCTTATTCCACTTTTCCCTATCATTCGCGAAAAGTAACAACAACAAATATCTCACTTTCCGAACCCGGCCTCAAAAATCATGTCGGGGGTTTCCTGTTTTCTCATATTCTTGCTATTTTTATCTCGTGCCTGATCAGGGAGAAAACGGACTGTCTTCAGTTTTGATATCTTGCCCCTCGGATCAAGTCGAATTTGTGGATTTATGAATTCAGTATGATAATGTGAATGCTCTCATGGTTTTGGTTTTGTTTTCATCCACTGCGGAAAAGTACTGGTCAAGAGACTTCTGAGCGAACAAAGAACTTCAAAACCGGGGAAAAAATTCATGGTAACGACTTAGAATTCATTCAATATTTCTCATTTACACCAAGTAATGACAAAGTTTCTGTTTCTAACAGAATATTAACATGGAATTCTGTAAAGAAGTTTTATTAGCTTGATGAAGTTGGAATGATGTACATCCATCTCATAGTGTAGAAATATGATATTATGAATACATTTGCAAAAAATAATAGTCATTTTTCCAGAAATAAAGGTGAGAAATGAGTGTGTTTTAGTGATGAATCAATATTTGACTGCCAAAATTGACTGTTTCACTTGACAGAGATGAAGTCCTCAAAATAAGGAGTTCTCAATATTAAACTCCTAACGATGAGTCATTGATGAAAAAATGGTAATCACTGATAGTTGGTACAATCGTATAATCACACCAACTGATAGAATTATAAGTAACTAATATGTATATCAAGAAAGATGGGCACCACTACGTAGAGAATATTGGAGATTATAAATAATATTATTTGATTCAAGTTCACAATACATCAAGAGAATTTGCATTCTTATATTTTCTAAATTATCATATTTTATTATTTTCTCAGCCGTGTACTGTTTCCAAGAGGCTTCACAGTCGTGCGTGAAGACAGCACAAGGAGGAGCGCTTCTTGCAAGGAGGGCCTCTTTGTACCAATTACGAAGACCGTAATGAGTAGCAGCTTTTGCCTGGTAATGAAGCATGCTTCAGAACACCACTGACGGAAAGGAAGGGAACGAACGATGCAAAAAGGACAGAAGCAAGGGTGAAATTAAGGAAACTAACAAAGAAAGTGAATGAACAGGAGGAAGAAATTCGCTTTTTCGTGGAGTGGGACAGTGTGATGAAGTCGAAGTAAATAGGGATGATAAGAAAGATGACAGGCCGCGGATTCGCGGATAGCTGTCAAGAGTTCACGGATGAGAAGAATGGAAAGAGAAGAGAAGAGTAGTAGGAGAAAGAAAACAAAAGACAACATTCCGCTTGCAACAAGCTATTCTTATTATAATCGTATTATGCAGATTATGCAGATGCTAAGATGAAACAAGAAAAGGAAGGCAGTTGTGCGAAAATCGTCCACCACAAAACGGGATGATGATAAGAAGCTAACCAAAAATTTCTTGTGACTGCGGTAAATTCTTCAAATTTGAGGGAATTATTTTTCTTGTCTTGTTACAAAAATCTCTTATGGATATTTATTTATTTATTTATATTTTTTACAGAGAAATATTATCACTGACAGTAGAAGAGCATGTTCTAGATTGATCACATTTCCTTGAATCTACTGTGTCATTAGCAGCAGTAACTACAGATCTCAGAAATCGTTAAAAGGGTTTTCGTTTGAACAAACTATTTTATTATTTTACTATTTTATTGTGGGCACCATCAAGCAAGATTGGTTTTCGTTCAAATCTATGTTTCTTTTCAATTGAAAAGATAAAGAGAACAAGATAATTTATCAAAATTTATAAACTTAATATGAGTATCATATTGTTATAGAGCGTTAATAAGACAGCCGCAAGTTGATATTAATAATCATAATCATCAGCTTACGTGCAATGATTAGGCTATCCAAACAGCCTAATGTTCGATAATATAGAAGGTTGTAATGTCAGGTTAGGTAGCTCAGATCTATCAGATCATAACTATCAAATTTTAGATGTTAAGTTGCAGGGCCAGAATCCAAGCAGAAAAAAAAACTTTTGTGAAAGAAATTCAGCAATATGAGCTAGGAAATATAAATTGTTTGAAGCAGGAACTGCTTCAAGAAAATTGGAGTAGTGTTTATAACAGTTGTAACCTAAATTACAAATATAAGCAATTCATTGATACTCTAAGATTTCACATTAGTGTATGCTGTCCAATAAAAAAAGTCAAAGTAAAAAGTAAATTAAACAAAGTAGATGAATGGATAACTGAAGATATTCTTACTCAAAGAAATATTGTTAGGGAAGCTTATGAGGAATTTAAATTAGTGAGGGATGTTCCGAGTGAAGTCAAATACAAATGTCTAAAGAAAAACTATGCAAAAGAAGTGAGGAAAGCTAAGTGTAAGAAAACTGCTGAAATATTAACAACTAGTACTAATTTTAACTCTGCTGTTTGGGAGGTAATTAATAGAAATAGGAGAGCAGCTCAAAAAGATACAGTTACTAATGTCCCTAGTAATCGATGAACATGGAAATTATATGGATGATAGTATAGACATTTGTAACTTTTTCAATAAGTATTATCAACAGGTTGCATATAATCTCCAAAAGTCACTGAACACTAATACTTATAATACAACTACATTAAATGCTGAGCCAATTGAAAAGGTATTTAAATTTCATCCATTATCAAGAGATGAGTTGTCAAGAATAATAAAAAATTTGAATAACAAAAAAACAGTAGGATTGAATGTGAAAATGAATTACTGGACCCTTTATTGCATCTCCTTAATACTTCACTAGAGCAGGGTATTTTCCCTGATGATCTGAAACAAGGAAAAATTTTGCCAATTTTCAAGAGCGGTGATTCTGAAAGAGTTGAAAATTATAGACCCATTAGTATTCTAAATGTAATAAGTAAAATTTTTGAAAGAGTAGTTTTAAATAGGCTATTGATGCACCTGGAAGAAATTAATTTCATATGTGATGAACAGCATGGGTTCCAGAAAGGGAAATCTACTAAGACTGCAATAGTATCCCTTGTTGAAAGACTAATAGATTCAGGTGAGAAGGCAGCCGCAATATTTCTTGATTTATCCAAAGCTTTTGATTGTGTGAACCATAGAATATTATTGGAAATACTAAAAACTGGTTTTTGAACTAAAATGGTTTGAATCATATCTCATAGGTAGAAACCAGTGTGTTGAGCTTACCAAGGTGGATGGGAATGAAATAGTAAAAATTAAATCTCAAAAACTGGAGGTCCAGGCTGGAGTACCTCAAGGCTCAATTCTGGGTCCCTTACTGTTTCTGTTGTATGTGAACCAATTACCAAAAGAGTTAAAAGATCACAGAGCTCTGTTGTTTGCTGATGACACATCGCTTTATCTTTAACAATTATTTATTAGATAGTCTAGAAATAAATGCTTTTACTGGAGTACAGTCAATTGTCCAATTCTTGAAGCAAAGGCAATTAACAATAAATAGTAAGAAATGTCAATTCCTACAATTCAAAAGTAAATATAATTCAGTAGAGGATAGAGAAATAAATGTGTTTGTAGAGGAAAATGAATTAGACCAAGAAGAGAAAGTAGCATTCTTGGGAATTTTATTGGACAGGAAATTACATGGCATCCTTACATTGAGAGGATATGTAATAAGATATCATCTGGGGTATTTGTCCTGCGGCAGCTTGCTAGGCTGAATGATAAAAAACTACTGTTAACTGCTTACCATGGACTTATACTATCTCATATTAGGTATGCTATTTTAGTATGGGGTAATTCATCTCAACAAAATATGGACAGGGTGTTTAAGATTCAAAAGAAGGCACTCAGATGTATAGAGAAAGTGAATAGGTTAGACTCTTGTAGGCCTTTATTTAAAAAGCTTGGTCTATTAACTGTGCCATCTTTGTATGTATATGAAGTTGTAATGCATGTGAAAACGAGTGGTGTGATTCAGAATTCAGATGTTCATGAGTATAATACGCGAAACAGAGCAGATTATCATATAATGGGTCACAATAGTAGGTTATTTGAACAAAAACCAGATTATATTGGTAGGAAATTTTATAACCAGCTACCTCAAATCTTGAAAAGTAATGATGATTTGAAGATTTTCAAAAAACAAATTAAAAAATATTTAGTTGATAGAGCTTTTTATAGTGTACAAGAATTCCTTTCAAACCTAAACTAGGTTGAACTACTTAGTGTTAGAATTATTATGTAATAACATGACTTGTCTTATACTCCATGACTGGAGTCTTTAGGACGTAATCTTAAAAAAAAAAAAAAGCCTACAACTTTGTGTGCTCCAACTCACAAACCGCTTATTATTTGAGTTTAAGTTAATAAATTTACATATTATACATTGCCATCACTTACGTGGTTTTCCAAGTGATCTTTTGCATTCTGGTTTACAATTGAATAATTTCTGCAGACATTCTCTTCATATGTGCCTTCCATCGAATCCGGTATTTTGTAACTTTTTCATTCGAATTGCATATCCCCAGCTCTGCACGGATATCTTCATTTCTAATATGATCTCTCCGATCGCAGCCCTTAGGTGCGATAGGTTCTGCAGCCCATTGTGCGATCGCAGCCCTCTGCGGTAGGTTCTGCGCTAGGTTCGGCGCTAGTTCTGCGGACGAATCGCATCTCTGCCGCCTGCAATCTTCTCTCAGGTGTTTTTGTTGTTACCCACGACTCAGTTTCATAGACAAGGACAGGAGCAGCCATTGTTCTATTAAATTTCATTGAAGTATCCCTCCTTGCTCACACCCCAAGGATATACAGCTTGAAATTATCCAATCTTCTTTTTGATGTCCAAGTCTTTCTAATAACAGCTGATGTCGCATCCCAAATAATTATGTATATTGTGAGACTTGTTCTAACACTTTTTGTTTTCACTCACAATTAATTTCAGACCTGGTTGGATATTTTCCTGTGAATGTCATAACTTTGCTTTTCTCAATTGAAACTTGAAAAATATATTTCTTACAGTCATATCCCATTAAGTTTTCATGTTTATTTTGAGCTAAAATTTTATAAAAATTGTACATGTGGAATTCTAACCTTTTCTTGAACTTTGTCACCTATGAATTCGGAAGAAAAATATCACAAGGACTACCATATTATTTTATTTACCAATGTTATTACATTAGTGTCATTTGCATTGTAAATAATAAAAAAGAGTATGGAATGTTTTTTGGAGGTAAAATTATAAAATCAAATACTATTCTTTTTAAAAATCAAGTTCAAGCCAGTATAGTGCCAAAGGTATGTTCTCAGTAGAATGGAAGTGTATGAAAAACTGGTGTATGATACCATTCGAGTGTGGAAAAAGAAGAATAATATGGATGATGAACCCTGTCAACGTTTTGAGTTTCCCACTCAATGTCCATTTATTCCAGTAACTAAGATGTTCAATCTCTAAAGTTGAGTTCAAATCTTCCAATTTGTACAGTTCCTCAACTATAGGAATTTCACAGTTCCAAATATTCTGCCTCAAGATTAGTACGACTATTATCACCACACAGAGCGCTCCATTGGGATTATGTGGTGCAATGATTTTTAGCTTACCTCAGTACGTTTAACTAATCGATTTGTCTCCAAATATAAATATTCCTTAAGTTTCCTCCCTTACCTCAAACAGAACAGGGTGGCAAATCTGTAAAAATTGGCTCAACCCTGGGGTGATTGAGGGTCCTGTGGGAGGGGGATTCAGATATGGGAAACTCACGTTTATTTATCAGCCGTGGGATAAGCTTCCACCACCTCCCCCCTCCCAACACGAACCACCTGCTCCACCCCAAGGAACGTTTGGCCGTCGATTCCTTTCGATAATTAAGTCGGCATCGCCGTTGCCATGACAACGCAGGGGACTAAGATTACATCTAATATTGGCTACACTAGTATACCAATCTATACACTTGTGAAGCTGCTGGTTCAACATCTATGATGTTGCCCTACATATTAAGTGCCTCCTCAATAGGAACATTGCGTATCATCACTGAAGTGTAATAGTTGCATGCCATGCTGGTTTGAGTGATTATGAATAAGTTCACGGTCGTTGAAATGGGATAATAGTGCAATTTCGATAAGGCAATAAGGATTCAGATACTGACCTATAATGAACTTTCATATTTTCAGTATAGTAAAAATGAGTTCTCTTTCGTGTTCACTTTTGCTAATTTATTCATTATCAGAATTCACCTTATTTTAAGTTACAGTGTCATTAAACATCATATTCAGAGTCAACTTGGAAACAGTTTCTGGTCCAGCACACGGCAAAGCAATGACCTTCTATGTATGAACTAGGTTTCCATATGGATGTATGTATTGTGTTTCTTCTCATTTCCAATCCACCATGATAATAGGAATAATTTAAGAGGGAGAGGGAAAATCTTGGAAGTAGCAACCACATTTTGTGAAATAATTGAAGGTTGTGTATGTTGTGTATGTCTCTTTATCACTCTTAAATTTGACTATGGAAAGAATTGGTCAAGTCTGGAAAGATTGATTGTTGTTGGCGAATAATTTATTGATATGATCAAGTGATGAATCATAATTCTCCAATCACATTACAGAAATCTCATTTACTAAGAGTTTCCAAGTGTGTATCAGTAAGTTTCATCTCACCTTTGTAAGAAAAAATTTAGTTGTGAGTTCAGAATGGATAATTTGAGTTATTCTTGAAATTGAGATTTAGTTCAATGTAACTTAGCATCCATCACGAAAGAGAAGCATATACGCTGCTCATAACTAATTTATTATTGAATACATTAAACGAAAAGCATATACTCAAATTGCTTCAGAAAAGATATCCGAAGAATCAAGTTCCAGCGGGCTTTAACCTTTTAGAAGGGTTTAAAACGTCGGTAAGGGGTTGAAGCTTAAAGTGCAAGTGTCGCCCTCCGCTAATGAAACGGTGAGCAGTCGAGTAGACACATCCATTTTTCAGTTCCTTTAATTAATTAATTGAAGTAGAGGGTGACGAAGGGGTGGGGGTGGTTGGAGAGCGTTAGTGAGACGAGTGTGACGTCAGATTTCAGGTCGTTCTTCTCCATAAGCGACACGGCGGTGACTGCTGGCGAAATTTCATAAAATTATTAAAAGACAACCAGCCGACGACCCTCGCTTCCTCCATCTCAAATATCTGCCAAGTCAAAACCAGATCTGCGTCCCTCTTTTTCGGTGCCTCTTAATTCTGTCAGAACCCCTTTTTCTGATCTCACATCATGCATGGCGCCAAATAATTCATCTCAGGGGCCCTCGATCCCGACACCGGAAACCAATCTAGCTGATTCGCCCGGTTATTGTTGACTTTCTGAGGTTCCGATATATTGCTGAATATTATGCACGAATTTCATGTCTTTGATTATGTTGCTGAGTCTTATCTTTCACAACTCATGTGCTCAGGCGGATAGATAGATGGAAAGGTGAATCCCTTTCTTCCACGCTTTTCACATCACAAGCATTGGGAGGGAAGTGGCAAGCCACTAGTGCATACGTGTGACGTCAGCACAGGTAGGGCTCCTACAGCAATAGAAACACTAGATGATAAAGATCAGCTGAAATGAACGAATTTTTATTGGTGTAGGAGCCCTACCTGTGCTGACGTCACACGAATGCACTACGGCTTTGCTTACGAAGGTAGTGGGCGAGCCCACTCAACCCTTCAATCATATTCTGTGTATGTAGTATTTTATACTCTTGTATGAATATAAATTTTGAACTTTTTGTTTGAAGGTTTCAAGGTGCAGATCCTTGATCTTCGATGCGTCTCTTTTAAAACATGAATTCATGTTTTTGAATTTTTGAATTCAAAATCATAATATTTATTTGATACATTGATTGCAATACAAGACTACCTGGATAGTCTCTTATTTTAATTCTGAGAGGATCAAAGAAGCCCTCTTACATATCAAAATATCGTATTTTCATAGATTTATATGTTTACTGCAATATAGTAATTGAGGGGAATATCGGATGATGAAAAGAACTATTATACATTATTGGAACTTGATTCTATTATTAGAACGTAATCTATATATAAAAGCGAAATGGCACTCACTCACTCACTCACTCACTCACTCACTCACTCACTCGCAGAACTAAAAATCTACCGGACCAAAAACGTTCAAATTTGGTAGGTATGTTCAGTTGGCCCTTTAGAGGGGCACTAAGAAATCTTTTGGCAATATTTTAACCCTAAGGGTTGTTTTTAAGGGTTTAAAGTTCGTCTTTTAGCATGTATATTCTTCTTCTCCCAATCTCTTAATTATAATATTGAAATGTCCACATCATATGTTACTATAGAACTATAATCTAGATAGAGTACCTCTTCGAAACAGTTGTTAACTGACAACTAAATTAATAATTTTGTCAGGTTGGCATTAAGTTGAGTTGACTTTGTTATGTTGGCACCAAGTTGAAGATTGAAATGCATTTATCGCGGAAAAATTGATTGGGCACTACTACTTCAATCAGAGCTATTCCTGGGAATATTATATTACTAGCTGTCAGGCTCGCTTCGCTCGCCATATCCGTTTAGCCAGACCTTTTAGTCTAGACCCCCGACTGGATTGTCCTAACATATGATAAAAATGCTCAAATGAAAAATGCAGGCGAGCGAAGCGAGCCTGCTGATCTCATTCTTGGACTATCCAGTCGGGGGTCCAGGGGGCGGAGCCCCCTGGCTAGACGGATATGGCGAGCGAAGCGAGCCTGACGGCTAGTCAAACTATAATATTAGATAGCTACTGTAATAATCATCACAATAATAATCTAAAACCAATCCAGAAACGAAAAACCACTACACCATTTTTTTGTGTCTCCATTAAATTAAACGGACGTGATAATCAATCCACAAGTCTACAATTTCTAAGAATAATAATTTTATTATAATGAAATAATTCTATTATGATATAATAATCTATGTTTATCTAAGCTCTCAGCTAGTTCATAGGTTACAAACCCTCACTGCCGACTCTGGTTCAACTTAACTAACACATTTCGAGTAACGAGACAGCATTAGAGAGTGATAACTAAAGATGGCCTGATAAAAGAAGAACTTTTCGAAATGAGAAGATGGAGTTTGTAGAGTTTGTTCAGAAAAATAGAATAGATATAGAAGGGTGAAGTGTATGAAGAAAATCTCATGCTGATTTGAAGTGATGAGGGAAAAATAAGGAATATGTTTCATCTGAAGAACGAGTTAAGATGGATGATTTGATATTGGTAGACATGGAAGTACTGTAATTATCTTTCACTTTGTGGAAAGATAGAATTCATTCAGAATGAGGTCGATAATTGCGGTGAGCTTCCAAGATAATAATTTGAAGCAATCGAAGAGAAATCTCGCACAAGAAGACGGAGGAAGCGGAAAATTGTCGACTACTTGAAATATTATGAAGACGAAAACGAATGGAGGATGGAGCACTGCAAGTCCTTCAAAGTTTCATCATCGACACCACAACCACCAACCTCATCATCACTGTCATCATCATCGCAACATCATCAATATCGTCATAATCATAATCAACAGCAGCAGCTGCAGCATCAACGCAGTCAACATCGTGGCAATGTTCATCTCACAAAAGTTCCTATAGAAACGCAACACTATTGTTTTCGACACGATACGAGTAAAAGGGCTTCTTCGTTCTTCATCATTCCGCTAAGGGCTAAGGGCGGTGCTAGTGCGCTAAGGGCGAAGATAAAGTTGTGAGAATGTGGTGAAAGGGCCCCGGAACTGCGTGGAGGCCAGGCTCCGCACAATAATATTCTGGAGCGGCACCAGCGCCGCTAAGAAAGTCCGCACCAGCAAAGAGTTGGAAGAACAATGGACTTAAGAGCCGGAACACGACCAATTCTCATCACGGCTTTACTTAACCCGGGATTAAACGACGACGTCTATATATATCCAGCTGTCCGGACATGGCTGTCCCGTTTTTCCGGGGTTTCCACCACTCAAAAACAGGTCTCAAAAACTTCCTCACTCATTCCCTCTCTTTCTTCTTTACGCTCTGGCTCTCACTCTCTTTTCTCTTTCTTCTTTATTCTCTATTGCTCTCTTTAGTCCCTTACTTTCACTCTCTCCTTTTAGTTTATTATTTTATCTCTTCTCTTTTTACCCTCCTTTCCTCTTCTTTTTTTATTCTCTTTTTCTCTTCGTAACTCCTCTATGTCACTTTAAGTCTTTCCTCCATATTTTTTAGCTGTCTCTCTTTCACTATCTTCATAGTATATTTGCTCATTTTTTTCGCAAATCCATTGAATAGTTATTTCAAATCTATGCAATATTAATGTGATATTATAATAGACTAGAATATATGCCACAATACATTGTATACCACATGAATAAAGAAATCCGACCTCTTTCGACTAAATACTCCCTAATTTTCCTGATCACTCGCCTCTCTTAATTCCTTCTCTCTCTTCACGTTTATGAGCAAGCATCATCGTCTGTCCAAGAAATCCGACGACCATGCCATCTAATAAGGTTTCCGATTACGCACATTAAATACAGTTTCTTGGTGCCGAAGTTTCCCAGCTCACCTATTATTTTCGCAACATCCCCGGGCAACCGAATCTCCCGCTACAATAAAGTTCGGGCGCTACACATTTTGCGAAAACACGAGATCTAGATTATCATGGCGTCGATTCACGATACCTTCACTCACGCCTGTACGGTGAACTTCCATCACCGGATCGTTCCATTTCACTGCTAATCAAATATCGTGCATTGTTACCATTCGCGGGTTATGTTGAACCATCATAATAATATCGAATAACTGTCAAAGTTATGGACCACACGAGCTCGTCTTAGCTACTCTTACGAGACCATTCTACCAAATACGTAATTGATTCCAGAAATTTCTTGCATTAGGCAGCTGAATTTTCAGTAGCCAATCATATTGATCTTGATCAAGGAGAGAACATACTTTTTATGCGTATTACAAGAT